>NW_024581135.1:5507159-5858517 GCF_017639235.1 Corvus kubaryi
GAGAAGAGAAGAGAAGAGAAGAGAAGAGAAGAGAAGAGAAGAGAAGATTGCATTTGGAAGGACCCTACATTGATCATCTAATCCAGCTGCCTGACCACTTCAGGGCTAGCTGTACGTTAAAGCATCTTATTAAGGACATTATCCAAATGCTTTTTAAACAGATAGAAAAAAAGAATAAAGAAAAAAAGCAAAAATTAATACCTGGCTGTATTTCATTTTTTGTTGTCATAATACACTGAGAAACTAGAATAGGCAAAATCTGAACTTGGCTGCTGAGAAACAATTTGTTAACAAATGCATCTTTTTATTTTCCCCAGTACATCTGAGGAACAGATTAAATTTTTACAAATATGTGCCTTATTTAAAATAATTTTGCTTTTCCTCCTTCCTGAAGTTAATTGAATCAAAGATTGTTTGTGAAATATCTCATTATGGAGCACTCCAAATTTCTGGCTTGCAATTAGTGAAACAAATCAGTGCTCTATTCCCAGACTGAAAAAAAAACCAAAATATCAGAGCATTTCAATTAGCAATTTGAAACTGAAATTCTTAATTGAATTGATCTCAGAAAGAATTTCAATTTGAAAAAAACACTGGTAAGGGGATTTCATTACTGTGCCTGGTTTTGGAGGTGGTCAAGGATAGTCACACCTTCACCAAGTGGTGCTCCACACCAGAAGGAGCTGGTAGAAGGGGATGCTGCTAGAAATCATCCAGAGTGTGCAGCTCTTGCCCTGCCAAGCCACGAGCAGCCATGGACAACGCACAAGACTCCCAGCTCCTTGCTAGCCCTGAGTGCAGCTCATTTTTTCCTGGGGACTTCAATCTCTGCCAAGAAACTTTTTTCTGTGCTGGAGAAGCATGAAGGACTCAGCAAAGACCTGGCTGGGGTTATTGATGTTATGGGAAAGCAGAGTTATGCTAAGGAAGAGGAGATGGCTTTTTTTGTGTGCCACTTTTGCTGCTGATTTAGGTTTTCTACACATTTTAGGAAGCAATAATCATTCAGGGCATTTTACCCATATGTGGGAATAATTACTTTCTCTTTTGAAAATGCAGTGATATGAGGAGAGAACTGTCAGAAACATCCAACTACCTATAAATGAAAAATAACAACTTGGACATTTTTTTTCAGAAATTGTCATGAGGGGCTGCCCCTGGTACCAGGCTGACTCAGTGGAGCTTCAGACCCATGGATGATAAAAGCATGAAGTGAGATAGAAGTCATGCAGCTCTCAATACCTGCTCGTGTTTTAATTAATTTTCACTTGTAAAGCAATAGTTGTTTTTTTCCAAAATATTCCTGGCTCAGAAGATCACTGTCTTCATGCAATATCCACTTCCCATTGGCACCTTCCCCACATTACTAATTTCCCCTTTCCTCGTCCTCCTCTAGCTGTTCCCTAAGGAGCTGGTGTGACAAAGAAGATCTGAACAAGCCACATTGGAAAAGCAATCAACCAAAATTAGAAGGGCTTTCTTCTAGGCTGTGTTTGGAAAGGCATCATCCCCCTGAGCTCATGGCACTGCTGTCTGCCCGTGCCCTGCTCTGACATGGCAGTGCAGGGGGAGCGGCAGCTGCCGTCACAGCATAACTTGACAACTGAATATTCCACTTGGAACTCCTTGGTGTGGTTCAAATGCCTCCTAAATCTCTCTGCTTGAAGTGCAATGTTGTCATGCCCTTCATATCTCTTCCTGTGGGAACTTATGTTAAGCTTTGGAAAAGGTCTAGGCGCACTCACCCCCCTCCAATGGCAGTAGCTGCTCACAGCTCTCATAATCAAACTCTTTGCATGAAGTTGTCTGTATTAGGAACACTTGAGATGTTTGTAAGCCACCCCACGTGCCAAAACCCCACATGTAAATTACCCTGACCTGGTGAAGAGTATCCTTTGGACAAAATTTATTACCTTCAGGCCTGTGTGCTCCTGGGCTGGATGGCAGCTGGCAGTGCCAGCACAGGGGTGGCATCCCCGTGGTGTCTGTACAGCACAGAGTCCATGCACCACTTTGGGCACTGAACTGCCATGGCAACCTTTATATCTGAAATGCTCCACAGCTCTTTCTGAAGAGATTCTCCTTCCTGGGACAGAGGACAGCATCCTGAAAATGGGGCTTTGCACCCAGCAACCCCAGCACCTCCACACCAGTTACTTGCCTTTTCCTTTTCCTCTTTGCCCTTTTTATTTCTTCTTTCCCTTATGACCCACAAGTTTTTGCTGCTTCTGCCCACTTAATGACAATGGTGGCGTGTTCTCACAGGTTATTGATGAGAAACTGTGTGGAAAGAGAGGGCCAGTGAGCTTTAGGAGTGCCTGTGTGGGAAGAGGGCTCAGCAGCTCTGGATGTTCTCAGGGGAACTGTGTGGCCCCAGACCTCCCCTTGGGGCACAGATGGGAAGTGAAGCTCAACTCGTGCTGGTTTTATTTCTCCCAAGCCTAACAATGGGTCAGAGGTGAAGGAATAAGAAAATAAAGATCAAGTGTTCCTGCAAGCAGCCTGGCTGGCCAGGGAGGGCTGCTCTGCAGTGACCTTGGCCTGTCCAGCCCTTCATTCCCAGCAAGCACACCCAGCAGAGAGAGTTTTAATGGCACTGTGCAACTCAGAGACACAAAACAAACTGCATGCAGGACCACAGGAACAGACTGACAGTCAGTTTTGCAGTTTTTCAAACCGTTGTTGACAATGATTTCCCTTTTGTTTTTTAAATGCCAGATGTTATGAGCAGCTACTGTCATGTGCAGTTAGACCCTGGGACTCTGCTAGTCCAGGTGGAAAGTGAGATTGTCTGCAACCCATCAGGGTCTGGTATGGCCAGAGGATCACAGAAAGGGCTGTATCAGAAGGGACCATAAAGACCATCTTGTTCCAACCCCCTGCCACGGGCAGGGACACCTTCCACTAGACCAGCTTGCTCCAAGCCCCATCCAGCTGGGCCTTGGACACTTCCAGGGATGGGGCAGCCACAGCTTCTCTGAGCAACCTGTGCCAGGGCCTCACCTCCCTCACAGAAAATAATTTCTTCCTGATATCTAAACTAAACCTGCCCTCTTTTAGTTTAAAACCATTCCCCCTTGCTCTATCACTACCTGCTTATGCAAAAAGTTGTTCTCCAAAGCCATGCTGTAGCTTGGCTTTGAACACAGCCATGCTTTAATTTATACTACTTTTTTTACTTCAGGTTGAACTAATATATTAATTTTGGAGCTGTGTACGACCTACTGCCAAAAGACATTGCAAATGCGGGATTTCACAGTGAAATATCAGCACAAAAACACTGCTTCCTTGCTAGTACTTATCAGTGCGAGGTACATGGATCATGCAAAAGCCCTTGACATTCTGCTGTAACATTGCTGGGGTGAAAATGTACAAGAGCTTTTTGTGGATAGTGCTGTCATTTAATTTTTTTTAAATTACAACCTAATTTGGAGCCAACAGGAGCCTTGACTGGAAGCTCCTCCCTGCAGAGTCCATTCATGCTTCAGCAAGAGATTCTGAAAAGGCCATCTTAAATCTTCCCCAGAAGTAAAAGTACTGTTGATTCCCCCCCTCCGTGAAAAGCTCTTCCTAAAGAAATGACAGTCATCTCCTCAAGCCTTAAACTGAAGGTGTATTTATTTGCACCGAAGCCAGATGTGAAGAATTGTGTCTGAAAAGGAATTTTGCAGAAGGTCATGTGTGGGATGGAAGGGGCGGTGAGGGATGCCTGCAGGGAGCCTGGCTGTCAGCTTGCACTGGCGGGCCTGGAAGGAGGCAGCTCAGTCCCTAATTGCATCCTTTGAGCTCCTTCTCCTGTTGCAGCCCAAGCAATTGCCATTCCTGGCGTGGTGTCCTCACTCTTCACCTGCCCTCCTTATCTCTTTCCATGATCCCTGTTCTCCCTTCCCTTTCTGCCCTGCAGGCCCGCAACTGTTGCTGGAAATAATATTTTAAAAATACCATTTCTATCTGTCCCCTCAATCCAGCTGGTGCCATTGTAGGCAGTTTCCAAGTGTCAATGCTTCTTTCAAACTCACATCCTCCTGCAAGATCCAGACACATCCGAGCCAGCCTGCTCACTCTCTCCTTTGTGCAGACTTTATATTGCAAGTTATTTAGACTCCCAGTTATTTTCCTGATTAAATAAACCCGGGACCAGTTACTCTAAAGGCATCAGGCTTTTATTAGAAAGCTACCTTGCCATCTTGTTATTTTGATCCCTACTCACCTCTCATCTTCCCACAGACAAAAGCCTCTGAGTTTCGTTATATATAGGTGCATTGATGCTTTTGTTGAGCAGGAATCCTCTTTGCAATCTCCACCCTGGGATGAGCCTGCTCTGCAGATCATATTTGGTGTTTTGCTTGGGTTTGATTTTATCTCTGCTCTGACAAACCCCTGGCAAAGTTAATGAAGGCAAAAGAAGCACTTCAGGATTTGCTCCTGATTTCAGTATAGGAGTCACCTCCTGGCCATGCTCTGGGCGCTTGTCTTCCTGTTGTAGTCACATCCAGATTCCAAGGGAACTGGGAAGAGTGGGGGAAGGCAGCAGGGAGTATCTTTCAAATTCGGACACACAAGGACGGGTACAATACATGAAAATGTAAAGAGAACTGAAATTGTTTACAGTGCACCAGTTATGGCAAAGATAATTGAAAAAATACAGTCTTGCTATAATTAATGAGTTTTACAACTCATAGCCCGGTGGAGAGACCTGGGCTGTGGATATACCCCCTGGCTCTGGAATGCTCCTGGTAATGCAGGGTTAAAGGTCCAGCCTCCAGCCTTCAGGCACGAAAATGTAAATGTGGTCCACTTCTGGCTTCCCAGAGGCAAACATCTGCTTCAAAGGGAGCTTAATAAAAAATTTTGGAGCCACTTTTTTTCCCGACAGAGAGTTTACAGCATGGGAACAAGCAAAAAAATTGTGAAGAGGGTTATTAATATTATTATTGTTGTTGTTGTTTACTATTAACATTAATTACTGTTACTATTGCCTGTGGGCTTTTTATTCCCTTAGTGTTATTTCTTGCAATTTTCATCAAGGATTTTCTCACTCCAGAGCAAGGGAGTGGGATCTTTCTCAGTCATTAAAACCAGGGGCACATCTCTGTCTCAGGTTCCTACAGCTGAGGCCAGCACTACAAAGTGCAGCTGGGCAGATGCAGCTGTGCCATCCAAAACACATCCTGAGCTGCTGGGGTGATGGTGACATGAGAACGTCATGAAAAGCCTTGATAAAATGTGCCTTTTTCTTCCATTAATCAGCTCTGTTTAAGTTGGATATGACAGATTTCCTGAGAGAAGTAACCTACCAGACACCCAAATATTGGCTGTTTAATTTTCCTGAAGTTAATGGAGAGAGTGCCCATAATTACATGTGGCCTCCTGTAGGTTTTCAGCTTCTGTGATGAAGTAGGAAGACAGCATTATGGCACTTACAGCTATTGATTAGTTAAGCTAATGGACTGAGACTGATTGGATCTATTGCCACGGCCAGGGGATTCTGTGTGGTGTTTCTTTTATGAACTCGATAGAGAACACCTCTCAAACTGCAGGGTGGAGAGGTGGTGGGACCAGGGAGGGCCCAGGCTGCTCCTACCACACCGTGAGTTCTTCATCTCCATGTGGCACCACACCCAAATGTCTTGAGACCAAAGCTGCTGTGTTAATCCTTGTCCCACTGGTGTACTTCTCATTTGGGATCTAATACAGAATTTTTGTGGGCCTTGCAATCATCTGCGAAAGATGGAAAATTTAAGAAAGCACAGAAATGTATGAGATACAATAAATGCCTGAGGGGCACTGAGGGAATGGCAAGAGTTCATTCAGCTAACAGAGTTCAGTCCTGGGCTCCCTAGGCAGCTTCCCTCGAACAATCCCACAAAGTCTCTCACATCATGCATGTTTTCAAGGTGATGTCATGCTGATCTTCAATTTGATAGCCAGTGCTGAAGGCCAAGCTCACCCGGTTTACCACTGCATCTAAGTTTCCTTGGCATTACCGGGATACACCAAATCCAGCATTCCCACTGTTTATTTTTGTTAGGTATTCAGCCCAAATTTATCTCCTAAAATTCTGTACCTCCTGGAGTGCAAGGGGGAAGACAGAAGCCATTTCCCTCGACCCAGACTAAAAGCTGATCAGCCCCTTGTCCATTCATGGAGACATCAAAGGCACTTTGCTTTGCAGGGCTGCCAACGCTGCCCCCAAAGGCCATTCAGGCTTCTGGGGACAGCTTTTCTTTGTGCCATTCCTCTGCTCCAAGTGGAGGCACACGATGAGTGCCAGACAGCATGTCTGATGGAAACTACTCCTGTCACCAACTTCTAGGGTTTATTATGAGATTGGGATTTTGGCTGACAACAACACTGAGGCAACCAGTTTGACTTGCACAGCTGCTGGCTCATTGGTGTGTAGTATTTTCATTATGTGTCAAGAGTGGTGTAACTTCAGCATGGTGCAGAACATATGGATTGGAAACTGCCTGGCTGAATCACTCAAAATGTAGGTAAAAACCCCAAAGACTTCAAAAGAAAGATTACTCCTAGTCAGAAAGATGAATTTCCCAGCTAAGGAAAAAAATATTAGGGACATAGCACAGCAATTAGGCATTAGATAGATCCCTGGAGGACTGGCTCCCGTTTCTGTTTCCTCTCCTGGACCCACCTCATGTCAAAAGTACATTTATAAAGAATGAGCAATTATTTAATGGACAGACTAGGGTGTCCAGTAGGCTGTTTAGAAGTGCTATCATTATCTATATGCATTGATGATTGAGTCACATGCTTATAACATCCCTCGGCCATTTAACAAGACGTGAGTCAGTCAGACAAAATATAATCCTGATACAAACAGGACTGGGGGAGCATCACCTCCATGGCCAAGACCACCAGGCCCCATTGCCTGTCCATGTTAGGGGATGTTTGTGGTGCTGGGGGGGTCAACTCTCTCCTGCTGCAACTCTAGGTGGACACAGGTGTCCCACAGGTGTCCCACACGTCCCATGGCAGCACCCTGAGTGCATCTCTGCTGTCCCCAGGCACCTTGAACAGCCCATGGCTTGTGCAAGGCCACCTCACAGCCTCCCTTGTCACCTCCCTTGGGACACAGCTGGTGGCTTGGTCACCTGCCCCTCCAGGAGCTGCTGGAGCTCAAAGACACAGTCCATCACAATAGAAGAACAAGGACTAACAAAAACCGGTTTTGTGAAGTTTTGCTGTTCCCTGCAGGTGGGAATGTGGCCATCCATCAGCAGGGCAATGCTGACCTCTGCTGCCGGAAACCAAAACTATGGAAAACTACCTGCGACAGCACAAACGTTGCTAGGAGGCTCTGATGGAGTGGGTAGAACATCCGGGTGTAACATCATTTCTGTGTCACCTAACCTGGCTGAGCCTGGGTTTGTACCTCCAGGCCTGCAAACCAGAGCTTGATGAGATGCTATAAAATCCAGCCGGGTTAAGAGCTGGGGTCAAACCTTTTCCTGATGGCTTGGCAGAGACAGGAGCAGTGTCCCCACACCTGGAAGCCAGAGCTGATGTGTCCACCCCAACCAGCACAGGGGTCTTACAAGTCTGGCTGCAGAAACTTCATCAGTGCTTTGCTCTGCTGGCTAGGAAACAGGTGGAGAGAGGATGTCACAGAGACAGAAGTGATGCTTCAGTTTCTCAGGCAGCAATTGGGATTTTCACATTTAGAAAATATTAGCTTGCTAAAACATAGTTATAAAAATACAGTACATTCCTCCTAATTGTACCTGGGCTCCAGCAAAGAGGAGTGCTCAGAGGAGCACCAGACCTGGAGGCATTTTCTAGGGCCTTCCTCAAGGGTCTGTCACACAGCTTAGTATCTCCATTAATGATCTTTGCAGGAAAGGAAGATTTTGGTGATAAAAATGTGCTGATGCCCCAAACCCAGGGGGTGCCTTCAGTACAGAGGAGAACTGGGATATGATACTGAGAGGAAGGGATGTCTTTGAGAGCTGAAAGTACAATTTGGGATGGCACAGAGCAACAGGTGAGGCACTGCTCTGGTCCAGCATGAGATGGGTCTGTGGTGCCACAGTGATACAGCCAGGTGAAAAAGGCAAGGGGAATGCTAAGATATATCAGTTGGTACATGTACTTCCCATGGAGACAGGGAAGAGTGTAGTCATTTCTGAGTTAATTGAGAGCAGTTTAGTCAGTCTGGGTGACAGAGGAGCTTTCCCGCAGATATTGACATCAGCACTACCCTCCCCCAGGCACTGTGAGTGTTCCCAAGGCTTCCACACTCACGTTATTCCTCCTGCAGTCCTACAGGTCTCCCCTGAGCTTGTTATGATGAACACAGTGAGGAGGGTTGAATCCATTTTGGCATTGCACCCTGGCTCTACACAATTCACAGAATGTGCAGTGCCCAGACTGGCAAGATCTTTTGTAAGGAGTTGGGGCAAAAAGTCAATGGGAGCAGCTCGGTCCTGCTTTCCCTGCAGGGAAAACTGAGAGGAGCTCTGCAGCCTCCCAGGCACTCCCAGAGATCCATCCCGAGTGCCTCAGCTCCAGTTAGAGAATAAGGGAGTAAGATGGCGTAGATGTTTTTGGATTCAGATCCACCAAATTTGGCAGGAAGACAGAAGTAAAAAGTCCAGGGGAGGTATAACTGAAGCAGTGGCATTACAAACCTATTGCAATTCTGACGAGCTCTCATTTGCTGATTACATCTGCCATGAGAATCACCGAGGGCCTTTAGCTAGAAAAACTCTTTGTAATCACACCCAAAATGGAAAACTTTCGATTTACTACTGACTGCTGCACAAGTGACACAGAGCAAGGCATTTGCTGTTCCTGAGCAGTCAAGGTGTAAAGGCAAAGCTCATAAACTCATGTGTTAACTCAAAACCCTTGGGGAGAGTTTGCCATCAGTCAGGTCTGCTGGTATCCGCAAAAGGTGTTTTATTTACTGCTGCTGCTAATCCACAGCTGGGCAAACAGAGACACACAGGAGTCGAGTGAGTGACTCCTGTAGGGAAGAGTCAGGGGCTCAGCAAATGGTCACCAGCTGTCCAGCACGTGGACAAAGCCAGCAGCTCTCCACCCTGAGTGAGCTGTGGCTGAAGGATGAGCCGTGTAACCCTCTGCCACTCCTCGTCAGAGGCAGAATTATGTGTGTTTGTGGTCAAGGTGGTCTATCTTGGGATGTGTATTTCTTAGTCATTGTCACAAGGGCTAACTTATCTTTGGTAATTAGTTTCTGTGCCTGGGAGCAGTGAAGCACAAATAAGCATTTAACATTGATCTATTGCAGCACTTCCCTGGGTAAATAGATGGCTCTGGCGTTGGCTGGTGCTGATGCATCAGTGTCTTTTACGATCAGAGGAGTCACTCAAGCATCAGCTCAGCCATGAGCCAAAAAGCCTGTCCAAGCTTTTAAACCCAACTCAGGGAATGTGTCTTCTCTGACCTGCTCGTGCTCTGGAAGACAACAGCAGCACTTCCCCCCTTCTTCTCTGAGGCACAACCCAAAGTGCCCTAAAGGGGAGATGAAATCAAAGAAGAACACAGAAAACTGGAGCCAGCAGAAATGTCCTTTTCTGTTTTGAACCTCATGATGGCTTAGGTTCAGGTCTCACAGCCACTACACCATCTGCATATCCAGCTTAGGACCACAGTCTGCACTAATTAATCTGTTGACAGTTTTCAGGCAATTACATGTGATCATATGTGTTTTATTTTCAGATGAGCACCCCCTTTAATCCAAGCTCACCCATGGGACTACCAGGGAAACAAAAATGTATGTTAGTTGGTTTAGCCCCAGGCCTAAATGTCTGGCAAAAAATGAGCAAAGGAACTATGTTTTCATTACAAGAAATTATACCAAGACATTAATTGAAAAGAATGGATGCAGTAGTTTTTAGTCTACAGGGAATAGAAACAGAAATAATAACTAAGAAAAGCATTACTATACACTAAATATACTTAGTGGACTAGTGGACTACAAAATACCCATTAATCTAGAAATAGATTATAGACAGTAAAATCTGTTAGGGCTAGTATAGTTTTTCACTAATTAAATGCGTTATTATTATTTAATGGGGATGTGCTCTATTCTGTGATACCTAATTATTTCTCTGGAAAAGTTACATGTTCACCTTTATAACTGTGAAATTAAAAACAGGCCGTAAAGTCTCATTTTGATTGAGACACTCTTCCAGAATATAGAAAGAAGTATTAGTTCAGTGCCCACCACCTGGATGCACTAGGCTGGATACGCTGGCTTTTCCACTACCATATTTAACAAAGTGCAAGTTAAAAACTATTCCTTCCTGCCACAAGCAGTAGGAGAAGTACGAGCAGCTTGCAGTGCTCAAAAATTATCCCAATTCTTTGTCTGAGGTATGAAACCGGGCTGCACAACTTCAAAGTGGTTAATTTTATCATGACCCCAGAACCATGTAGCAGCTGGAAAATAATTTCTCCCCAGCTATCAGCTCCATTGTCCTCATTAAAGATCTCTTTTTTGCTGGTTAAATTGGAGATGGGGAAGACTCAGAGCTGCTACTCATGATGACTTTACTGAATCATTTTATAGCAGCGGACAAGTTGAAGTGGCCAACATTTAAAATTTGGGAGTTTCAGTTTATCAGCTTCAATCCTAATTTTCAGGCATGTTTTCTTGTGTCAAGGCTGCAAAAATACTCAGTGGCATGTGTGAAAATCAGATCACTAATATGAGTTCCTAAAACAGAGGTAGGAGCTAGGTAGTTAATTTTGTGTGCCCTCATTTGGAGATGGTCTCACACTTCAGAACCAGTTCTAATTGCAGATCAACAGGAGCTCCCAGTTTTATAAAAGAACCAGCACATCATAAATATATGATTTAAAAAATCTTCTTATCAATCCTTCCGATTTTTTTCCTCCCCCTGGATTTGTTTTAGTCTGACAATTTCTGCTTTGGTTGAACTTTCACATTGCTTTTCCCCTTTCTGGCACTTTCTTCCTTGACATCTCCAAAGCACAGGGAAAAGCAGCAAAAGAATGTCACAGTAGGACTTCCAAGCTTGTGGTGTAAAAAGAGTCACAATTAAAAAAAACCAAATGAGGGCCTGGTGCATTGATGAATAAAACATGCTTTGATAAAAGAATGTGCCTAAGTGCAAAGTATCATTATAACATAGTGGAAAAAGGGTTCTTTCCTCAGCCCAAATTTCTCAGAGCCAGAAGAGAATTTTTAGACTACTATTACTGAAATAACCATCAAGGTGTTCAGCAAGGTAGTTACCCACCTCAAAAATACAGGTTATCAAATAAAACTCCATTTCCAAGTGTTTCAAACATGGAATTTTCTCAGCTACAAATTCAAAGGGAAGTGGATGCCCAGGAGCCTTATTATAATTTGAGGAGTTATTAAAGAACGGGATGATCAGGAGAGAGCACAATGGCAGATCAGGCTGAAAAGTACAAACCACTTTTTCTTCTCTTCCTGACAAGTCAAATATCAAAATAAATTCACTTCAGGCACATTCACATCAGTTTTCATCAGCTTCCTCGCAAGACTTTTATTGGCACAAATGATCACAGGAAGCAAACTTCACGCTGAAACTGCTCTGCCCACCTCCGAAGGGTAAGTTCATTAGGAAGGATTAATTGGATGAAGGCATTATCTCCTTTGAGATGTCACCACTTAATAATGTTCACTCTATTCAAGCCAACTCAGGAGTGCAACTTTCCACTGTCACTCTGAATAGGCAAAACACCATGCTTTTGTGTCAACTATTTTTATTTCCATTGTAATGAAACAACTGCCCATTACTAAATGATCAAAAGAAGATAAATGTTACAGCAGAGGACAGAAAATGAGGTGCAGGAGGTTCAAAGGACACATTAAATCTGCTGATGTGACCTGCTTTCGCTCAGTGAACTTATCAGTGAGCATCTCAACTCAGATGTACAAGGAAGCCTCGTGCAATGCTTTGTGCCAGAGTCCTGCAGCACCTGGGACCAACTTGTGCCTTTAACCAAGAGCTTTAGTCATTTTGGGAGCATTGTGAGACCCTCTGCACATTCATCACTGGATAAGAGCCTGCAGGAGAGATGCAGAAACTCACATTTTTATAAGTGTCTAAAAGCATTGCCTCCTGTTTAAGTCATCTGCCACCACCTCTACTTAGGACTGAGATTTAGAGCATTTGCATCTGCTGTCGAAGGGGAAGAAAGACCTCCCCCGCCTGTCACAGAGGTGTCCCTCCATCTCTGCACCCCAGCAGGGACATCTGAGCCCAGATGGGAGTGATGGGGGCTTGCACAGGTGAGAGGTTTGTTGCAGGGTCAGTTCACCGAGGACATTTCCGCTGAACAAACCCCATTTCTTTCCAAAGAGCAAAAATGCAAGCAAGAAAAAAAACCTTTGGTCTGTTCTGCATTCAATCCTGATCCACACACACCACAAGAGCTTGAAGTGCAATTAATAATGTCAGGCCCTTTCACACTTTTAGAGAAGTTATTTATTATTACTATTGTATTGGCATGACACTTATCACCTCGGTAATAAAACCTCTCACTTGCAGTAATGGATCCAGCCTCATGAGCTGCCCGCAAGGAAAGGAAGGTTTTAAAGAGGGAAAACTGGTTCCAAGCAAGATGAAGTGAACATGGCCAGCCTGGGAAAGCTCATGGCACGGCCCCATGCAAATACAGGTACCCCGAGAACAGGGGAGGCCCTTAATTACAAAAATGAATTTTCTTTGCATTCTCAGCCTTAAATGTTTCTCTGTTCAATAGCCAAATGAGAGATTTTGGACAGCACATTCTCTCTGAAATAATTTCTAGCCTGATTTTGGAATCAGAAGGTGACAGAGGGTTTTGCAGTCAGGGTGTACATAGAAGTTGGCCAGATGGTCCTCACGTTAGACGAAATTATAAAAAAAAACCAGAGATATCTTTCACCAAGATAAAAAGTGTGCAGAGGCACTTGAAATGGATATATTTGTTGGTTTCTTTGCAAAACACATGGAAAGAAATTAGGGAAATGAATGAGAAAAGGCAAGGAGGAGCAAGGACTGCCTAGGTGCAGCCACCAGCACATAAGGTCCACGACTGACAGGTTTCCAAAAGGCAGGGGAGAGAGGCTGGGGGAAGTACAAGAAAGATGTAGAATATTGACTATTTTCTATATTCCTTGCTTTCCTTCCTTCCCTTGATAGTACAGGATTCTGGTCAAGGAGGAGTTTTTGTCTAAGCCTGAGTGAAATTGTATATATTCCTACACTTTCCAGGGACTGACACATAAATAAACAAGGCCCCAGTTCCAGTATAAAGGCTAATTATGTTCAGAGGCAATTTGGGGCTGAGAGGTGGAACTGGAAGATTTATTTAAATTCCCACCGAAACAAGAATGAATTTGGGGACTGTATTTGCTAGGGGTTAGGGGGAGCAAAATACAGCTCTCCCATACAGAAAACAAGAATTTCCTCTCCAATTAACCCCTTTACCTGGCCTTGTACTATAGGTTATATTAAAGCCCTCAGTTTAACATTTCAAAGCATCAGAAATAATAAACATTAACCAGTGGCCCAGGGGTAATTTACACAAAGTGCAGAGAAGGCAGGCTCTGGCAGTGCTAGCTGTTTTAAGACATTTGTAATGGAGTGAGAGGCTCCCAGTAAAACACCCGGACAAGCTTCATGTCACCTGAGGCTCTGAAGCAAGAAATCTGCATCAACATTTGGCAGGAACTGCAAGTGAGCCAGGACTGAGGTCAGCCATGACCCTGCATCCTCTGAGCAAAGGAGGAAAGTTTCCCTGGATTTGGCTGCCTTGGGATAAGGCTGTGGTGGGGGGAAGCCCTGCCAGAGAAGGGAGCAAGGAATGATGAGGCCTTGGAGACAAGCTGTAAGAATTAAATAAGCTCAGGAAGGATGTCTAGACCAAAACTGGTATTTTGACACCATTGGTTTTGTGTATAAAAACAAGTCCTGGCCGAAGGGGTAAGTTTGGGTGAATAATTTTCAGTCTGAATGTTACTCAAGGGTGAGTTGTTTGATTCTCTGGTGTTAATTCTGCTTGTGTTGCATCATAGGAGTCACAAGGATTTCTTTGCATCCCAAAGTGGACAACAAATACATAGAATTGGAGAACGACCTATAGTTGACAGGAAATACTGGAGAAAGTTCATGAGTTAAATTTATTAAACCTGCAGAATTTTTTTCTGAATTTCCTCAAGTAACATCCCCTTTCCTCAAATAACAAGTGACATGATCTGCACAAGCATGAAAAACCAAAGCCAACATTTATCTACATGGAAACATCTGTAAATCAGTATCTTGTGGACTCTTTGTTCAGCACTGGAAGTGTATTAGCCCTTCTTCCAGAAGTGATAAAATCAAAACATTTCCCTTCTGGATGAGCATTTTTGATACATTTTAAAGTAAACCCACTCTTAGTCAGAGAAGCAAAGTGTCTGCAAAAGCCAGGGGCTGGTTTTGCCAGAGGGAGGCCAATGGCAAAGTTCCTGTAGAGTTAAATCCTAAAGAAAACAGCCACTGGAGCAATGAGCTGTAATCTTCCTTAATCCATAATATCAGCTGTTGACAGATACATACAGAGTGATTAATAGGATGCTAAAAAATGTTAACAAAGCAACAGGGACTTAGGGACCGCTCTGAAAATTTCCTTATCACATTTATAAATTCACCAGTGGCACCATCATTACAATGTATGACAAAACATATGTTTTCTCTAGCAATTTGCTGGCAGGTCTAATCGAAAGTGTCATCAGACCACCGGGAAGAAGAGAATGGAAATGAAACTCCTGTTCTGCTCTTCCCTGTTCCTTCTCAGAGATGAGAAGCCCCACTGGGATCCTGCCATCTCACATGTTCCACAAACCCTCCTCAGGCACGAGATCTTTCCAGCTGGAGCTCCTACTCCAAACATTTATCTTGGAGGGATTTGTTTCTTTCTTTATTTACTTGCTGTTAACAAGGAATTAAAGGAGAATGTGGGATGAACAACACATTTTCTGCCTAAGAGGACTTCCAACATCTAGCAAGATTTAAGTTTCTATTGATACTTCAGGAAGGGAATGGAGTCACTACAAGGAGCAATGCTCAATAATAAAGATATTTTTTAACTTGGATTAGATATTCATCCTCAGTCTGAAAGATATGACCTTCAAAAAAAATTCAGTTTAAAAAGCAGGATGAGATATGACAAGGAGGTTACTATTCCTACAAAGGCCTCTGTAAGCTCCAGAAAGGTGAGGACAATCCTCCAGGTATGATATAAGCCTCAACAGATTTCTGTGGGAAAATACTGAAGGGGGATGAAATAAAGTTCAGCCTCTTTATTTTTGCCCCCTATTGAGATTAGGTTTAATCTTTTCAGTATATGCTCCAGTATTTTACTGAGCTTGTTTTTTAATGAGATTATTCAGAAACCAGCTACAAGATTTTGCAGTTCCTATGCTACCTTCACTCGCCTGATGACACTCATGAGTAGAGAAGCCTCAACACTTCAAAGGCAAACCATTCAGCCCCCAAGACTGTGTACAGGCCCAGTAAAACTACAATTATCCATCCTTGGTGTTATAAAGAGCTGCTCTCAGTAGCTCCTTTTTAGGGGACTGTAACACACAATCAGAGCTGTGCGTTGACATGGGCATATTATGAACTGGAAATGAGGAAAAATCTGCAACTGATCCATGGGAAACAGTACAGTTTGGGTTTTGAAGGCATTGATTCTACTGCAGAATCAGCTTACTGCATGGTTATCCCCAAAAGCATTCTCTTTGGGCTGGAACAAACTCGTAATGACGGAACTGCACAGCTGCCTCTGGGAGACATGGACTGGCTCCTCACTAACTGGAAACTGCCATGGAACTCAGGATGGAGTAGGACTCCCCCTGAACTGATCTCAGTGGGGTTAATTTGCCTCAAAGCTAAGGCTGAAGCAGCCTCTCACTCCTGCCATCCCCTTCCCTGTGTTCCCCTCCCCGGTAGCTGTCACTCCTGGGTCGCTGTCCGCAGACCTGGGCTCCAGCGGCAGCCGAGCTGCAGTACTTCAGCCATCGAGTGGGAGAAAAAAAACAACCCAAAAGCAGATTTTATGCATCTCTTGTGGAACCTGTGCTGTGCCATCGTGACTTTCTTACAAACCAGAGCCCAGAATCAGAGTCAGAGCCCATGACTGCAGTAGAAAAAGTGTGGTCCCCAGCTGCTGGGATCAGGATGCGATGAGCCAGCACAGGAAGCTGAACATATTTGTCTGCCTGACTCTTTGGTTCTGCTGCTTCAGCTCAGCATTTCCAGGGGTTTCGGGAGGTGGATTTATTTCGCTGGCTGCTGCAGCCCTCTCGTGGCCACACTTCTGCTGCTGGGGAAGCACAGTCTGAAATTCTGCATGGGAGGAGAGAATGTTTTAGAAAGCAAAACAGTTATTAATGTTCACCAAAGAATAAATATATAAATAAATGGGGCATTTAGGATGCTGTTTATTCCAGGTGTACAAGCAGAGTTGTTGATAAACTGCTTGCTTTTGAAGAATCAAAGGAAAAACTACATATAAAGCATTAAGCAGCCGTGTTTTTAATGGGGTGCCCTGTTTAATCTCCCCAGCCTGTCACTAAACAGTCTGCTTTGAAGTGCTCCTTTTCTTTTGAGCATTTGCGCATTGATTTACAATGGTGTGGGTAAATTTTTTGCTCACAGATGGGTCTTGCTGAGTATCTGCTTATTGGAAATGTGTCTATCTACTCAGGAAACTCCAAGGAGGAGTGGAAAACCTCTTGGGTTGCAGAAGATCTGGGCACACCTCTATTGTGCCAAGTTTCTGCAAAGACTAACAGGCAGATTTTTCTTCTAAGCTTGAAAAGTAAGCCTGGTTTTTGGTACCTTTTGTTTTTCCTCTTCATCTACCAGGTAGAGACAGAGATATCGCTACTGACGGGAAATAAACCATGGGAATTCATAGTGGAAGAAGAACACTGATGGGAGCAGTACTGAGAGCCTGTCCAACAGCCCAGCTGTTCACTCCATGCCCAGTGCTGGGAGCCAGCACCAGAGAAGGAGATGCCTATGGAATAAACAGTAGGATGGATCAAAGGAAAAAGCTTGTGCACAGGTATGGGGTTCTCTGGAGCAGGTTGTCCAGTTTTGATTGATGTTTCTGGAACTGACAGCAATAGTACTTGCAGGCCAGGGTGCCTCAGTCCTGCCAGGGAGATGATATCATGCCACTGTTTCCCATTGTTTTGCTCATCTTTCTCCTTACAGTAGTTTCAGGAGAAATGGCTGTGTTTCCAAAAGGTATGATAAAAACCAAACTTTAAAAAAATACCCGAAAAAAAACAAAGGACAGAGTGGAGCCCCAATGACTCCATGGGCTCATTACCTTTTCAGACAGGCAGTGCTGCCCTTGGCAGTAGCTGCATTCAAGTGGGAGGGGTGGGACAACTTTAGCAGGATCAGCAGGATCTGGGTGACAATGACAATGGAGGTCTTGCAAGCCACTGTGATGACTCATGTGTTCATGGTGCTGGAAGAAGCCATTTGATCCATCCCAGGCCTCAGCCTGGGCTCCTAGAGGTGCACAAGGGTGTGTCCTACCCATCTTAAGCATGGAAAAATCAGACACAGAGATAGCTTCTGTGCCTGCAGGTATTTCCCATCTGATCTGGTGTTTTCTCCCCTCAGAGCTGTTTGCAGTGAGGCTGCTGGCACTGCAGGCAGCTTTCCCTCATGTGCTCAGTCCAGCGTCTGCACAGCACCATGGTGCCAAATGCAGAGCCAAACCTCACTGGCATCCTGTGTGGCATCTCCCTTTGGAGCTGGCTGCACTGGCAGCACCTCCTTCAGCCCTCTGAACAACCCAGGGCTCTGTGGAAATAGTCTTAACATGTTAATAATACTAACATTTTAACCACATACACCACATTCAAGTGCCATTGGTGCTGTTCTGCTGTGCTGCAGCAATGCTGCTCTGAGAGAGCCAAGCTGCCTCCCAGGGCTGCAGCACAAGGACAAGCTGCAGCTCACTCCCAGCTCTTCCAAATCCTCAGGCTCATCTTTCTCACTTACAAGAAACCCTTAACGCTTCCATAAAATAGTACTTTGCATATTTTTTGGTTTTAACTAAATGACCTCTTTGCTCTTCATTTTCTGTAAGCCCACATGTGCAGAACCAGATGTGACATTTTTGTTTTAAGATTGCTTTTATTTTACATGGAGACAAACAGTAGTAAGAAAGTAACAAAATTAATATCTGCCTGAAAGAGCACAGAGCAAGTATCATCCTGGGTTCCAAAATATGCTCCAAACAAAAAGGCTGATACATTTTTAAGACATGTCTGTACTGCGAGACGCTGAGAGACTTGGGGCAGTAAATGCCTATGCTGATAAAACCATGTGAAATAGCCTAGTGCAGAGCAACTTAACAGCTCAGGCCTGGGTGCAGTGACATTACCTGGGTGCAAAGCAGCAGGGCCATCTTGCTGTTTTCCTCCTTGCACAGATGGAAGCAGTGCCTGGGTGGGTCTGTACACGGCCAGCGCAGGGGCTGCCACCTCCTCCCAGCTGCGAAGGTGGTGCAGACGCGTGTCTGTGGCTGTGTAAACACGCTGGCTGCATAGAACAGTGGAAGTCCCACTGAAGGCACAGACGGGATGCATACTGTTAAACACAACTCCAGGTAGGCTTTTAGTGAGATGGAGCTCTTTGCTCTCTGGAAAATATTCTCCTAGGGATGGGCTAAACAGCCAGGGTGCAATCCTGGCCCTGCCGACCTCGTCGGCACAGAGAGCTCATCCCAGCGCGGCAGGCGGCTCCCCTGGCGCTGGCTGGCAGGGGGAGGCTGCAGCTGACTCCCCTTCCCTTGCCTTTATCCTGCCAGCCCACCTCCTCTCTATGCTGCCCTTTCCCGTGCCCGCCGTGCCCCGCACTCAGCCCAGCTCGTCTCGGGGCTCTAGGACTCCACGACGATCATGCTGAGGTTGTTGCTGAAGATGACCCTGCCGTCCCTGGTGCTGCTGCACTCGGGCTGGCACAGAGCCTCCTGCAGCCGCCGCCGCAGCGCCGGCGGGGCCGTGCCCAGGAAGTTTTTTGTCCCCGTCAGGAAATCCATCATGCGGCCGCCGAGCGCGTCCCCCTCGATGAAGCACTCGGTGATGTCCCAGCCCGACGGGAACTCGTACACGCGGTGCTCCACTCCGAGCCTCTGCAGCACCTCCGTGATGCCGCTGGAGGTGATGTAGTGGCCGCTGTCGGTGGCGGGCAGGCAGTCTCTGTACTTCTTCCACAGGCTGGCCCATCCGCTGCTGTCTGCCGAGGCACCAGGGGAGGTTACTTTGGCAAAGCCAAGGCAGTCAAACACCAGCTAATGAACTATGAAATGAGCTGGAAAGGCTCGCTCGCTGCCGGCCCAGACCTTGACAGGAGCAGGAGGAGAGCTTTCCCCTTACATGAGTCTGCTTACAAATGTCTGTGCCTCATAAATAGCTAGTCTCCCTCAGCCCTCCCTCCGAAACTCTCCTGTTTAAAGGAAACTCCTGGGAGATGTCTCCAGCACCGAATTTGTTCAGAAGGAAGGGTACACACAGAGGTACCAACGTGCTGAACCTGGATGTCCGTGCAGCCTCTTAACTGTCCCTTGGCCAAAACTGTGCAGTTTTCATACATCAAACCTCAATTATGAATGCACATTGAAGAAATGTGGGAAAACAGCCCCAGAAAGCAAGGGAAACAGCCTACAGGCAATGGGAGAGGCAGTTTTAATGGGAAACATGGGAATTCGTGCTTTTTCCACCACACTATGAGCAGGGGATTAATGAATGGCACAAGGGATAAAACATTCTATTTTTTAAAGGAGTGCCATCACATAGTGCCTCTTTTTTCCCATCCTACCATAAAGCCTGCAGCTCTTGGCAGCATCTGTTTTCCTGCTGTGGTCTGGGTTGTTGCTGTGCCGAGGTAAGAGCCCCAAAGATGGGTCCACCCAGAGCTCAGGTTGTGTTTTTACACTGTTGATTTCACCATGAGGAAGGATTGACCCTCATTCATGGACAGCCGCACTTCTCTCCACTACATCAATTTCATAAGCAGGGAAGCAAGAGCACAAAGGCTGTGCCTAAGTCGACCCATCAGACACTGGGGTCCAGGGCTAAGCCCAAGATTGCATGCTCCATATGAAATTCAGCATTTGTTTTAGTTATTTACTGTAGAATAAACACTACTGGTATCCCCAGGTAAATATTTGTGACTTTCAAACTTCAAAGCTCTTCAAAATTCCATCTATTAAACAAAAAATACAAGGTCTCCCTTACCTGATAAAATTATGATCAGGAGTTTACCGTGATGGTCAAGGCAGCTGTGGAAAAACTTGATAGTATTGGGAATATCCTCCACACGGTACAGCATCTAGGAGAGACAGTGACACAGCCATTATTCCTCCTCCATAGTGACCCTCCAAAGGCTTGAACCCTTTCTTTAGAGGTGTTTTAAATTCTGTCCCAGTTGCTTCCCAGCCTTTCCTGATTCTGCGTGCACATTTAGGGAGACCTCACGGCACTGAGCATTGCCAGCTTTGGTGTTTGTAGAGCTGCTGCAGAATTGCTATGGGAGAGCTGTGCTCAGCTCTGGTCCTAAATTCAAGCACACAGCAGCACTGAAGGGAGTAGTTAAAGCCAATAGTCCTGTGTCAAAGCAATGTCCATTACCTGGATCATGTGGATGAAGTCGAATTTCTTATGTGTGCCTTTCTCCTTCACCTGCTGTTCATACTCCAAGGAAGTGAGCTGGTGCCAAATAAAAGAAACATTCTGCAGGTCTGGAGCTTGATTCACCAGCTCTGTTTCAAAAAGTAGAAGAAAGCCATGAATATCACAAAACAGCAGAAAAACCCATCATTCAAATGGATGGTCCTCACTATAACCCTGGGAGCAGGTGTAGCCTTACCTTTGTAAGCTGCCACGTGCTGTGGGTTGGGCTCCACAATCTCATTGTCAATAAAGACCCCTGGGTGCACAGCCTGCAGTATCCTGATCATTTTCAAATCCTGCTCACCTACTCAATAAGCACAAAGTCACTACTTTAGAAAGCAGGTAAACGTGATGGAAGGATGCCAGTGCACCTGCCACCACTCCTGCCAGGAAACCCCCCAGCAGAAGTGAGGCATGTCGTGCTCTGTGGCTCATGCAGTGGCATAACCTGGTGATACTCTCACCATGGTATCGTACTGCTCGAGCTAACAGAGAGGTACAGAGGAGCCTGAGAACAAGGCAGAGACAAGCAGCAGCACAAAAACCTGCTGACAGCAATACCCTGGGTGGTGGGACAGACCAGTCAAAAGAATCACAGCTCACTGTTTAAAAAAATAACCATGAAAAGTTAATTTGCAACAACCCCAGAAAGTTTTAATGGGTGCAAGGAGGCAGCTGACACAGCTGTGGAACTCCGACATGCGTGGGGTGGTCCATGCCTTTGGGGCTGTCACAGGGACACAGTGGCTGCTGTGACACAGCCCCAAGTCCTGGGGAACTGCATCACAAGAGAAAAGACCCACTGAAATGCAGCATCCTGGATCCTTCCTCTTTGGGGATTGTCCACATGGTCTCAGCCCTGGGCATCAAATAACTGATGGTTATCTTGGAAACACAAGTAGAGACTCACATATTTGTGTGGAGGTGCCCTGCAAATTTAGCTGTTGGTGCTCCTGTGCTGCTGGGTAAGCTCTGGAGGAGTAAGCATCAGTCTGTCCTCCTGTTCTAGGAAATTTCCAACCTCTTCTGAGGTGATACAGGTCACGCTGCTTATTTCCCAGAAATGCCATGACACGCCAAGTGTCTGAGTCCCCCTGGTTCACTTGAAACTATGTAAATAAACAGCAGATGCAACCACCTTGGTGGGACCTCTTCAAGAATCCTCTCTGTAGCTGATGGTGGGGCCTAAAAATAGTCCTGTCCTTGCAAATGTCACACAGAGAGGTCTTGATACGAGATACTGCATCCTCCCTGCTCTTTCAGCTGATGTACCAGCCATGGGAAGAGCCATCATCTTTGGCAGGTGCTGCAGTAAATAGACTTCAAGGAGGGAAATATCAGCCATGCCAGCACTACAGGGACATCCGAGGAAGGAGGAGTCTTTTGAAACTGGAGAAAAAATACCCCAGGCCTCTGAGGAATGCAGTGGCAGCAGGGCAGGGCTGGCCAAAGGCTCAAGGGAAGAGGCAGCGGCTGCATCCTTTGAAGGTGGGTGCAGGCACCAATACTGCTAACAGGAAGGCAGATCCCTATAGCAAGCAGCTGAATGATTTGTCACACACCTAAATGCCAGTTTGTAAGTGCCTGGTTTGGGGAGCACCATCCCTTCGAGCTCCCTGCAAGGCTCGGGGCAAGGCCAGAGGCAGAGTATCGCTGCCCTGGGCCCTGGAGCCACTGATGGAGGAAAATGGGTACATCAGCAGCAAGTGGCTACCTTAACAGCTGCTTAGGTTTGGAGGTTTTTTCACTCCACCTCTGTAAAATCCCTTAATCCAGTGTTTGCAAGAGCAAACCTCAGCCAAGGTGTCTGTAAAACCAAGCAGTAAAATACAGCACTCTAGGGCAGGAATTCCTCTGCTGCAGCTTGCCCTGCCAGCAACAACCCTGCAGCCCTGACCACAGCAAGGCTGGGACAGGACTGGAACCTCTCTGCAACTGGCAAGTCCCAGCCCAGAGTTAAACCAGCCTTGAGAAAACATGGGGTGACTGAGCAAACATGATTTGGACCACAACACAGGCTTTCAGGATGTGGAGCTGGCCACTAATCCCCTTTAATATTTTCATCAACTAAACTAATTCTGGGGGCTCTGTGAAACCAGAGTCCACCTCTGAAAAGGTCAGGGATCAGATATAACCTTTTGCTTGGTGCCATCCCAGCTTACTCGCTGCCCAGCCCCAGAAGTTCAGCTCTTGCAGCCATGGGCAAGCTGAGGGGGTGCAGGTCCATATCCGAGGGACACTCACCCAGCAAATATAGGAAATTTTAGAGGTTTTATTTTGCCATTAAAACCTCCTCTGAAGAGGACATAAGGAAAATTAAGGACGATGCTAAAAGTTCATTTCCCCTTTGAGCTTTTGTGGAGTCAGAATTTCTGGTTTATATTACTTAATGAAAATAGAGGGTAATTGAGAACTGAATGATTTCTTCCTGCTTGGTTTCTCATATACTCCAACATATTCCCAGTTGGAGAAAACAATCAAATGCTAATTTTCTCTTACTCAGGAAAACAAAACCAAAAAAAGTGAGAAAAATACTTTCATTTGAAAGTAATAGCACTTAAAATTCGGCTGAAAATACTTTTCAAAGCAGAAGTAAACTCTGACAAATCAAACCAACGCTTCTTTTCTCTACTCTTTATTTTCTCCCAGTTTCTCTGGGAGCAAAGTTGGCTGTTTCACCACTTTGTTTTTGTTGTTTTGGGCTTTTTTTAAACACAAATGCATTTAGAACAGCTTTAAAGCTATTTTTCCAAAGGATGGGTTTCTCTCTGGGGAAAAATATCATTTGCAGTTAAACCCTACTTATCACTGGGTAAAAGCAGTAACAAAAAACATGTCCTGAAAAAGCTGATGCAGTCCATGCTAGTGGTTGTGGCCAGGTGGTTTTGCAGTACTGGGAGCAGGGCATTGCCCAGCCTTGGCCTCTGGGATCCCTAAAAGCAAAGCAAAAGGAGAGATCCCCTCAGGGGGGATAGTCTAAGGCAGGATTTTGGGTGGAAGAAACATCTCCAATGTCATTAATTCTTCTCCAGCAGGGTTTGCAGATGCTCTTGTACCTAACCAGAAGGAGGAGTCCTTGCACTGAGGCAAATAAAGCCAGGTGAGAGTCACCAAGAGGCAGAAACTAAGCTAAAATCACACATATCTCACTGCCCAGAAAGAGCTGAGCAGCAGTGCTTCAGAAGGGAGATGAAGAGGGAAGGAAGGGAAGGAGCACTCCCCTTATCCCAGCTCCCCTCTTCCTTCTGCCCTTCTGTGCTTCAGTGAGAAACGCTGTCCTTGATGCCTGAGCAGTTCTCATCATTGCCCATTGTTTCAGCATCTCCTTCTGCTCCCCACAGGGATCCCCATCCCCCAGCACCCCCCTCCTCACCTGTGCCACTCCCAACTCCCAGAACGCTGATGGTCGATTTTCCAGTGCCAACACTGAAAGGATAAATACACATGACTTAACCACGCTGTATCACACGACTTCATGTTTTCATTCTTACAGCTTGGATGACACACTGGCCGGGAAATTTTCATGTTATGCACATGAATTGGTATAAAAATTTGAGCATCCCCTTTGAGCCCAGTGATAACCAGCATGGCAGGAGCCTGCCCAGATCAGCCAGCTCATATTTCAAAGCACAGTAGGCACCAGGGTGTAGAGTTTCTCACCCTTTGCCAAGGAGTTTTCTTCAGGCTATGGCTGGCATTGTGCAAAAAGGGAACCCCAGGGCAAAGAGGCTGTACCTGGCTGGGATGGCACTGCTTCGGAAGTAGGGACAAGGTGAGCTGGGGAAAACCTCAGCACCCTCAGGAGGAAATATTGGATATAAAAACCCAGAAAATCAAAACCATCAGGCTATCCAAGTGATTGGAAATCATCTCTTATCAACATTAATCTTGGTTTGAAATTCGGAGGAGGCTCTGGATCTTCAATAATTTTTATCTTAGAAAAATTGCTTATTAAAAGACTCCAGTCACGTGCTTCCTAAGAGAATATTTAATAACAGCCATGCTCTGACATGATTTATGGCCTTACTCTGCTCTCAGGTGTGGATTGTGCCAAGGGATTGAGTTTCCCAAACACAACCTCAGGAGACACCACAGCAATGATTCCACAAGAGTGGAATGAGTAGTAAGTCCTGAAGGGTGTGAGCAAGTCCAGGACCCTTAGCCCTAATGAGGGTCAAGACCCTTTGACAAACACAAAATCAGCATCATAGAAATCCACAATGATTTTCCATGATTTAAATTCACGATTAAAATTTCTTAATATAATCGCTAATGATGATTATTTTATTGCTTATTTTATCTATATCTGTCTGATCTGTAGAATAAAAATTTGCCTTCCCAAACTTTTTTTCTCATTGGAGAATACAGTTGCTATAACACCCAAAAATTACCCAGATTTGAAGGGGCTTTCTTGTGGTTTGGATCTAGGCTATTCTGAAGCTATCTGCAGTTATCCAGCCTCAAGATATTACATCAGTACTTTACAAAACTGATTACCATTTGGTACTTAAGCAATGCAAATCGACTTAGGATAGAAATAAGGAGGTCTTAGGGGATTGTGAAAACCACAAATTAGCCACTAGGAGGGAATTAGAGATGTGTTTCTGTTTGGATGGATGTGATGAAGTCCCAAAAGCAGGGAGAGAGCTTAAGAGAGCTTTCTTTTGGAAAAAAAAAACAACCAACCAAAAAACCACAAATTTAATCCTCGGAAAATCAGCTAATGAAAAGAGGTGGACATGAGAATGAGGTCTTGACTCTTTCCTTAACTTAAGCTGAGAGGCAGCACAGTGCATTAACTGAAACGGCACGTACTCTGGAGCCTTTAAACAGAATATCCTACAAACCACTATTAAGGCACTTAAATGTGAAAAGCATTAAAAGTTCATTCCTGCCCCAAAAAATCCTTAAATGTTTTTGCTGGCTCCCAGGATAACAGAGAGCTTTCCCAGCTCAGGGAAAGCTCCTTACCCAGCCACGATGTTGGGCATTTGTTCCTTGTTGAACTCGTCCATGCACTGGTGCTCTGTTGAGTGGTCCAAGAAGGACTTAAAGGCCTCCACATACTCCTCAGCCGTGAGGCTTCTCATGGAAGGGATCATGTAGAGCTCTTGAGAAACAAATATGGGTTGCATGTTAGAGGCTTTGAGGCACATGGAGGGTCAAAGCACTTACCCTGTGGGAGAAACCCAACCCAACCCTACAGAGACCAGAGATTTGGGAAAACGATGCAGAGGATGCACTTTCCAACCTGTTCACACTCAGGGCTCAAAAATTATTCTTGGGTACCCTTTGATATAAGCATGTTTGCTAAATGGCTCATCACTACAGGTCAGCCTGAGGAAAATGTCTTCAAAATGTTTAAGCCAGATGTGGGGCACTCGGTTTGCAGGAAGGGATGGAACAGGAACGGTTTTCTGGAAGACCAAAGAAAAGGTGAAGGGGTCCAAACCCGGGGGCTGTCACTCGTGCCCATGCTGGACAGTGTGACTGAGATGGGCAGCTCCTGGCACACTTCCCAGGAGGGATGATGCAACACAAACACTGCCACCTGCAGCTGAAGCAAAAGTAGTCAATCCTGTGCGTCTCATTTGTGACTGACCAGCGTGGGACTGAAATGGGCTGCCAGGGAGCTGAATTCCCTGCTGGGAACTGCAGCTCATGGCCAGGAGGGCAGCTGATGGCAAAACATTTCATCTGAATGGGCTCGTGTTCAAATGTGGGTGGCTGACAGCAAGATCTCTCTCTCTGAGCCAAAACCCAGGGATACTCAAAGGATTGCAAGCAATTATTGCAAAGTCTCCCTTTCCTGCTGTCCCATCCCAAAGACAGGGCTGTTGCCAGGGCACAGGCTCTGGCCAGCTGCTCAGGGCTGAGGTGCAATGACAGGACTAAGACCTGAGGTTCGCGAGAAGATGCCCTGCAGGACAGAGGGCTGCAGTAGGAAGGCACTCCTAGTGCAGCCTCCACCTGGGAGATCAATGCTGAAAAGGCATCGTTCAGTGGGAAAAAAAATCAGCTATTCCTCCTAAATGAAATGAGGATGAAGGACTCAGCAGAACATCTTCATCCTCATTTTTGCCTTTCAAGAAGCTGCTTTTTTATCACCTGCTTTTAGTCACCACTGATAAAGGACTATGTATATCTCACCCAGGACAGTAATCTCAAACTGAATGTCTCTGCTGTTTCCAAACCACGTCCTTGGCAGCTGTGTTCCTGGTCCAACCCTCCTGGTGGTAAAGACATTAATGTCTATCCTCAACACTTTGAACTCTACCCTAACATAAAGCTGAACTCACCTGAATTGCAGTCAGTTTACCATCCTGTTTCTTCATATATATATATATATTTTTTTTTAACTATCTCTAACTCCAAAATAATTAAAACATGTTTGCAGTGATAGCAATCTGAGTGGGCATTTTACTTTAATCTCTTTTTTTCCTTTTGTCTCCCAAATACCTGAATTATCGTGTGGAGTTGTCAGAATCTCTGCTTCAAAGTTCATGCTGGAGAAACTATTCCTGTAAGGAAAGTATAGCACTTCAGTTATTTGAAGAACCTTGCTTTTTTGAAGCTGCATTCAAAATGCAGAACGAAGGGAAGATGCTCCAGGACAAACTTTCCTCTCCTGATAATCCATATTTTATTTTGTTCTTTTTTACTAGAGAAAGCCAGAACTTCTTTGTAGCTGATCATAGTCATAGAATCCTGGAGTCAATAGAACAGTTTGGGTTGGAAGGGATCTCAAAATTCATCTTGTTACAGTCCCCTGCCACGGGCAGGGACACCTTCCACTATCCCAGGTTGCTCCAAGCCCTGTCCAACCTGGCCTTGGACACTTCCAGGGATGGGGCATCCACAACTGGGCACTGCTCCAGTGTTTGTGTGAGACGTGTTGTGGAAGTTTTCATACTCCTGCAGAACCATTAACCAGTTAATGCAGTGGCAGGCATTAGACTGACATTTTCCTTTCTTCATTTTCCTTTGACAACGGGCCTCATACATAAAACAGGGCTGAAGTGCCACTGGCAAAAGGAAGGGATGAATTTAAATTGGAGCAAGGACCTCACTTCTGCAAAGACTGGATTGGGATGAGGCTGTCTGTGCAAAGGGAAGAGTCACCTCCTGGGTAACCACATTTCAGTACTGAGATGCGCAGCATGTCTTAGGGGTGATATCCTGTACAACCTGTGTTAGGCACACCAAAGCTTTGCTGTTAGAAAATGCTTCAGGACAAGCAGCCTGAGATAGCAGACTCCAGCCCAATAGTCTTCTCTGCCAAGGAAAAAAATCCCAAGAGGAGGAAAAACAAGGCAGGAGGTGGAAAAGTAAAGAAGGGAGTCTTGTAGTGGGGCTTTGAGATACAGATACGTAAGGACCATGCTGGCCATGTGGCAAGGAAGTGGCCACGTGCAAATACTGCAGTGCTTTGGTCAGCGAAGGCAAGAAAAGACTGAGATGTCCCAGAAGTCTTGGAGACACTGGGGCACTGCCAGAGTCCTGCAAGAGCAGCTGATTTCATCTGAGTTCAGTGCCAAAGTCGTGTAACTCGCTTCCATGGGGTATGTCAAAGGTCTCTCTTCCACCACCTTGCCCTCACCTCTCCCCAGGAAAGACCTCTCAGAAGTTCAGCAGGAAGAAGCCAGAGCTCAGCCCACCTCCATAATCTCCAGCTTGGCTGCAGGCCAGTCCCTCCAATTTCCACTCAACCCTCTGACCTCTCCCATCTCTGCCTCTCAGAACAGAGGGCTATTTTGTCCCCTCAGCTGGGTGAACTCAGCAAGATGGTTTTCAGAGTAAATCTCCCACTAAAATGCTCAAGGGTAGTGTGGCTTTTCCTGTGCAGGGAGGAACAACTCTGGCCATGAACTCCATTTCTGACCGGTCAAGTGTTTCCAGCCATGCCAGGAGACCGGGACAGACTTCAACACAAGCATTCACCAGCACAGATGATGCCAAGATCTCTTCCCCTGGCACTTTTGCCATTTCTCTGCAGGCAGGGGTTGGAATCTGAGACTGATTAACACGTTGCTGAGAAGGTGAAATGGGAACAAACAGACTTCCTCTAAAATCTGGCTTAAAATCCAGACCAGATCCTAAAATTTGTAAATAATATTTTGGGCTGGTGCTGCCGACCCCAGGACCCCAATAACCAGCAGCAGGACCAAGGCAGGGACTGCCAGGGAGTGGGATGTCCACAGGCAGCTGGTTCTGCCACAGCTCCCAGCCAAGATTGAGCTTACAAGGTTAAACCTCTTCCCTCCACGAACAGAGCTGGGTGCATTATGGACAGCAGGTGCAGGGAATTCACACTATTACTTTGAGTGATGCACCCCTTTAAGTTGAAAAAGTTGTTTCTAGGAACACAAATTGAAAGAACTTCTTCATAACTCATAAATTTCATTATTCCTAAACTTAGGCTGTGGAGAGGCTAAGGGGGGAGACCCCATCCGTCCCAGGACACGGACACATCTGCTGCTACTCCCACCTCACACACACCCACCTGTGACACAGGGACAGCAGCTGGGAAACACCATCCCGCTCCTGCCAAAACCCACATACCTCTTCACCTCTGGAGGTGGCTCCATGGTGGGAGTGGATGCTGTGCAGGGACACAGGGGCTGGTGATGATCCTCGTGGGTCCCTTCCAGCTCAGAACACGCTGCGATTCCGTGAGCCGGCAGCCGGGCGCGGGGCTGGGGGCAGCCGGGCGTCCGTGCCCTAGGTCGGCATGTCCAGCCGCAGCCCCGCACGGCGCTCGGGCACCGCGGCCCCGGCGTGCGGCTCTGCCGGACCTGTCGGGACAGGCAGCGTCACTGGGGCAGGGACAGGGGGAAACCCGAGCCCCGCGGGGCAGGAGCGGGGCGCCGGGGCGGGCAGAGCGCGGGGCCGGGCGTCCGCAGCGGTGTCCTCATGGCGCGGGGGCTGCGCTGCGTGCGGGCGAGAGAAACACAGAAAGGGACACATTGAGACTTCCGAGCCTTCGGAGCCGGAGTGGCAGCGGCTGAGGGGTGCGAGCCGGCGCCGGGCAGACCGGGAGCCGTTTCCGTGTACTTTTTAATGTGCTGCGAGCCCTGCCTTTCCTTCCTGCTCGCCGCCCTGGGCGGGAGGGAACGCTTTCCTGCATCCTTGCTGCGCTGCTGCCTGATGGATGGGGGATGCGCTGGGAGATCTCTGCCGTCCCCAGGGAGAAGAAGAGCTCACTGGCTGCCCGGAGACCTGAACAAGTGATTTTTCCGTCTGTGACTCAGGGGCATAGCTGCAGAACCTCTAGCGAGCACTGCAGCCCCCGGGCAGTTTGGGACTCCCTATCCTGCCCCACCAAAGGGACGGCGGGACCGGGCAGCCAGGACGGGGGCGCAGCGAGCCCAGCCTGCTCCCGCTCTGCTTGCTAAGCCGCAGGGATTAGAAAGCAAGGAAACTTTTGGGGGGACAGCTATCCAGGGCAGAGGTGGCTGGAGGTCCCCAAGAAGGGTTAACACAGCAGAAGGTGCGGCAGTCACCAAACACAGAAAATCCTGGGCGTTCCCTGCACTTGCCTCTGGATTTTTCCCCTACCCGCACCCACCGGACTGATGCTCCTTTTGCCTAAAATCTAGTAACACGAGTGTAAAAAAGAAAGTATTTAAAGACTTTATATTTCCAGGTGAGGTCCACTGGTGGAAAGAATAGTATTATGATCCTCATCATTGCCTTTGCCTGAGGACAGCAGGTGGAACAGATTGAGAAGACGACAGATAAAGCCTCCCCTCTTGCTGAAATCCTCAGAAAACTTCCTGCCCCGCACAGATCCCTGAGACCAGGGACGTCAGGTGGAGATGCTTCACCAACAAGCGACCTGCCTTGGTTTATACCAGATTTGGCTTCCACATGGATTTAAGTTATCCACCTCAAGGCAGGTCCGCAGCAGCACGTTAAGCCAGAAACAACTGCATTGCTACTCTTCAACAAAATATCCAGAACATTTTAAGTGAGGAAAGACCAGAACCTCTTTGCTAGGTCTAAAGTGCGGATTTGGGTCCTGGTGCCGTTCGACCACCTGGGCAGTGATTTTACATCAGTTAGTTCAATCCCTCAGCATTCCCACCAGAGATGCCATCCCCCAGACACCAACCGCGCACCAGTGGATGCACCTGGAGTGTCCCAGCACCCGCAGCAGCCTCGTGCCCCCCAGCCACCTCTGGGGGGGTGCCTTGTCCCAGCTAAGTCATCCCGCACCCCCCCCCCCCCCATGCCAAAGCCAGGGATGGACACCCCGCAGGTCCCGGCAGGAAGCCATACCTCCCCGGAGCTGTCGAGAAGTGCCCAGCAGCCAGGAGCTGCGCAGCCCTTGGAAACCTCCTTGTACATCCAGGGGCGCTGCTCCCCCTCCCTGCCGCCCTGTGCCCCCCCCGGCTGCAGAGCCCACGTAGGCGCATGCCACCACTGAGCCGGCATTAGCCTCCAACAGCAGCCTTTGTTCCGCGGGGCTGCGAACAACGGGACATTGTGGGCAGCTGCCCGCGCCGGCAGGAGTTGGCAGCGGGGTGGCTTTGGAGGATGTACCCTCTGCCAGCCGTGTTTTCGGTCGTTCTGGCGAGCTCGTGACTAAATCCGCTCTGAACTCTGTTTTCCGTACAAACTGAAAAAGCTGAGTTTTGATCAGAGCTCGAAAGCGAGATGATGGCTACAGCCAGAGCTGGGCTGCGGGCAGAGGAAAACAAAGCGACTGTTTTTCCTCCTGCACTCTGCGGCTCCGGAGGTCAGTTTTGGGCTGATCCTGAAGAAATAGGTCATTCACTCTCCCCAGGGCAAGCCAGTCTGAGGCTGGTATTGCCCACAGCCCCGAGCCCCCCCCCCCCAGGGCTCCATCTCCATCAGCCCACCACAACACGCTCGGACTCGCGTCTCCAGGCTGAGAAGCCTGGGTATCGAATTCCAATAAATTTACCTTCTAAATAGCAATCAGCTTTTAGGCTGATGATTGTCAGGAAGGTTCTTGGCATTTTTAGAGTGTTGATGGCAGAAGGTTTGGGATTAGATGGTTTTTAAGGTCCCTTCCAACCCAAACCAGTCTGTGATCCCATGTTTACTGCTTTGTTTTTTGAGACCCTTCCAAATCCGCCTAGAAGAATCGACTAAAGCTCAGGTAATGTAACTCTGATTTTCTTGTGAGCAAAGCTCTTCTGTAGCAGTTTCCTGTTTTAATGAAAATGTTTTCATCAGTTAGATATTTTCAGTTTTCCAGACTAATCTTCTCAAGTACAGCAGTCACTGTACTCTCCTAGGTGAAGTATTTCGTGCAAACATGTTATTCCTCATCAAGCAAGTTCTGGCAGAGAGAAGGACAACCAACAATTTTGTAGCACCCATTTTCCTGACAGTTAACAAGATTTCTCATTAAAGGAAAAAATTTTGTTTTTCTTTTATCCTTTAATCCTGGGCAGCAGTAGATCTTGGAATTTGAGCAACAGTGTGTGTTTTTATATGTGTATATAGGATATTTGCCTATGGGAAAAAGAAAATAATTTCTGATAAATACTGAAAAAAAGACACTGCAGAAGCAGAACTCATCCCTTCCTGGGGGAAGCAGCCCTCACTGCTGCTGGGTTCCAAGCATGTTTCTGTTCAACCTCCTAAAAAACCTGAAGTATCTGTGTCTGGATTTTTTTTTTGGTTTTAACACAGCCCTTACTGCATCTTTATTAAAGCCTGGATCATGGTACAGCTCTTCCAGACCTTTTAAAATGACCCTTTTCAACCCATTTGACTAGAGGTCATAACTCATGTAGTTGTAATTACAGAGCCAAGGTAAGGGCAGAGGGAAAGTCCAATACAGCTGCCTGCAAAAAAGGCTCTGTGATTCAAGGTGAAGACCAGCTTTGCTCTACAACCCATCCAGTATTGAAAAAATAATGTCTCTGAGAACAAAGACAGATATGGTAAAATGTGCCTTTTACCACTCCAAAACTCACATGTCTTCAGCCAGGAAGACACACTCAGAATTTTGGTTTCTCTGGCTGTACCTGTGCTGCTGCCAGTAGCATGTGCTGGGAGTCCAACATCAGCAGGATTAAACACATCCAACAGGAACAGCACTCCAAAACAGGGGTATTTGCAAATCCTGCTGTACCAAAACATGAAGAACTACCAGCAAAAGAGATTTTGTCCCGAGCACAAAGTCAGCAAGTAGTAAGGCCAGAGTCTGGTTCCTGAGAGGTTTTTGTGGTTCAAGAGAATTAATTGAGTGGGACAGGAAATGAAAGACCCGAATTTAAATGAGTTTTACTTACCTGCTCTTAAAGCCAGCCTGAGCCCAGCCATCACACCACACGTGAAGGGATCGGAATGCTCTGACCAGCTGAGGTGTCCCAGGAAAAGCCACTCTGCCAGGCAGAAATCTGGAATTCCACAAAATTGGAATATCTCTTGGAATGTACAAAGGATGATGAGTCAGCTTCTTTGCGGCTAAGCAGAGAGAAGAAACAGTGGGAGAGTGGGTATGAGACCAGTGGGGGATGCTCACCTTTCACAGAAGCTTTGGCTGTTCTTCTGTGAATCTTTCTGGTCTGTCCCCCTCTTAAAAAGAGTATCCTCATCTGAATTAACTCTTCTTTGAAAGCTGGGTCAAAGCTTCCTTTCCACTGGCGGTACATTCAGCCATCTCTCAAACTCTGAGGAGTATTTACAAAAACAGATCAAATCCAGCACCTTTGGCTAATCACGTTTATCAACGTGGGTGTCTGTCATTGAGCAGGTTGCACTAACCGAGGACAGCATGTCCAAACCAAGGGACTACAGATTGATTTTACCAAATGCCACTAGGTGGGGATGCAAGGACACTTTTCCACTCTGTTGCGCTTTGATCCCATCACGTTAAGCTCGAGTTGGTCTTTCCCACTCACAGGGGCTGCTGTTGTCTTTGCTTTTTCTCTTTAGGAGCTGACAGAGGTCATTTGGAAACTTATCACTCGCTGAGTTCTCATCCTGTAGGGATCAGCCCTTAGGCAGCAGTTACAGTGCAATTGCTTCTTGCTGAATATTGCTCTCTGCACCAAGACTCAGCAGGACTCAGCAGAGGGAAGAGTGGAGGCTTTGCCTTTCAGTTTGTGGATTAGTCTTCTTTTATAGGCTGTGGAAAGGAAAAGTACTTCAGATTGAAGACGGGGGGGGGGGGGGGAATGGTATTCAGCAAACTGGTAATCTCTGAAAATGTCCCCACTTTGGAGCAGTTATTGTGGGGAAAAGCCAGGAGATTTCCTCAGGCTCAGTAGTCAAATCTCTGGGTAATTTCTTTTGCTTTGTTTTGTCTCTCCTCCTTTGAAATCCACAGTTCACCTAGGAATAAGAGAGATAAAATCAGGAGAATTGGTTCGGCAGAGGCATAGGCAGGATCAGCCCTGCTCTCTAGGGCAGGAGCACTCCGCAGAGGTGCCCAGAAGCACATTTAGGCTGCAGCAGTCTGTGCAATGCATCAGCAATGCTGTGGGAGCAAGGAGGGCTCCAGTCCTATGGTAATTGTCGGCTCTGACCTCCAGTAACCTCGGCCTTCTGCAGCGAGCACCCACTCTTACTATTTTATCTCAGGCGTCAGGATATTTGGTGCTTATATTAATTCCCAGCTCCTGAGGTCCGGTGAAATGTGAAAAAAAAAAAAACCCTCTTCTAGCAAATATTTAACAGCAAAATTTCGGCTTCAGGAGTGTGCTAAGGTACCCAAAATGCATTCCAGGCTTCAAAACACAGAAAATGCTTTGAAAGAAATCCAAAAATTGATTAATTTTAGAGCAATTTCATGAATGCTTTCAGTGGTTGGCAGGGAGGGAGAGTGGGTGTCAGGGTGTCTTCAGGAGTCTGAGAAAAAAGACTCTGGTAAATACCCTGAAAGCAAATTAATCTTATATCATAATGACCAATTCAGAAAAGTGAGAGAACAATCCAAATATTCAAATATGGAACTAATGCTGCCAGTTCATGGCAATCCATGTTTTAAGGGAGAACAGAGGCACTGGGGACTGTTTGGTTTTGAAATTGCATCTCCACTAATTGCTAAAAACTGATTGTTCTACTTCATTAGGCATGAACAGAAAAACAGTTGCTTTTCCTGGGTGAGAGGGTGGAGAGGTTGCAGGGCGAGGGCTGAAGGAGAGCTGGGATGGCAGCAGGGGCCATGTCCCTGCACTCTCTGGCTGGGGACACCACAGGTCTGGATCCACCATCCCTGCCAGGGCAGTCCCAGCTGCTTCAGCAGGCACTGCAGATTCCAGCTATTCCTCTTCTGTGTTTTTTCCTCACTGCTTAGTAGTCTCCTCATGGTGACAACAAAATGTCTGTTTTCCAGGAACCCATTTGAGCTTTATGGATTAGCCATGGAAGGCACTTGCAGCCCTCCATAAAGCACGCTGACACGTTCTCTGGTGTATTCCCAACTTGACTGAAAAATTGATCAAAGCTGATAGAGTTACAGGGCCCTGTGTCCCTCTGCAATCTGCTGTTGTGCTGCTCAGCCCTTACAGAGCCAGCAAAGCCAAACCCTCTGAAAACCCAGTCTGAAAATTACACCTCCATCCTGCCCGTGGCTCTGCACCCTGGCGAGGGCCACGTGCCTCAGGTGGGTGCTGTGCAGGATGTGTCCCCCCTCCTCCCCCAGGTGCTGCTGTTTCTTCTGGAGCCAAGCTCCCCCCAGCATCGTGGGTATCCCCAAAATACAACTGGGAGTGCCAGCAGGGTCCTGTCCTGCCACAGAGCACTGACACTGCAGTGTGCCCAGGGCTGGCACATTCTCCCCCCACAGCCTCATGTGCCTCCTGCATCCCCTGTCCCATCTGCTCCAGCAGCAGCTCTCAGGAGAGACTGCTTAATTTACAGGAATTTTTAGCAAACTCATTAAAAGTGGGCCTGCTGGAGAAGATGGGATGTCATGCAGCAGCATAGCTGCTGATTTCTACTGCAAGACCTCATAAAAGCCTTTTTCCTTTCTCTCCCTGTCTCCCAACAGCTCTTGGTTTTGCTCACTGAGAATATCAGTCACTTAGAGCAAAGTCTGTGCCTCATTTCATCCCAAAATCTCCTCATCTTTGGGAGTCCAGCCGGGTGTCGGGTGTGCTGTCTCTCCCCAAACTTCCTCTAGTGTGCTAGTCCTACAGAAACACTTCCTCTTTCTGCTTATTAATTACAGTTTGATTTCTGCTGGAATGCCAAATGAACACTGAACAGCAAATCCAATTCCGATTCAAAGAGCTTCCAAATGAGAGGTCAGGTGGGATACAAAGGATATTAAGATAACTGACAAGGGATCAGAAGTGGATGAGATAACAGAGGAGATAAGGCACTTGCCTCCAGTCTGAAATGTGCAACTAGAGCCAAAATGCTCTTCACCATGCTGTAAATGATCCCCACTGTGGTGCACTGCCAAATTCAGTTCGATAAAGCTGATCAATAAACATGCACAGATGAATGTACAGGACAGGACACGCTGGGAAAAGAGCACAAGGCTCTGTGCTGCCTTCAAGCCACAGACAGCCAGCAGCTAAAAGACAGCAAGGGAGGTGCTTGGCTTTTCAGCTCTTTGGAGTCATAGTATCATTGAATTGTTTTGGTTGAAAAAACCCTTTAAGATCATCGACTCCAACTGCTAACCCAGCCCTGCCAAGCCCACCATTAAACCACGTCCCCAAGCACCCCATTTACACGTCTTTTAAATGCCTCCAGGGATGGTGACTTACAGCCTCCAACAGTTTTATTTAAATATGGCTTTTTAATTATGTCAAAATTATATTATCATATAGTTCTATCAGACAAAAAAAAAAGTGCAGTAATGAATAGTTTCAGCATAGGGAGCAAAGAGGTAATTTTTAAATTGTCTATGTTCATGTAGATAGATATCCAGGATATTCAAGAAAAAAAAAGGGGGTTATTTTACTGCAAGCATAAAGCACAGGCAACCTTCTATCACCTTGTAAAGTGCTGGATGTTGTCCAGTTTCTAAGCTGTGTGCTGTTGTAACATACCTCAGCAGTTTATTTATGTTTACCTGGATATTGACAAAAATAAAAGGATCTCAGAGCTGTTTGCTCCCCTGCCATTCCCTCCAGCTATGACCAATTTCTGATGGGCTTCTTCCCGTGTCCTGCAATCTGCACAGATCCAGAAGGGGTGGACACCACATCTGCAGCACAGAGCAGAGCCCTCCCTGCTGCTCCGTGTCACTGTCGTGGGGTGACCTGGGCAGTGGAGAGGAGCAGGATCAGCCCCAGCACCCCTTGGAGGCAGCTCCAGCTGCCTGCACAGGTAAAAGTGGGCAGCATGAGCCCTGGAAAATAATATCTTTTCAGACAAGGATGCTATTTAAGTCATCATTACAGCAACTGTAATTTTTATTGCACAAAGTCCTTCATGGCCACCGAGGTGACAACAGGTCCTGCTGGCCCCAGCTCCCCCATCTATCCTTGCTCTCTCATGTGGCTACAGAATCTCATTTCCTTCCCCCCCCCCCCCGCCGGCAGATTTTAACCACTTACCCCTGAAAGGGCCCGATTGCTGAGTTGGGGGGTGACCCACAGCTCCAGGCAGGTGCGAAGAGCCTGAAGGACCAGCACCAAGTATTTCATTAACCTCCATGTCTCAAGACCACAACTGCTTCAAAAATCCCAGGAAACAAAAGCAAATGAAGCACCTCTGGTGAAAGCTGGACCTCTCTGAACTGAGCCACATTCCGTGGCTCATGCCATCAGGCTCATGCTTGCCCAGCCCCTGCAGTCCATGCTGCAGATCTCGTGTCTGCCCCCTGGAGTGGCCATTTCCCTCGATGTGAATGTCCCTGATTGCTTGCACTCACATATTCCCTAGGGTGTGTATCCTAAACATACACAACATTTCAGGAGCTCCTGGAGCTATTTTCTGCAGCTTTTATGCTTTTCTAAGAGTGAGGAGGGAAGAGGCTCGGTCAGCTCTGACACATTCCCATCTGCAGGATTTAGTGGGATTCCGAGCTGTTAGCAAACCTAACCCAGGCCTATGGTTTTCATCTCTTTTCCTTCCCCTCCTTACATGGTAAATATGTGAGTGAGCTTTCCAAAGCAGCAAAGATACTTTTGATCTTGATTACTAGCATCAGCTACAGGGAGAAAATTAGAATTCAGAATTTGTTACCAACACTTCAATTATTCAGTGTTATCAAGTTGTCACCAGGCCTTTAATTATTTTTCAGTTTATATCTAATTTCCCACACTATGTTTGCTTTAGCAATGTTAAGGTAGATCTGCAACTGTAATCGGAAATGTCCGAGTCCTTTATGATGCTGGGGACTGGAAATGACAACGTTAATAAAATTCACACATCTCCTGTGCCACAAGCCCTCATCAATATAGTGTTGATCTGCAGCTGACATGCCATTTAATTATGCTCTTTTGGTACCAATAAACACTTAATAATATATTCAAAGTGAGTAAACAGGATATAACACTGACTGTGATTCTGCATCTGTTTAAAGACTGGGCACGAGACCATAAAATTTCACTTTCAAAGCCTTTCAGTATTTGACTTTGCTTTTTGGACACTGGGAACATCATTCTGTACAGGGTATGTGCACCCAAGCCATGGGGGTGTACAGCCAGGACAGGGATTGTATTGCAGAGATTCACAGAGGATTCAGCAGTGATTAACACCAGTTATGCAGAGAGTTATCACTGTGTGCAGAAATCATTTGTCTTAACACACCAGGAAATTTTGACTCATCAAAACATTATGCAAAGAAGGAAGCTGATTGCAATGATAGAACTGGTGCAGCTCTCCCAGACCTCACCAGAGCCAGCAAAGAGGCAATTTGCCAAGTTTCCTACCCAATCCAGGGCACGAAAACAGTGGGATTATTACACCTGCTGTGGAGGCCCTAGGGAACTCTTCCAGCTGCTGTGCAATCAATAACACTGGATCTCTGAGGGAAGACACAAAACAGCCATTTTCTCCTCTTTTCCCCCAAAAGGCTGTTAGTAGTCAGGGCCCACTTTGTCCCTGATGTGCAGGTGATGTTTGAGGACACAGCAGGTGAGCAGCCTCAGACCAGTAGCCAAACCTCCCTTAGCACCCATCCCCAGCTGTCCTTCCCCAGGCCCAGGGCTCCCAGAAAAACGGGCAAAGCCTGTGCACTGTTGTACACAACCCCGGTCCTTAAACCTGATGAACTGCAAAATTAGGAGCTTGTGTCCAGCCCTGCCCCGTTTTACCCTCTGTTTGAGCATCCTGAAGCTAAAACACAATGAGAAAAGCCTTGAGCAGGTCAGCACGTCCAGAATGGTGTCTCCCAATGGTCACCACCACAATTTTCTCTTTTGGCTGGTGTTTAGGTGTATGTGAGGCTTACAGGTGCCTGTCCACCATGTGCCCACTGCTGCTCAAATACTCTGCCATGACTTGCTTTCTGTCTAATGACACTTCTTGCCCAGAACTAATTAGCAGATGTAGGAAATCACCTTTCTAACTAGCACCTCCATTCCCAGCCTCCAGCACCTACTGAAATAAATTTTACATATTTGAGGTTTAAATCCGTGTTGGATCATTAGTGCTGATCTCCCCGAGATGAGGAAGCAAACGTTGAGAAGCGTTGCCCAAGTGCTCAAGATTGTTGCATGTTTTATACTGCTCCTCCCTCCCCTAATTGAGTTAATGCCACACACAGCTGGGAGGGCATTTGCATCCCCAAAAGCACCAGGATGCTCTGAAGATATGCCAGTCTGGTGGCTGGACTCACAACTGGCTCCTCCCCCCAAAAAATACCTGTGCTGCACAGATGTGGATGATTAGCACCTGAACCAGAACTAACTTCTCAGAAAATTGTACTTATTGCAGGACAAATTGAGTCTGCTCTGGCAGAAGCCAGAATAATTGCTCAGGGGAGCATGGGGCTTATCCAGCAGTTAATTCATTATTTGTACCTGCCCAGAGCCAGGATGGAAACAGCAGGAAAGGCGGCAGCAAACAGGGCACAAACTCCAGTACCTCAAAACCAATTTGCTCAGTTAAAGGCTTATTGCCATCACGGCAAGAGGGCAAAACACCTTTACAAGCTCTCACGGGTGGCAAAAGAGAGGAGGGGCCAGCTTTACTGCTCTCCTGTAGTTCTGTGATAAGCAGTACAGACTTGGATGCAAATAATGCTCCTTTTTGGGCTTTGCCATATCTTTGCATGCACCAAAACGCCAGAGTTAAGAGTTAAGAGTCGGGGCAGATCCCACCTTCACGACAATGCCAGGATAAGGCAGCCAGCACCCACCAGCAGCAGCTGTGGCTGGTCTTGCCATGTGTCAGGACTGATGCTTTAGAAAGAAATAGAAGGTTGGAAAAGGTGTTAAATCCCACCAGCACTACAAGTGGCGCAGGCACTGAGCTCTGCCGTCATTCTGCTGGTGCTGATCACAGCAGGGCTGATTTCCCTGCCTGCTCCTGAGGACACCACTTTTTGCTGCTCTCAATACAGCTCCCCGAGGGACTGGGGCTCCTCCACAGCTGCTTGGGGTGACCCCACAGTGGCCTGTGTCCACTGGCTGCTTTGTGATCACCTCTGTGCTGGTGAGCCCCAGGAAGCTGCTCTCACCCATCTCATCCCATCCTATCCCATCATAATGATGAGACATTCCATGGTGCCAGGGTTTGACTTCTTCAAGGCTCTCTGGAGATGTGGGAAGTCAATTTAAGAAAAACAAGCAACAATCCATTCATCAGGGCACACAAACAAGCTCAGGCACGCAGGCCCTGTGTGATGCCCAGCCTGGCCTCGAGGCAGAGCAAAGCCGCTCTTACCTTTAACAGCCCTGACAAATTGAAATAGGATGTGTCTCTATTGAGTGTGGATATTTCCCCACTGCTTTTTCTTGTAGTCTTGACTGGCGCAGGGAATCACCATGAATCTTCATTTGCTTTGCTGCATTCACACTGGGTTTAAATTCTTAGCACTAAATCCCCACAGCGGGGGGCTGGAACTAGATGATCGTTAAGGTCCATTCCAACACAAACCATTCTGTGATTCTATGTTGCTGTGAAATAGACACTATTTTGGCTAATGTTCCTTGAGATCTTAATACATTAGCTCTGCCAGATCTATTATTGCTTAATACTTTTACAAAATTTAATTATTTATTAATAGAGAACAGCAAGAATGCTGCCAATTTTTTCGCTCCCATGAAATGGAATGCAGAACTGCCAGGTGAGTGAGGCAATAGCCAGTGACAAGCACAGGGAAGTCTCAGAGAAGATTGGGACAGTGTGGTTGGGGCAGTCACATTGCTAGTGTGGGTGGCCAAGGTTTTTTCTATTTTAATTTCAGGTGAGAGAATGTATTCGTTAAAATAATCTTGGGCAGATTTATGCTATTTGTTCTGTGCCATTACACAGCCATTTTTGCTAAAACAAGCTATAATTAACCTGGATGTCCCCCTTGTATTTGTGGGTAGTGCAGATATAGTAATTTTTCTATTCCTTAAAAATGAATGCTTCCCACATGGAAAAGCAGTTTTCATAACATGACCGTGCTTGACTCAAGCAAGGGCACCTGTGTTGCACCCTATTAGCACAGCCATCCTTTCACCAGTTCCCAACTGGAACAGAAGCAAAAGCAATATGAATTCACAGAATGCAGCATTCAGAGTAAAACCTGCAGAGAAAAGAATAATAAATCCAGCCATAAAAACCACCCCATCACCCTCATCACTGCAGCACAGAAAGGTCTCTTCAGACAGCTGCAGCCACCACTAACATGAAGTGCTGCCCTGTGTGCACAAGGAGGGTTTCTCTGCTTCATCCTCTGCTTGGAGAGCAGCTGGATGTATCCACAAGGAATGGGAAAATTCACACTGCAGCAACAGCTCTGTGTATGAGGAGTAACTGAACACATGCCAGGTTAGGGGAGGCAGCCCTTCCAGGACTGTCACAGAATCACAGAATCACTGAGTTTGGAAAGGACCTCCCAGATCACCTAGTCCAGCTGTTAACCCAGCCCTGCCATGTTCACCACTAAACCATAAACTCAAGTGCCATATCCACACACCTTTGGAACGCTTCCAGAGATGGTGACTCCACCACTTCCCTGTGCAGCCTGTTCCAATGCTCGACCACTCTTGCATTGAAGACATTTTTCCTAACATCTAATCTAAACCTCACATTCCTTGGACATTGCTTGTCCTTGGAGTACAGGAATGAGAAAGGATTTCACCCCCCCCATAATTCTTTACAGTAGGAGGGTGTCAGCTTATTGTCTTGGTAGCAGGAGGAAATATCACAGCCAGGCATTTTTCTGTCTCAAGGGGTGACTCATGGGGGGACACATGAGCCATGGCAGCTGAGCTGTCCTGTCCTACAGAGGGGACAGCCGGGGGCAGTGGCTCCAGCCCTGCCTGCAGCCGTCTCATCCTGACAGCACTCACAGCCCACCCTCACAGGGATTGCCCAGCACTGAGGCACTGAGGGGCCCAGCACAGCTCTGCAAGGGACCACCAGTTCCTCCTCTGCTCATCAGCAGATTCCCCCCTTGCCTGCCTCGGCCTTTCAATCTCCCCAGGTATTTTCTGCTCCCAAGCTTATGCTCATCCCTGGGCCCCTCACAAGGAGAAATGAGCATTGTGGGGAGATGCTGACACAGTGAGGCTCTCACTATGAGCAACACATCACAAGAGAACCCAGATGTTTCCCCTTGCTCCTGCTGGCAGAGCCACCCTGGGCCAGCCCTGCTCTACACAGCGGCAGCACAGGAGCCGAAAGCAGCCCCGTATTTTTGTAGCCAAGGTCTCCTTTCAGCTGGGCAGCAAATGACTCCTTAGGAAAGCAGGTCAGAAGGGACTTTGCACCATAACTATTGTGAAATTGGTCATTTGGTGAAGTAATTTGGGTGCCTAGCCCCACATCCACAGGCAGACAACACCGACACTTCAGCTCTCCCCGGTCGCGCTGCGATAAATGGAGCTGTCAGGTCAGAGCACGCCGATCCATTCTCATTCAAGCACCTATTTAATATTCATCATGTTACAGGGAGGCATTTTTATGTCGGGAAAAACACAAATGCTCTCCCAAAATGACTCAAGGGCAATAAAGAATAAATTGTCTTTAAACCTCTATAAGGGATGCTGAAGTCACAAACAAGGCATAAAATAATATGGAGGTGAAAAGTGCTTTTTCCTTATTAGGTTTATCTAAGTAAAACTAGGCTGGTAAGCTTGCTCTATCAAGCAAATGGATGTGGTAGAAAAAAGGAAATGAAAATTCTGATCCATATTCATTGTTTTGGTGTCATCAAGGGAGAAAAGCTCCACTTCAATTTTTTTTCCTCATAAAGCTGATCCAAAGTTTTACGTAAAAAAAAAGGTAAGCAAAGCTGATAAGAAAATGAAAGATAATTAATAGAAACAAAGCACACAGCAGACATTGTCTAATATTAAACAAAATGTGAAACACAGAACATGCTTGACTGCACCAAGGCACAGATCCAGGCACTGACAGCATCTTAATAGGGATTTCTTTCCCAAAGCTCCCACTGCACTTCCAAAGCACTGGCCCAGCATCACTGGTGTCCCTGACCCATGGCTGGCGGCCACCAGGCCCTGCATCAGCAGCACAGCTCATCTTCAAACACAATAATCTTTAAGATTATCAACTCCAACCATTCCCCCAGCACTGCCAAACCCACCAGTAAACCACGTCCCCAAGTGCCACATCTACGCGGCTTTTAAATAGGGATGGGAATCAACCACTGCCCTGGGCAGCCTGTTCCTATGCTTGACCCTTTTGGTCACTCTTCATCCTTTTGGTGAAGATATTTTCCTTGACATCCAGACCAAACCTCTCCTGGTGCGTCTTGAGGCCTTTTCCTCTTGTGACTTGCTACCCAGAGAGCCTGGTCCTCACCTGGCTCCAACCTCCTGTCAGGGAGTTGTAGAGAATGAGAAGCACTCCCCTGAGCTTCCTCGGTGTATTTTTCATTTCTACAGACTTGGTAAATCAACATATTTTTCTCTGTAAAACAACAGGACAAATGAGTTTCAAGTTATTCCCTTATGGTACAGTGGAGACTCGGGAGGGAGCTGGTCCTACAGCCAGCACTGCATCCCGTGTGCTCTGAGCTGCAACACTCTCATTTCACCTCAAATTTCATAGCATTTGGCTTCCACCACCTTCCCTCCCCCAAAATCCACTTCCTAGGTTCCCATGATTAGGTGAGACAGGGAGTTTTCTGGTTTTTCATTTTCAGAGACTTTAGAAGGAGTCTAGCAAAATCATTGCAGACAGCAGCTCTTCATCTCTAAACCATGCTCTGCTGGTACATCAAAAATACTGCACAACTTTGCAATATTGAAGAGGTGGGGATTTTGTTGGTTTTTGAGGCTGTTTTGGTCAATGAGGATTCACACTGCAAGCAGAGGAGCGACAGAGGAATGGGAGTTGGATCTCTTTGGCCTTTCTACAGCTCACTGAGGGCAATGAACAGATCTATTTTTTCCCCAACATCTGTCTTCAGTCCCAGAGGATCATCAGCAGATTTTTATGCGTGTAATTTACTCCTGCAGAAAACACAGAATTACTGGAGAGCAGTTTATGTAAATATACTCTCCTCAGAAGAGAACAGTGTTTCTAATGACAAATTGAGTGAAATCTCACTTGGCATGAAGCAAATAAAGTAGTAAATATTTCAAGTTACCACTCTGCAGTAATAGAGACTGCATCTAAAATTAATTACTGTGGATCCGACATATCATACAAAGAAACGGAGTGACAGCCCAACCGTGATGTGACACATCTGCATTACAGCTTTTCATCTCAATTCTCTCTTCAACAGGCTCCATCAGCTGCTTGAATTCAGTAAATGAAGTGATATTTTCAGCCCATCCCTACCAGAGAAGCAGCAATCTCCCGATTCTTCCCAGCAATGAGAAACCTGCCTGAATGTCACCGCTGTCACCGCAGAGCGTGGCCGTCAGGCACGGGGCACAGCTTATAGAGATGTATGTGTCTGATGCTGCTCTGCTGAACCCATCAGGCACAGCCCCTTGCAATAGAAACCAGAGCTAGGACTGCACTGAGTTGTAAAAGCCCATTTTCTCCGCTCCAGGAGTGTCAGACACTGGGAGATGAAGCGGTTCACCCAGTTAAAAACGCGGTGTGGGGCTGTTAGAGAAAACAAGAGATCTCTGTACATTGCTCTGGTATGACCTGGCTCTGCTGTGACTCTCCCTGGCAGTCCCTCAGCATGTCTGTCACTGGCAGGGATGGCTCATACACAGTGTCAAGGTTTCAGCAAATGCCCTTCTTACATCTCTCAAAACAAACACTTCACTGGTGCTTCAGCTGTGCAACAACACCCACAAGTTCTGTGTAGTGTTTGTTGGAACAAAAAACACTCTGTCACAGTGGAATCCCTTCTCCAAAGTCTTACTTTCAATTGCTTGCAGCACAAGGCTTCTGTTTCATCAGAGGAAAGATTTAAAACATCCACTACAAACAGGAAAAACACAGATGCTGACTGACACAAATGCTTTTCTCAAAGCATGGATGACCATAAATTGAATGTCTGCTGCATCCCATGATTGAAACAATCCTGGATTTCCATCCTCAGGTACACCCCAAGTACTTCACTAAGGTAAATTTTGATATATTTGGCGTACTCAGAGGACACAAGCCAAGAAGCTCAAGCCTTCCACTACGGAAGAGCAGCCACAGACCATGTTTCTCAGGGAACATTTGCATCTCTCCCTGCTCTGTCCTATCAATTGCTGGGATGTTCATCTCTAGTCCAGTCACTGAGTTAAATTGACTTGTAACGTAGAAAGCAAATGAAAATTTGTAATTAAATCACTTAATTTGCCACACGAGCTGTTTAAGGATCAATGAACTCATATACACAAAGCCCAGTGAAGGTGGAAAACTCTAAGCAGCAGATAACAACCTATGAATGGTCTGATCATCTCTAAATGAAGTCAATAAGAATCGTTTACTGACTTTAGATCAGACACACCCCTCCCTTGCCACCTCAGTTACAACAGTGACAGAGAAGCTGCATTAACTATATGTGAATTCCTGCTAAACCCGAGCTCCAGAACAGTTACCAAAGGTTATTTGCAACGGAGAGAGGAAATGTCACATCATTCCTTGGCCCAATCCTGCTGCTGCACAGTGTTGTGACCACTGGGCAACAGCAGCATCCTGGAAATACCATTTCTGGGCTGCACTCATCTGCCTGGACACATCTGCAAGAACAGCTACTTGAAGCCTGCTCACATGGGGTAGGAGCCTGATTGCACCCAAAAAATATAAAATTATGAATGCCATCTTCCTCATCTGCAAAATGAATATTGGGTGCTCCACTTTACCCATGTGCTGTCAGAAGATTCTGCACTGTATTACATCTGAAGAGTTTTTTCCAAATGTCATGTTGGTGTGTGACAACCCCAGCATTCATGTGAACTTTCATGAAGCAAAGGAGAATAGTAACACTTTTCCTTATTGGAAGAAACTGAATCTGATTTTTCATTCCATCAAAACCTCTCTTCACAGGGAGGATAAATCCCATAAATTGCTTTAACCCATCTATCTGCCTACAGCCCATCCTAGACACAATTGTAACAAAGCATGTAATCAAAGTAAATGAGCACAATTACCAATGACTGTAAATATAGGGGTTTAGGTTATTTTCTCAGACATTTCATATGTGACCATTTTACCACTGGTTTGCATTTAAAAATATGAATAAACTCTCTTAGACTGCAGGATGAAAGGGCACACACTAAAATTTCACACAGAAAGCATCCCATCGCCGTGATTATTGTTATAACTATTCATCCAAATCTACTCTTCTCCCCCAAACAGAATATAACCAAATCACAAAGCGTGGCTAAGTAATAACCTGTTCCAAGGCAGAGCAGGGTCCCTTGCTATCACATTTCACAGCAAGACTCTTCTTTCACTTCTACCAGGCAGGAACAAGAAATGACTGTGTGTGGTTCCATTTATCCAGTGGCACTTCATGCAAATGCCTCAGGTTTTCACACTGATGTTTCTAGTCCTGGTTATCCCGGTGGGTCAAACAGATTTCTCTAAGGCAACCTCACAGCTGTACAACTCTCTCAAGCAGTAACAGCTCCCTGACACATCCCACCCCATCCATGCATCTGCACCAGGCAGTGCTGGCAGAAAAGGCCAGGAGGAATTACTTGGGACTTCCTTTATCTTCCATGTCTGACAGGAGCAGGAGGCACAGCTCGTTGCAAGCATTAGGGATCAGGTCGTGTGACACCGCAATAGCTTAATGGCATGGCGGGTGGCACAAGTCATGTCAGCAGCTAAGTGACAGTAACAGAGTCACCTGCCAGGTCGTGGCTCCGGGAATCAAGGAGCACATCCATATGGACGGCACGTAACAGCCTCAGCTCAGATAGATCTTCACAAAGGTGATATAAATCAAGCTCCTGTCCAGGACAGGTGCATGTCACAGCTGTAAGATGGGGAAGTTCATTCATTTAAATTACATTTTAAACCAGACAGAACCATAATCTGTCCTGAGGCACGTTAATACATCAGGTAGCCTGATCCATCTTTCAAAAGGTCCCGAGTGAGGTAATTTTTTTCTGCATTATGACCTCCCAATTGAAAACGAACCTTAAAATTGTATTTAAACTACATTTCTCCTTCCACTCACAAGTGCAAATTACATTATACATTTAGAAAAAATACAGAGGGCTGGAGCACCTCAGCTATGGAGAAAGGCTGAAAGAGTTGGAGTTGTTCATGCTGGAGAAGGCTCTGGGGAGACCTTAAAGCCCCTTCCAGTGCCTAGAGGGGCTCCAAGGGAGCTGGAGAGGGACTTTGGACAGGGGTGTGGAGCAATAGAACAAGGGAGAATGGCTTTGAAGAAGGTAAATTTAGATTAGATATCAGGAAGACATTCTTCACCCACAGATGCTTTCACTCACAATCACACAACACATACGGTGTTGATGGGATGCCTGAGCTGGGAGCAGAGGAATTACCTTCCTGAGGGACCAAGACCTCCCTCCTGTCTTCAGCACGGGACAGCACCAGGCCCAGCTACTTCAGCAAAAGGTTTAGAAATCCCAAATAGGCAGGAATTGGGAGCAATCCCTTCTCCGTGTCATGACCCAGTTTGGACAATGAAAGGCAGGAATTGACTCCAGTGCTCCCACAGGAGGCTGGGAATCCCCCCCAGCAGGACATCCAGGGCTCTTACAAAGAGCAATAACCTTGGTATCTGTCTGAATGACGGATTCCTGGTTTTGCACTATGCTGCATTCTCAGCCTTATGGACCCTGCAGGGCCACTGGTTCAATTTCACAGCTTAATTCAATCCCAAACTATCAAATACATGCAATTACCTTGTGACATTTGAATCACCATGCTGTCCAAGCTGGACAAGGAGCAGACACGGATTCGCGCACGCGCCGGCAGGCAGCGCACAGCCAGCAGCCACTGCCTCCAACAGCAGCCCCACGAGCCTTCCCTGCTGTTCTATTTTATTGTACAAAGTCAAACAGGTGCACTCATTTCCTGGGCATTTCTGAACAACTCCCTAAAGGGCACCACTGACCTGCAACAGCTCTGCAGCAGATGTTGTCTCTTGTCCCCATCCACCAACCCTCAAGCAGCGCCCAGCGCCAGCGGGAACCGTGGCCAGTCCCTCTTGGCCAGAAGCTGCACAGGTGGGGACACAGAGCAGGAGAAGGGCCCCAAACTGAACCACACCCCCAGTCCATCTCCTCAATATGAACACACTTTGCAGTGTTGCATCTGGAGCTCTTGGCCTCCCCGAGGATCTGACATCTCCCACATCGGACACAGAGTCATTGAGTCACGGAACAGTTTGGGTCACAAGGGAACTTAAAGGTCCACCTCCCTACTGTGGCCAGTGACACCTTCCACTAGACCAGCTTGCTCCAAACCCCATCCAGCCTGGCCTTGAACAGTTCCAGGGATGGGGCCTCCACACCTTCTCTGGACAACCTGTGCCAGGGCCTCACCACCCTCACAGGAAAGAATTTATTCCTGATATCTCATCTAAACCTGCCCTCTGTTTGAAGCCATTCCCCCTTATCCTCCCATTCTATGCCTCTGTCCAAAGGCTCTCCAGCTCTCTTGGTACTCCCTTTAGGTACTGGCAGGCACTCTGAGGTCTCCCCAGAGCCTTCCCTTCATCACAGTTTGAACTGTAATTTACCCTGATGCTGAGGGCAATGACCAACATGTTGCAGCTGTCATTTTGGCTGTTATTACACCAACTTTCCCAGTTCAATGCCTTGCTGAACAGCATGCTTAATTGAGTTTATTCCTTCATTATTCAGAGAGTACCACTCTGCTGACATTGTGTCCCACAGATGAAATATATTAAGATCTGTCAGTGTTGTTCCTAATGGCGCCAGATCATTATTCCCCTTGTAATTCTTCCTCTGTAGATGTTACTCAATGGTTCCCTACAAGGCACTGCTAAAAAAAGATTAGGACCCCAATGTTACCAGGAAACACCAGATGCTGCTTTATATTCCATAAGCAGTTATAGCTCTAAGGTGGAAAGCACGGCCAGCAGAACATCTTCAGGGCCAGAAACATGTGAGAAAATTTCCCCTCACAATTCCACCAGACTTTCTTTGTAATGACGGACGAGAAAAGCACATTCCTGACCCTGCCTGAGTGGCACAATACCATTTCATCTTGATGCTTCAGGAGCAATGCCAGATGGATGGGTGGGATCCCAACCTAGGGGAGGAAACCTGTCTACAATTCCATCATTTTTTCAATAAAACCATAACATTTAAACCACTTTACAAAGCTGTGAATAACAACACGACAAGATGAGCAATGCCTTGTGCCCCAGTCATACCCATGTGTTGTGATGATCCAGGTACCTTTAGATGGGGAAGGACCACACAGCTGCTGGGCTGGTAACAATTCTTCTTTTTCTCTTCTGATCATTGGAATAAGCAGCAGCATTGAGTTAAAAATAAGACCAAGCATTCTCCAGATCTGCAATTATTCTCTCGACTTGTACTTGTCTGTACTCTTTCTCCCACTAATCACTGCAGCACTAAATAATACCAGGGGAGTCTGAAATCCAAGGCCAATCTCAGACCCAGTAAATGACTAATAACACGAGTTGTTTACACACATTTAATTCAACATACCAGAAGCAAATTCCTCACTCTCTTTAGCATTTTATTTGCTTATAAATACAAGTCAATACCACAAGATGGCACTTTCTTACTTGCAACACACACTATTATAAACACTTACCCTCTTCAAATGTTCCCAGATTTTTACGACATGTAACTTCTCAGTGGTTCTGAAACATTTAAAAAAGCAAGACCTTCTACAAACTGCATTTGTGTTTGATGTATATTAAATGAGGTCAGGTAATTAAATTCAAAAAAAGGAATTTATAAATATTTCAGATAAGAAAATTTAAATACAAAAGCAGAGTTTGTTTTAATTAAACTGAATAACAATTTAAACTGGCCATAATGTATCTACATGGTTTAATTTAATTTAAAATCCTTTTTAAACAATCAAATCCTCTAGCCATTCATCAAAACACCTATCTACTCAGCTCTTTAAAAAATATTCTTGGTTAAGAAACCACCTATCCTTTTTCATAACAATCCTTATTCTGTCTTGTAGGTGGAAATGAAGCAAAATCATATTCCAGACTAGAAAACAGGATAAGAAGGAAGAAACTTTAAAAAACCTGATAACTTCAGACACTTCAACTCATTCTTCCTTGCATTTCTCAAAATACATGATCTGGTTTTAAAGTCTTTGAACAAAATGTAAACACTAGAAAACTCATTGTTGAAGTATGTGAAGAATAAAGAACCCTGCACTAATATAGTGCATAATGATGCTGTGTCAAACTTGTCATTTACAGTAAATGTCACATTTTCCTTGGGATTGTCATGCCTTTTATTTTTTAAACTAATTCCTTTTGATGTCTGTAGATTCTCTCTTGTTTGGTTATTCCCATTGTTCAACAGGAAGAGATGTAATTTCTGGTCTCTTCAGAAAAGTTTCAGAAGATCCAAGTTTTTGACTCCATTTTTTGTTAACAAAGAGGTGACAAAATTCTCAGCTTGCAATACTTCTGTTCTGCCCAGGATATTATGCATCAGGAGATTCCTCAAAAAACTGAGAAGTCAGAAAGTTCCAAAAAAGAAAGCAGTTAAGGCAGTTGATGTCTACATTTGGATTTCTTGTCTATGTTACATATCAATGTCTCCATCGTAGGCCAGGGTTAGAGGCTTCTGCTGTGGTGGAGGGCTTTGATGCTGCTTCGTTTTTTTGCTGCAAGAAAAGCATTTCAGAAGACAAAATTACAAACTGTAACAAGCTCAGAAACATCATCAACCCCCAAACGTCAATTAAAAAAGTCAACTTTCCACAGTGGCCACTGAAAGCTGTAACGGGGCGGCACCACACGGCCCCTCTGGTGTGCTCTCACGTGTGTGGTATGGACACACAGCCTGCCAGAAACGGGCAGCCAGCTGTGCTGCCCACCTGCAGAGGATATAAAGCACATTTGTCTCCCATCTCTTCTCACAGCTGACAAAATAAGGAACACCTCACAGAAAAATCAGAGCATGAGCTGCCTGGGAGTGGGATATTCTCATTTTTCTTTGGCACGGTATTGAGGCAACAATAATTATTATTGAGAAATGCATTTCCTCAGCAGCCTCCAAGTGATGGAGAAGTGTGTAATGTTATTTAAAAAATCCTCTGTATCCTCTGCTGTGAAGCCACAGAGAAATGGAGCTACATGGCTTGGAAAATAAGGGAACTGCAGCTCCTAAGCTGTTATTTGAGCTTTTAACCCAAGAGAGAGGCTGAGAGAAAGACTAAGGGAGTGAGAGAGAATAAACTGTTGGATGAAAGAGGGCAGTGATGCTGTCAGGCCAGAGCTGTGACTCTCTGGTTACCTGCCCTGGTCTGACAGGGCCTGGGCCAGCTTGTACCAGGAATGTTTTTAAGTTCAGGCCAAATCCTTGGGAATTGCAGGACACCTGGATGCTTCCCACTTCTCCCTTCCTGTCCTCCCAGAGGCATCAAAGGCAGCGCCTTTCCAAATATTCAAAGCAGGGAGAGCAGCGCGAGCTCTGTAAGGCCAGGCTCACCTCCCCTGCCCGAGTAAGGCTTTGCTGGAGGAGGGCAGACACTCCTCACCCCCAGTAAAACCCCAGACCCCCAGGACTAAAGGTGCAGACCAGGCACCCTGTCCTTAACAATGGCTGGTGGGAGCAGCTTTAGACACAGGACATGTTTTCACCTGATGTATTCACTGCAAAAACCTATTTAGGGATTTTCTGAGCTGTAGCGAACAGCCAAAAAACCACAATTAACACCAAGAGACCCAATCTCCCATGAACTCTTATGCCATCTCTGAATCCATTTATCTTCCTGGCATGCACAGTCCTGGCAGCAGCAAGCTCACAAGGTAATAATGCACTGTGTGAAAAATAATATCTTTTGTTTATTTTAAACGACCATTTCATCAGATGCCTCCTACTTCTTTTATTGTGGGAAATAAAAATTCCATAGCACCCTTTCCTCCCCCATTCATGATTTCATAGATCTCTATTGTATTCCCACATCAAACATCATTTTTCAACTGAATGTCCCTATTCTATTTAGTCCTTCCTTGAGCAGAAGCCAGTTCCCTGTTCCAATCACTCTCCTTGCCTTTCTTCAGTTTTACTTTATCTTTTTTTGAAGAATACAATAAAACCCCTTTCTAATCCCAGCAGAAGTCTGAACAAATATAAGGGCCTATTGATAACCAAAAATAATTCTTTCCCTGCATGGCCACCAAACTTCTTCCCAATAAAGGCTGTTAACATTTACAGTTTGGAGAGTTTTAATTACTCTGAGGTAGGGGCCAAATGAAGACATTTATGCAGTCCAACTTCCATCCTTTCCTGAAGCCTTGAGCATTAAATACCTGCAATGCAGTGTTGTGATGTATCTTGGATTATTTAAAAAAAAGCAAACGAGCTTTTATTTAAGGACAAAATACCTGCCATACTCACCACATCAGGTAGGATGTAAAAATCAGGAAAACAATGATAAAGAAGCCACCAGCTGATACTCCATATACCCATATCTTCAGTTTACCATCTGAAGACGAGGAAAAAGGATAGAGGTAGAAGAGGAGAGAATAAAAGACTTTATTCTAAAATACACAGAGTTTTAAGAGATCAAGTAAAGAGAAATTAGGAGCATCACTGATGGGGAACACAGCAAGGGCTGGCTGGGAGTAACCCATAAACCCTATACTTCCGATAGCAAAGAGGATTTCTGAAAAAAATCCATCATTTTAAAGACAAAACTTTAATGGAAAGGGGCAGGGACATGGGATAATTGGGGTAACATTCCCTCCAGAGCCCAGTGGCTGCCCTGGCAGAGGCAGTTCAATGCCGAGCTGACCCAGGCAGACACAGGCAACACCTGATGTGTTTAGCTGAGGGCTGAGAAGGGATGGGATTGTTCTCCATAAAGACTTGAGGGTCGGCTGGGGTAAACACCAGCAAGCACGAGTGGAAAAGCTGCTTAGAACTGGGAAACACTCGGGCAACAAATGGGAATAAATTCAGCTTAGAATAAAAACAAGAATAGGCTTTGTAATAGTAAGAGGGATAAAGCTGGGAAAGGACTTTCTGGTTGGGCCACAGGAGCAGGAGACAAAACTGGCTTTAAGACAAGGTAAGGCTGTGAACTGGGCTGTTTGGGCTGCAGTGACCCAGGACCCCTGCAAGAACCCCTCCATGCACATGTGGGCTTGAGTCTGTTCAAACATTCCCTTGTCTCAGAACACTTTACTTGGACAGATCCTTATTTACAAGCTTTGCATTAATAATAACAGCAGTTTTTGAAAGACCAATACTTCTGTTCCTCTCTCTGAACTGGCTGGACAGCTTTCCCTGTAGGGAGCAGCAGGTTTGGTACTTTTCCATGCTGCAGCAGCAGCCTGAGGTGATTCACAACAACAGAGCTGCAAAAACACACTGAAGGCAGGAACAGGAACCTGTGCTGTGCCCACAGACACAGTTTGAGAGAGGCCATTTCAAATTCAGTCAAGTGAGAGGGACAATCACTGAGCCTGGTTTTCATTTTATGTTTGAATGACAAATTTTTTCAAAGGGAAACACATTTAATCAGATCCCATTCTTTCTCATTTTTCTTCCAGGCTTTGTGGAAAGGGTGAGTACCTCTCACAGATTTTCTCTGCTCCATAAAACACTTGCAGACTATCTCCCATGAGAGAAGAGCTCTGTTCAATTCATCAGGTCCGGGTTGGTTTGTTTGGGTTATTTTGCTAAAGTCTAGGTATGAAATTTGTTGCCCTCTCAACTGGAGATGGCCAAGAAACGTTTAGCAATCCTGCAAGGGGACTGTCACAGCCACATAAAGGCGTCACAGCATGTCTGCTGTGAAGGCAGCTCTGCTCTCCATCCCCAGCAGAAAGGCACTGGACCATGTCATCTGACAATTTACACAATGTTATTTAAATTTTCTCTCAAGTTCAAGAAAAGTTTCTGTACCTGAACTCTGGCCTCTCAGAGTGTGGTTAAGAGAGAAAAGCACAGCCTGATTTGAAATCAGTTCTGTGCACTCCTGTAGAGCGTTTGGAAGAACAAAAACACCAGCCTCATTAAATCAAAATAAAATTAGTGTTCCAAACTGTAAACAGGAAGGGCAATCACAGATTAGCTGGAGAAGGCACACATACTTTCACTGACCAACACAATGTCAAGGACTGCGGTGCTGCAGGGTGTTAAATGCCATCCATACAGCAGCTCTCACCACAGACCTGCTATCAAGAGCAGAACAGGTAGGTAACAGTGATTTCCTGGCTCAGCCAGCAGTAACTACTGCAAACCCCAGACTGGTGAGCCTGACAGCCTCTTTGAGGGGAGTAATTACACATTTTGTCGTGAAGTTAGACAAAGGGGAATGATTTGAAGAGCACCAGCCTTGAGCTGGGGTCTGAAGAGCACATTCAGACTGAAGAGTTACCTGCAGGATGCCATGGGGTTGGTAATACACTTAGCACACATGGAGCACCTTTATTCCTTTCCCATGTATTGTTTCTATAACATTTCTGCCCTAAAATTAAGCAACACCATGTTCTGTAAAAGTTCCTCAGTCATTACTTCTTCTGCAGACCCTGGGTGAGAGTTGGCTCACAGATGCTTCACTGAGGTAAAGCTCTCCAGAAGCTTTTGGGGCTGCAGACTCAAATGTAAAAAGACAAAAAAGAGAGGACTGCAGCACCTACCTATGCCTCCCTCCCTTTTTCTAACCCCATAAAGGTACCAGCCAAAGGGATGACACCTAAGTAAGACAACCTACAGAGGGTCAGGGATGTTGACAAAAAGGCAATTAACCTCAGACCTGTGACTCAAACTGCTGGTGAACTGTGTGGGTGAACTGGATGAAGGGTTTGATCGAAAAGCAGCCAACTTTAAAAGGCTTTGGACTGAGCTCTCTGAGCCCAGAGACTGTCAACGCAAAGGTTAACCACTGTCTGCAAATCAAATATGTAAATGTAACATTCAAAGTGTGCTCACATATATCAGACAGAATTATGGCCCCCTGAAGCCCCTAACAGAACCTTTCCCTACATGTTTTCTGATGTCTCGTGTTCATTAGGAACTAATTGCAAACAAATGCAATGTCAGGTACCAGAAGAGGGGGAAGAACTGCACTGCCAGTATTTCATAACACAAGGAAAACAGATGCATTTCAGTCAAACCTGATGTGCCTGACACATTTGCTTCCCATTTTTAAAGTCTATTTGCATTTCAGAAATTTGTTTTGGATTAATTCATCTTCAAAACAACAGTCCAAATGGGAATCAGCTATTGCAACAATAGCAGACCAGTCTGAGCACATCCAGTCCATGGGTCCAAGTGGGAAGGATTTATGCTGTGGATGTCAAAGATCTACCTGGGACGAGCTGCTTGGGCACAGCAGCTTGTCTGCCTTTGTGGGACGCTTTTAATGTTTTAACTTCAACACTGAAGATAAACTCTACACTTTCTACCCTATTCTTTTAATATATTTTTGAAATATGGTAAGAAACAACCAATGTCTTCTTTAATGAAATCTTAAGCACTTCCTGCTCTGAAACTTCTGAAGCGCTAGTGATCAATATCTTTCCTAGTCCAAACATATTACTTCTAGAAACATCATCAGATAATAGTTCTAAACATCCCCCCAAATCACATATGAGTGTACTTTTGCAAAATATTATTGCTTCATTCTATCTTTGCTATCTCTCAACATAAGAGATTGTGATTCCTCTGTACAGGCACAAAGGCATGAAAGACAGCATGCGAGCTGGAAACCAGGAGGTTGCTCTGCAGCTCCCAGACACAATCTCTGATGTTATCATCTACAAAGCTTGTACCCTTCCTCTACAGACACCTTCTAAAGACAATCTATTCTATTCATATTTAAGTTTTTCACCTGGATTAAAAGGTTGAATAGACCATCCTTTGAAAATGTCATGCATTTTGGAGTTGACAGGTTTATTTTTTCCGGCAATGGTCTTAACATCAGCTTTCTTATCTTCTAAACCTGGTACCTTCACGCAGTAATCCAGGAAACCATTTGATCTCATCACTTCCGTATATCCCCGCTCACAGCCGCAGACTCCCCTCTGGGAGATAAAAGGGAATTCAGCATTAAACCAAACAGTGCCCTCCCACAGAACAGTGCACACTGTAGGGAAAGCATGAACAAACTGCAAGGTATAACCAGCACACACCAATTCACCACCTCCAAAACAAACCAGTCAGGAACTGGTGCCCGCAAGCCCATTTCAGTTCAAAAAAACCCCAAATATGTTTGGGGAATTGGTTGAAGAAGAGTGAGTAATTATAGAGAAGTCCAACATATAAACGTTTTCATCCCAACAGGCTTAGTAACAGGAATTTGTGGCAAGCTCCTCTTGTCAGTAACAACTTCCCCACTGACCCTGCTGGGCAATAGAACAGACAAAACAAAATCAATCTCCCTTCAGACCCAAACCCTCCTCATGTGTTTCCACTCTCGTATTTCACAGGGCTATCTAAAATGAAGCTTTCTTATGACCAAATATCCACTACCCTGGATCAGACTGAGCAGTTTCTTCTTGAGGTTTTTTAAAAGTCTGTGGTTTGCTAAATAGATACTCAATTTTCTGGATTTCTATTTTAAAACAGTTTTTTTTATACTGTTTTCCTTTGCTGATTGTCTTATATCTCTAATGTCTGTCTGAGGGTCTGATACTCTTGATCTGAACAGGTGATTGATGCTCCTTTATCTCCTCTTTTACAGAAGTTTTAAAAAGTCCCTTTTCTATAGAAAAGTACAACAGCATTCAATGAAAATTAAACCAAGAAGTCCCAAAACCCCTCCACAGAACAAACCCAGATGTGCAACACCACATAAATACTGCCATCACTCGTTCGTGCAGGTTCATGGTTTCCTTTCAGGATGAAATTCCCACAGCTTCCTCCAGGTGGTACCACGGACACACAAAACTATTTTCTGAGTCCTGGAATGCAATCTAAGACGCAATCTAATTGATTAGATCTCGCAGTGTTAATTTCCCAGCCCTGCTCTGCATCGAGCAGTTACCTGTGTGCAGTAGGAGAAGGGTTTCCTGCACGCCGGGCTGCAGTGCCAGACTTCGGCAGGTTTCGTCCGAAGAGGACACCCTCCTGGAAAAGAAAATACTGAGTGCCTTCAAGGGCATGTTTCTAAATGTTTTCATCTTGGATCACCACAGTGTAAGAAGTGCTTGCTTGCTTATTTTATATAGTTAAATACTAGTCTATTAAGCATATTAGCATAATATCTGTAGGCATCACATTAATTAATTTGCCTTAACAAGGCAGGGAATTATTATCATACCCATCTAGTTAATGGAGAACAGAGATATACAGATTTAAGCAATTTGCCACTGGCCACATAGGAAGTTGGGGACAGAATCAGGAATTAGATGCAGATCTTCTGTGTCCTCATTAATGTCTTATCTACATAAAAAGACATAATCCACATTAACGCCCTTGCCCATCCTCACTTGGGAAAGCCTGTGCTTCTATAGGAATAAAAACACGTTCATGAGTTCTTAAATACTTGGCAACCTTTGCACCTAACACTTTTGTTATTATCCTAACTAGTCATTATAAATAGAACCAGACATGAACATCTGCATTTTTGTTTCCACTCTCTCCTCATTTACCCTGTGCATATTGAAAGAGATCCCATGGATACGCAGCCCTACTGCCTTTGTCAATCTCTCACGGAGCTTCAAAGTTCTGGCCATGAATTTCCCTTTTCATCCTGCACAGGCAGAATTTGTAGGTCACGGCAACAGCAGGAATCTCGCAGTTTGAGTGACTCGAGACGCCTGTGTTTTGAAAAGAAGAGGAGGTACAGAAGATGGGGTCTCTTACACACGTGTGATGTTTTCTTCTGCTCTCCACCGCCACAGGAAGGCTGAACTGAGGGCTGTGCAAGCCAGCCCAGGCAAGCCTTTATTATGTGTGCACTCATTTCTGCCCATGACCAGCTTGCCAGTAAGGGCAATTAGCCCAAATACTCCTGTGTAATACATGTGTGACACTGAGCTGACAGCAAGGCTGGTGAGCTCCCACCTGTCCTTCTACACACAGATCCAAACTGAAATTCTGGAAGAGCGAGGAAGGATGCCCAACTCCCTCTGAGCAACAGATGCAGAAGCAGAAAAGCCAGTGTGGAGACATTTCATTCCCAAGTGTGCGAAGCCATTGGGGGACATACCTGTGACATTCACTCCGTCTGAGCGCTGACACCACACCGTGCGCACGTTGTCTCGCCAAAGGCTGGTTTGCCACAGGTAGTCGTAACACTTCCCTCCTGCAACATCAACACCAGTTACTCTTCACCTTGCAACAAACCCAGGATAAATTCTTGACAGGCAGGAAGCAGCGCTGTGGCTGAGCTACCTGAGCAAGGCCGTGTTTCCATCTCCTGTCCGGAGCAGCTCTCCTGGTTCTCCGGAGACTGGACGATGAAGGCCCTGGATCGAGACTGGCGCCCAGTTGTCTCAAAGCTCCTGCCATTGATGCAGGTGAGCTCACAGGAGCTCCACTCTGACCACTCTGTCAGGTGGCAGTCGCCTGCACATTGAAAGAAGAAATCACAGGTTTTCAGAAAGAATTAGCCTTGAAGGATAAGAACAACCTAAGCATACAACAGCTTTAATAGCGAAATATCCCTAGGACATCACGCAGTAGTACACAATATTTGGATTTTCCGCTTCACGGGGTATCTCATTTTATCAAAAAACAAAGGAAGACTTTCTCGGGTGATCTAGAAACAGCAGACTGAGCATTTACCTGATCTGCTGAAGCACAGATTTGTACTACAAGGGCTGACAGTACTGAGAGCTATGGGAGCATGTCCACCTCAGACAGCTACCACAGGCAGAAAATTCACTGTGACCTTCCAAACCCTTTACCTGGGCAAGGCACAGAGCAGGGTAACTGCAGCACGCTTTCCTTCGATGGCAGCTCACCACATAATTCCTTTTGTACTGGTTCGGATGTAGCAGAAACTGATGCATCATGCACTACACACGTGAGGTTCCGGACTTGCAATCCATCTCCACACTGTCCACCCTATGGGATAATGAAAGGGAACAGAGGCACACATCAAAGACATTAGCAGATGACAGAACACAGTAGATTCTACATGAAAGTCTTCAAAGATACAAACTTGGTCTGCAACAGTATCCCCAGTTGTGAGATGACAGATGGAGATCTCCACTACACACCTCTCTACAGAAGCTTGGAGGCAGGGGCAGGGCCACACAGGAAAGTGTGTCATTACCAAAGGTGTGGAAGAGGCTACATTCATAAAGGATTAATACCATCTTTGAGGTCTGTCCTTCTTGTCTTACTCAAATTAATGAATTTACTGATTCTTAATTAATGCCCAGTTACATGAACACAGACACTTTCGGCTTCTCTGAAGAAGCCAAGAGCAGGGCCTGCCCATAAGGAATAGACATTTCCTCTACCCTCCTTTGATGATACAGCCCAAGAAGAGCACTCACATGATTTAAACCCTGCCACAGCAAAAATCCTTACTGCACCATGGGCTGTGTCATGTTCTAAAGGGAGCAGACAGAGATCACCAACTCGTGTCACATACCCGAGTCAGCCATCATCTGTCACCACTAAACCCCATTTGAACAAGCAAAAGGAGGCTCCATCTGAGCCACTCCATGCCCATCATCCCAGTTCTGAAATACCCAGGCATACACCAAACTACTGACGATTGACTTCCTTTAGTGGAAAATCAATATTCCTTGGCCAAAGTTATGATCAAGAGCTGAGGATGCTCTGAGAGTTAAAGCACTGAGGCTATTTCTAGAGGCTGGAATTGCTTCATTCTCATCAGATAAAGAGCTGTGATGCTGTTGAGGTGCCTCATGTCTGCATGATGCCTTATGAACGCGCGCCTGAAGCCCTGCGAAAACGGCACTTTACAAAATTGAGTAAACAAAACTCAAGAAGAAGGAAGAAACATTGCTTTTATATAACCAAGGGAAATGCTCCTTTGGATTTCTTGGCAGTGGATTCTTTTAAAATAATGGACTTCATCTGCAGAACAGAATGGCTCCTACCGAGTGCATTCATCCAGCAGCAGGTTTGCTAGCAGGAATCTCGAGAACGCCTCTCCTGCACACACCTGGCAGCTTTTGCATTCTCTCCCTCCCTTCTGTTGCAGACCCACAATAAAATGGAAGTAAGAGCATAACTAGCTGGATCTAGAGCAGCTGCTAATCTAAAGCATCCTAAAGAAGTATCAGGGTAGATTTACTGTATGCAGCCAGATTCCAAGTTTTAACACCGTGGCTCACTTTAGAACTTTACTGCTCTAAATTACTGTTTCACTGCTGAAACTTCTGTTGTGGTCTGAGATTAATGGTGCGTGAAACACTCGTGCCATGGGTTAGAGTGCTTAGCAATGGCTGGTGGGAAAAGAAGATGATGGGAGAATATTCTCGGGGGAAATGGGCACTAATCAAACTGCAGTATTTCCAGTTTGAAATGACTCCAAAGAATGACTAAATGACTGGAGAAGACAGAAACGGTTTTCAAAAATACGCTTCTTCTTCTTCTACAAACAGTATATAATTATTTACACACATATTAATATATAAATAGTAATAAGAATACTGAGAAATAAATAGGTCAAAACAATAAATTTTTTCAGTACAACACTTTCCACTATAAAAGGCCACAGGCAAAGTCTTTATTTTTCTATAACACTATATTGGAACTACATTAATATTTTCTAATGCTTAGAATAAAAAAAAATCTCCAAACCTATGAATTCTCAAAACAATCCTGAAGATAAAGATTTGCTTTTTAACAGCAGCTTCCACTTGCCTTCTTTCTTTCAAGACCACCAATGGGTTTTTACAATCGATTGAACACACTTAGAAGATAAAATATCACCCTGTCACTTACAGTAGAAGATGCTTTTTGGTATATTTGAAAAGGTCTTAAGCAATACAGGAGCATTGCATTAACTTCCTTATCATCTTCAAAATTATTCATGTCCTCAAAATTATACATTTAATTAACTGGTGTGGAACCAGAGGAAGTTTGTGGCAGCAATGGCACACTAAGGATGCAGGGAATAGCTGCTAACCAGAGGAGAACTGAAAGGAAACCATCACATATTCAAAACTCAGAGGATCAATTCTTTATTGTAAATGCTCTTTGGAAGGTGTGATCCTCTGAGGTTTGCCTAGAACCAGGATTTGCCTCGAGTCACGATCTCCTTGCAGAAATATGTGGGGATTTGACTTCCACAGGGGATTCCTGCCATTTGTCTGCAAAAACTCCTATCCTGACCTTTCAGAGGATGCAGAACTCATCCCAGGTTTCCTAACTACAGGATGTATGTGTCCCTCCAGCAGCACCTGCATGGAGCCTCCACCTCTCACCCTGCTCACCCTGCTAGGAAAGTAAGGAGAAGGTTTACACCTCCTGTGTCAGACAGCCAGGAATCTCTGGAATTCAGCACACTGATGTAAGGCAGCATGTCCACAAGCCTTCTCCCACATCACATCTGATAATTCCTACATATAACACTAACAAGACAGGAGGTAACAGCCCTAATGAGATGCTTTACCCAGATGCACCTTCAAGAAATGCTTTCCCTTTTTGGCTTTTACTGGGGTTCATGTGTTCACAGTTATTTTAGGTAAAGAGTTGATTGGGCAATGCTTTCACAGGTTGATGAGCATTTAATCAGGTAAAAGTCTCTCTAATGAGGGAGTGTGGCATGATCACATTTAAGGGAGTGCTTTTAAAACCATTAGAAAGGAAAGGTTCTTAGTCTTGTTAGGTATGTCAGCCAGCTTGTGTTTGATAATGCCTGGCTATTCCACTTATATTCCCCTAATGGAAAAAATGACCAACAGTGTCAGCCACTCTAATTTTTTTTTTAAGCTGATCAGGGTAAACCACTTCAGCTCTAGGAGGAAAACAAGTAATGTCTTGTAATCCTCTGAAATTGGATGTACTGACCAGTTCCCAAGTTCTGCATTCCTCTGGATGCAAGGAAAATGCCCCATGCTGCCACAGGTGTGCCTGGGATGTGTGCAATTACTTGGGGAGCGATGCACTGATTTCCATACTGTGACAATCAGCAACGCAGAACACTAAGCAGGCTCTATTCCTAACCATGAAGACACCTCTAATTATTCACATGAAGTCAATTTAGCATAAAATAGTCCTCCTACAACTAGGAATTGCAGTCTCAGTTATAATACAAGAAAAAAATATTTTAGCCTTATAATTAATTGTCCCATTTCTATTATTACAGAAGACACTTTCACACTATGCATTTTGGCCTTACCAGAGGATGCTTTACCTTCTTTCACAAAGCATCCTTGAAAACAGGACTTCTGAAAGCTTTCTTTAGAACACAGGCTTAAGCTGATTTTCCAGTAAAGCACAGGAATAAATCACCCTGTATTTATGAACTACATTTAATTCCTGAGCACCTCATTAAAGAGAAGTGAACATGAATAGAATGGCTTCTCTCCAAAACAAAGCAGAGGGGAGAGAAACTGCTCTGTGGTAATTGAAGGAGAGAAGCAGGCTCTAACTCACTGAATGCAGGGATGGTATCTGGGTTATGGAAGCCTGTGATTACTCGCTCTGAGCTGAAATTTAGCTGGGTTTGGGATGGGCACACTTTAATCTGCACAATGTGTTATTTATCTGGAGTAAGCTAGGGCCTTAATTCAGCTTCCCTACTAATTCTTTTATCAGCTTTGTTAGCTCCTATGGTTGAAGGCCTCTTCCCTGATGTTTAACAGAATCTCCTTACGTTAGCTGGACAAAATATCAGCTGATGCTACCATTTTGCTCTATTTATGTTATACATATGTTATACACATGTTTTACATGCTGAGTACAGCACATACAAGGACCACATTCACATCACTAGTTGCAATGAGTTGTTGATTATAGAAAATACAAATATACTTCTGTTTCTCTGATCTTGGACTGTCACTATCCAGATTTCATTTGTGAAAACCTGGGAAAATTCTGGGTATTTATTGCGCCACTCACATATTCACTACACGTCCCTCCACCACACTGAGAAATCACGTGGGTATTCAAGGCATTGGCAGAGCAGAAATCACAAGGGATGTGTGTCTTTATGTGCATTATTGGCTTCAATCTCCTACATGATACAATGTGGAGAAGCAGCCACAGATCTGGCACAGGTCCTGTCCCCTGGGACCAGACAGGGCTCGTTTCCACCACACTTCTCCTATCTCCATCTCACCAAAGCCAGATTTGAGAAGCCTGATAAACTTCACTGTGAAAGATTCACCTCTGCTTAAACTGGGTTACCAACCAATAATGTTTTAATATTGGAAATGTGATCTAACAGATAAGGAGAGAAGTAAAAGTACAGATGGGAAGAAAAAGTCAATTCAAGCTTGATGGAAGTCACTGCCAGTGAAAAAATGATGGCCCCAGTGCTGAGCACAGGTGCCGAGGGTAGGGACAGCACACTGGAACTGAATCCAGACATTTTTAGATCATTAAAAAGATAGCCAGCATAAGGAGAAAGTAGAAACCAGCCCTTCATACAATAACTTACACTACTGTACTGGAGACCTGGGGGGGAAGACCTGCTGTACAGTCCTTCCAAAGAAAAGGAAATAAAAAAAGATAAAAAAAGGCTAAGCTGCCTTGATGTCTAGTGTATCTATTTTCTTGTTAGAGATATCTTATGTAATTAAATTATAGGTCACCACGACTATGCCCAGTCAAACACATTCACTCCCTAAATCCCCTACAGTAATTCTATGAGCACACAGTACTTGAACCCGTATCACTACTTATGAATGGCTGCTGATGGTTGGAAGATGAGGGGCAGGGGTTCACAGCTCCTGAACTTCCCCCTCTTCCCTACAGACCTTCACCAGCCACAGAGACACCTCCGGCCCATGACCAGTAATTAATCCCACAACGTGACGGGGGTTTTGCCGTTGACCCCAGGGGAAGCTCTGGAGCCGTCGGGGAGCACTGGAGAAAGCCTTACCTGGACCATGCAGGGAGACCAGGGGCCCAGCAGCCAGCTGTAGCAGGGCTTCACCGGGCAGCTCCTGTGCTGGGTGAGCTGGCCCGGGCAGGGCCTGCCCTCGCCCGCTGCCCGCAGCACCACAGAGCGCCCACGCACCATCTGGCCTAGGCGGGGGGACAGACAGCACACAGCCCAGGAGACATGCAGCGAGAGAGAGAGAGAAAGAAAGAAACAAAGAAAGAAAGACAGATTTTGTAATTTATCAGCATTCCTAGTTCATTTCCCACCACTAAAATCTGTTAAAAAAGCAATTAATTGGGAAGACTGTTTGTATAATAGGGATGTGATTGCTAAGTCTAAGAAATGCAGTCACTGATATTTTCAAGAACACTTTTTAAACACAGTTTTGTATGTTTTCCAAAGATAGTATTTGTTTATGCAACACATTTAAATACTTGACTAGATCCTGATTATTAAATATGACAGGAAAATAATTCCTATGACAGCAGCATTTCTACCATTACATATTCAATATGTTTCCAGAGATTTTTAACAAATGAAATTTCTTTTTATGAGCAATTATGTGGACCTAATTTGAAAACTGCAAACACTGTAGTGGCTATTACCATCCATAACCACTTCTACCATTTCCATTAAAATCCTATTTATTATTGGTGAAAACTTCTTCAGCCACTGAATGGAAAAAGCAATTATGTTACTACTTTTGAACTAATAAAACTGAATATATTCATTAAAGTTACAGCAATTCCATTTCCGCCTCCTTTGCTGTCCATTTATGTCCAGGAATGTTTTCACTCAAAATGTTTCAATTAGAATTCCACCTCCAATTAAAAAGAAAAGTGGAAAAGAAAAAGCCCTTATGCAGTGGGATGCAGAAGATTGTGCTGGGGATAAAATTTCTGCCCTGTCTTTCAACAGGTGTAGATTTGAGTTAAAAACTGAAAGGTCTGGGCTGTAAGGGCAGACAAATACAACAAGGCAGAGGTGAGTGGTAATTGTTAACCCAGTGCAAAGGAAGAGATAAGGTGTTGTTGGAGCTCTCCCTTTTGGATCACTGCCTTTCAGCTGCTTTTGTGAGCAGAGGGGAGTCTGGTGGGGGAGCAAACACCCTGCAAAATAGAGAGGCTGCAACACCCAGCCAGATCCTTCTCCCAGATATTTATGCACACGATTTTTAATTAAGGATTCTGCAGGTGTAAGGCATATCTCTGATACCTGTCATCATGATCATCCACAGAGCAAGGTTTCCAAAAACATTTTAGCAAATAAAAATTAAAAGCAGACACACTTGGAAAAGGCACCTTAGCAAGCTCTCTTACCTTTATTCCCTTGCTCTGACCCACTGAATTCCATTTTTAAACCCATTAAAACCAATTTTAAGACTTCTTCCTTTTCCAGTTTTAATCCCCTAGACCTGAGGAGTTTGTAACAGAAGTGATGATAAAAGCTGTTACCCACACAACTGCATTCAGCCATCACGGAATCAGACACATCAGGAGATGGAAAAAATCCTACCAGCTGAGAGGAAAGGAAAAAGGAAAGGAAAAAGGAAAGGAGAAGGAGGAGGAGAAGGACAGGAGAGGAGAGGAAGGAAAAGGAAAAGGACAAAAAGGAAAAAAGAAAAAGGAAAAGGACAAAAAAGGAAAGAAGAAAAAGGAAAAGAAAAAGGAAAGGAAAACTCCAGTGGTTCACTGGGAGGTCAGAGCAAGGGAAGGGGAACCTCCCAGCCTGCTGTTGATGAACCCCACAACAGCTCTCCCTGGCCCAACTGGCCAAAATTAGCTGTTCCCTTCTCTCCAGCCAGAGACCAAATTTTCCTTAATGCTGAATGCTAAGTATTGGTGAGCAATGGAAAAGGCTCTTTGGGAAACAGTGGGAAGCCTATGGCTGCAGGGTTCTTGGGGCACCCTGCCAGGCACCAGCTCCCTGAATGGAGCTAAGGAAAAGGAGGTCTCCTAAGGTTAAAAGATCCAATTTCATTAGGAGGGACTTGAAAGCCTGAAGCATTCATCAAGCTGTTTTAATTAACTAAATAGTTTCCTTTTGTACACTCTGTTTAACATGTTTCTAGCAATATGTAAATGGGAAGATCATTGAACAGAAAGAGGAATTAACAACCTTTCTTTCCATTTTGGTTTCCTCCAGTTGGTTATCCAAACTATTGAAACTCACTACAGCCCCAGTGGTCAGCAGGGGTTTGACTCAGTCTATCACTTTCTTTTTACACTGTGAATGAATCATTGAAGGAAGAAACTTCACTGAAACCTTTCTTTGCACAATGACTGCAGTGAGTTTCTTGAAGCTCTAATTTTTTTTACTCCAAAGACATTATCTAGGTGTTTGATTACCACTCAAGTAGCAGAAAAACTCAATTTTTTCTCTTTGAATACCTTATCTTTTGCTGCCTATGCAGAACAGAATCTCACTGGATCTGAAATTAATTTGCTTCCAATACAAACTCTAGAAGAGTTGAAGGAATCCTAGTTATTTTTTTAATTTTCCTTTGAATCGTTCTCTAATTTCCCAATGAATTTGCCACATCTCTAATTCCTCTGCTCTGCAATGTTATATGATACAAAAATTAGGACAGAAAGGATGTTGAAACTGAAAATAAACATTTCTTCAAATTCTCAAATTAGTTTTGAAAGGGAAAAAAAACAAGAGGCCAGTCTTGTTAATGCTGGTCACTTAAAATTCTGTTTTGTGTCAGCAGCAAGAATTGCATCTCAGGAACACAGGATTATATTTTCAAATTAGAAGAGTAAGATTTTTTTACCCCCAAGAAATTCTTGCCATTACTTGCACTTTATCCCCACAGAGTGATGTGTCACAGCTGAAACCAAGAAGATTCAAATTCCTGCTACAGTTCATCCCAGTCACAATGACCAACATGTTGTAAGCAGTTGAGTGAGTTTGAGCAGAGCACACAAAACACAGCTCTATCAAGGAAGCACAAGACCAGAGCAGGGACCAAATTATTTAAATAAGCCTTGGAGGTCAGGTTAGGTCCAGTCACAAACAAGTGGGACAGGTGACAAGTAGGGCTTTTCATCCACTTCCCACTGCCAGTGCCACCAGCGGGCACGGGGGCATCCCCAGCAACGCCTCCCACTGTCAGACAGGAGCTTGCCAAGTTCGAGTAGCAGGCAAGAAAGCATCACAAGAAGTTCTTCAGAAGGCAACACTGAAAATGTTTTCCCAAATTGGTGATGATCCAAAGAAGAATATAACCACCAAAGTTTTTGGTTGTGTGCATCCTTGTGCCCCTTCACCTCTATCCCACAGGTCACTCTGGTGTTGGGGTTCCGTCTCCGCAGCCCGCTAAGGTCCCACTGGGGGTCTGAGGACTGAGTAAGGCACAGCAACATGTTCAGCCCTGGTAAATCCTGTAATTTCTCTGATAAAGTCAGCTTTGTCAGAGGCAAAGCACAGCTGGAGGTGGTTTTATACAGTTTAGCACTCCTGTTAGTGAACTTGAGAGAAGCCATGTAGGACTGGAAAACATTTATGTAAAAAAATTCAGCATCCTCATGTATTCATTTGCCTTAACAAAGGAAATTCAGTTTGCTGGGGATTATCCTCACCAAACATCTTTCCAGTAACTTTGATTCAGGCCACGGAAGCATCATCCATTAAGGCAGTTCTATACATCTTTTCAGAGGAGTACAGCAACTGATATAAGGAACCCTTATATATAACCCAGTATCAGCCTAAAGCCCTATGCAGCATCCTGAGCAGAGGCTGCCCAGAACTACAGCTGCAACAGGCAAACATCAGTTACACATTTCCACAGGCTCAGCGCAGGCAGGAAAGAGAGATCTGCTTTACTCATCACCATTCATAAAAATCAATATATTTGCCTTTGGCTGCTGTGTACCAGAACTGTGTTAGATGCCAGTGCCACATGCACAGGAGCACCACTTCATGTTTAAATGCATTATTCCATAAAATAGAACCTGAGTAAAGGTACCACCCATTAAAATATATCACATCAAACTGTTACTGGAAGAGAAGGAGAGAATAAAAACATTAGCAACAATCCTTGAATAAAAAAACATGTGAAAACACACATCTAGCAACACTAATTTTGATCTGAATTATATTTAAATTATGTTTCTCTTTGAAGTCCTTTATGGTGCTTCTGCAGGCCCTTCACACACTCTCCAAAAAAAGCCAGAAAAGCAAAATATTGCCATAAGCTGATCCAGTAATGCTGCGCTCAACTTGCTGTGAATTGTTTCTGAGCACGGAGCACCTAAGCCCTGCATTTCAGCTGTACCAAACCGTGGGCAGCTACTTACTGGCAAAGGGAAGCAGTTATGAGGGTTTACTACAGCCAATTCCCACAGTTTGTTTATTGTCATCCTTTGTTTTTTCCTGTCTAATTTGACGCTTCATCCTACTCCCACAAATGCCTGTGAGAAACTCAGGGTGACTTCAGAGGTGTCGCAGTCCATGACCTTTCCGGCTGGAAACCCTCGCTGTGTTCCCCTGAAGCACCACCTGTAGATGAGTGCACAAGTGAAGTCTTCTCTGCTATTGCCATCATGCAGGAGTATTTACAACCCCCCAGAACTCAGTGAAGCAGCTGAAGTGATGGTGTTTGTGCTGTTGGAACCACGCTAGGGCCACGGCCACAGGACTGTGCCAAGGCCCCTCCACCAGGGATGTTTGGTACCAGGGTAGATCCACACTTCAGAGTTGATACAGCAAAAGTCAGATCAGGACCGAGGCTGCAGGAAAATCAACCACGTGCTTGGAATAATCTGGATGCAAAGTATTTTTGTTTCACTGATGTTCATGCTTTGGCATGAGGTTCAGAAGACTCTCAGGTCCCTGCAAAGTTGTTCAAGTGGTCGAGGAGGACTGAGTAAAACTTGGCTTCTTTGTGATACAATTTTTAAGACAGTTTTCCCAGCTGCTTAGCTGCCACAGGTCCACAAAAGAGTATCTCCAGCTTTTAAATCCATGTTAATCCACAGCAGTAATACAGTGGCCTGTACAAGACAGCTCTCTAGCCAGCAGTGTAACAGAGTTATGATCTTTGAGGACCAGGGACAACCCATAAACCGAGCTGAGCTTGGGCTTGACTGTGTGGCTCAAGCAGCCTCAACGAGGTTTGGCACCTAAAGCCAGGACACTGGTTGGAAGGTCTCTTTCAGCAGGGCACAGATGTTTCCAGCTTTCCTCTGGTATAGGACATGAAGTAACTCCTTGTATCCACTGGCAGCCATCAACTCTTTAACCAGTCTTTGGAATTTGCACAAGCGTTTCAGGATCAGGGGCTGAATGCAAGACACGTCTTCACTCAAGTACATCCTTTTGCAAACTATGCAATATAAGAGCTCAGGATAAAAAAACCTACAGGTACTATATAGGGTAAGCTGCTCCTTGAGCATGCTAAAAGCCATAAAAACATTGCAACCTGCTTTTGCATTGTACTCTGTTTAAGTCAGTAAGTGATTGAACACTCAAAAAATTAAATTAAGTTTATTCAGCAACACGAGCATTAACACTCCAAAATGGACTTTGAAGGAAAAAAAAAATTTGGAATGAATAGTACTCTCAGTGTGGTGTTGTTAAAACACTGTCCATGAATTATTCACTTCTGTTAAGAAAGCACTACTTCACAAACGGGCTAAAAGCTCAGCAAAGAAAGAACAGCACTAATCCAAATATTAAGCTTTTTCTGTAACACGCTTTGATCTCAGGAATCCATCTGAAGGAATCACTTTATGGAAGTTAAGAGCTTTCTTCTTTTTGACCTTAAGTGAATTTGATTCAAATATACATTATGGCTTTTGAATCTTAAAGACCATTAGCTGTACATCTAATGCACATCAGAAGCCTGGGAAATAAAGTCCCAAGCTTATTGAGAATAAAACCTTGAATGCATTTCCTCATGTCAATACTCAAAGGGTATTTTAAATCATATAAGTTGAAAAAGGTCCTAACCCTTTCACTTTTTGTATGCTGGTGAGCACTACTGGCTATAGAAGGTCTTGCTGAAGTTACTGGGGTCACAGCAGTGCTAAGGGACCTGTGGATGCAAGATGGAGGCAGAGGTATACACTAAATGATGAAAAACAGTCTTTGTGCATTTTCTTCAATGGGATGCAATTATGTTACTAAAAGTTACTTCACCAGAGGATTTGTATTTATTTATTAAGCTCTTCAGAATCCTGTAACACTCCCCAGCTCTTTGCTAGCTTTACATATTCCTCATCCCCAGGGTTAACATTTGCTGTGACTGAATTCTGAGAGTTTGAATTAATCAATAAATAATCCTCCAGATATCTGACTACTTGTTCCCTAAGTTGCATTTTTCACTTTGGACTGCTTTGAGAATAGCCTGCTTTGCTCAAAACACCCACCACCTCAGGACCTCAAGAGTGTCCAAAACCACCCCCGAAGGATTCGGGTGTGGCTCGAGGCTATCCCTGAGCTCTGTACCCCTATTCAGGGACTGTCTGAGCCCACTTGGGGCTGTGGGTGCTGTCTGTGCTGCATTGCTGAGGTATGTAAGGTCAGGAGGGCAGGTAGGGACTCACCGCCAGCGCCACACGTGTGGGAGCACTGCGACCAGGCTGACCACGGGGAGAGCTGGCAGTCCACGGCACACCCCACCATGCACCGGCTGCTCGTGGGCACAGGCTTCTCCAGGTGCAGCTGTGACAGGGAAACACAGGCATTAGCTTCCCCAGGCCCCAGCCACCTCCTGCCACAGCCCAGCACCCAGCAAGAACTGGCAGCAACTCTGCAGGACACCTGCATGGTGTTTACAGGGAGCTTTCCCGATGGTGCAATGGGTGAACGCGGTTTCAGTGTTGAAGTGTTTCACATCTAACCATCCCTCAGTGTTTGGGTCTTATTCCAAAAGGATAACCCCAGACTTCTGGTAGTAGGACACAATCTCCCTGGTCCCCAGCTTTGGGATGGTTCACGGTTGGCAGCCATGCCCCCTGTGTTCAAGTCAAGGTGTGATACCAGCCACTGGCACCCTTCTGTCTCCCAAAGCCCCCAGCTGTGTGCTCCCAGCACCAAACACAACTTTTCCACCATTTACGGGGGATGTCTTGGCGTGGATCAGAAGGCACCACCAGCCTTCTGGAAACACGAAGACGTCTGGGTGTGTCCCAGCCCTGCTCACCCGCTGGCAGAGCTGCATGCTGACGGTGGCCCCGTCGCTGCGCCGGCAGCTCAGGAGGCGGCGCCGCTCCCCGTGCCCACAGGTGGCATTGGCACCCAGCTGGCACCCGCTCCAGCCTGCAGACACAAAGCAGAGGGTGCACTGCTGCAGGTCACCTTTATACTCAACACAGAATCACAGAATGGCTTGGAAGGGAGCTTAAAGATTGTGTAGTTCCAATCCCCTGCCATGGGCAGCTCAAAGCCCCATCCAGCCTGGCTTTGAAGCCTTGAACATGGGCGTCACCTTCACCTACAGCAGCACTTCCCCATGTCAGGGCATCCCACACCCAAGAACAACCCCTCACAAAAGAAAGTTGTTCTCAAAGCCAGGCAAGTCTCAGAGGAGACACCACTCGTTTCACAGTCCAATACCGTATCCCATTACGACACTGGTACATCAGAGTGCACATGCTGAACACTGATAAAGGGTATCAGTTCAATCCAGTTGGCACAGGCACAAGACTCTATTGTCTGAAGTAAAATTCTGCTTTGATAAAGCAGCCGGGGAACTTTCTGAAGGGGAACTCTGGTTTAACCTGTTTTTGTCTCGAGGCAAAGCTATCCATTATTTAAAACTAAACTCTAATACTCATGAAATAAAAGCAGTATTTCTAGCGGAAGAAAATTAATATCTTATTACGTGTCTGAAATTATGTTGGCCAGAATACAACTAAACTGAAATAAGCTTTAAAACATCATTTAAAATAAACAAAAAGCGTAACAGAAGCCACTAAAATTTCCATACACCACCAATAAATAAGAAGGATGAGAAGAAAACCTATCACTTTGTGTCTTCCACCTCTGATAAACATGAACACATAAATGCTCTGCATTTCTGAAATGTGATGATAAAAAAGGCATCATCCTGCTGCCTGTGTTTCTAGGGCTTTTATTACAAACAGGCTGAGTTTATATTCATATATTTTATCTTGCTTTGTTCTCCCTTCCCACCAGCCCCCAAATTCCTCTTAGATCTCTCCTCTGTATGCCTCTCTCATTTATCTCAGGTGGTCAAAACAAAAGGAATTTTTCAATTTTGTTTTGTTCATTTGTTTGCAACAGAACCAATTGCTTCTAAGGTCCTAAAAATTGCATTTTGCTGGGAATATCCTATGCCCACCCATATAACCCATACTGCCTTCAAAGCAGACTTCTGCTGGTATTACTGGCTTCACCAGAACCACGCAGATGATACTCTTTTAATTGGAATTTTGTAATTAATCCTGTTGATAACCCACTGAAAATCCCATTTAGCATGCTTTATTTCCAGTGTACCTGCAATGACAACTTACATAAAAGAAGAATTGTGCATTTGTCCACTAATGTGTAAAAACGTAAGTGTGTAGTTAACTTTATTGAAACCAACGATGGGGCTTTAACCAACTCCCCAGCAAACATAACTGAAAACACCTACTAAGGGTATATTGAAAATTTGCACCTACCTGTTAGGTTGTACTGGTATTGGAAGCAATTTTGGTTAAGAATACATGGCTTCATTTGTGAATCTTCAGGGCAGGGCTTTGAACTGACAGGAGACCTCAGCACTTGTCGGGTTCGGGTTTGCATAATATTTGGGTCACACACCTGGACAGAGAAGGGATGGACAGTACAGAGACCCCAGTAAATCAAACAGACACCACTGACCCCAGAAAATCACAGACACCACAGACGAGGGCTGTATATGCACATCCATGACCACATACAATCCCACTCCTGCACGAACAACACTTAAAAGCATATGAAGGAAAAGAAATGTGGTTCAAAGTTAAGAATCCAGTATTCCTAAAAGTCATCTTTTATCCATCCTGATTTGGCTATTTTAGCACTCCTATACTATTTTTTTCCATGTTTTTTGGTAAGGATCTATGGGGACAACAGGATAAAGACTGCACCATTTTGCTGTGCCCTGCTTTGCACCTCTTCCCAAGACTTCCAATGAAATGCCACAGTACTGAATAATGGACAGGATTTCTGGCACAATTAATGCGTTTTAAAGTAATATCTGATGTTACAGCAAAGCACTCATTTCAAAGAAGGACATTTGTAATTGCATATCAGTTACGATGCTGACAACAAGACGAGGTGACTTTTCAGAGTATGTGATACAAATACTGATGTCCAGCTGCCTATAAACCAGGATTTTCTTGTTTACATTTTCACAGGAATATGAACCAGCTCAGGCAGGTTTTCATTTCTGTTTGTGCATCACAGGCACCAAAACTGTTTGTTTTTAGCAGCCCTCGATCCTCACTCTCACAGCACTGCAGCATGGAGCCCTTTTCCCACAATCCAGTAACGGGAACGGGTGAGCGGAAGTGGTCGCAGCAAACATAATGGAAATAAATCCCTTCTTAAAGGTATTCACTGCCATTTATTGAACAGGACGACCCATTTAACTCCTAACAGCTTCCCATTAGGATTGCTCAGGAACAGCAAAGAAAATAACAAAAAAGCAATGCATATAGAAATAGATTTTCATAAATGCTTGGGGATTTAAAACATGATCTTTCTATAGAGTGCTGTAATTACAAAAAATAACAGTTTAAAACCATGGGCTTATTACCATGCAACAAACAGGCTGCAAATACTGAACCCTGCATGGGGATAATTCCTGTATTGTGACTATTAAAGGGAAATGTAATGGCCTTGCAGCATAAATCTGGATCTCAGACTGCTGTAAACTGGATTAGCAGCACAGATGATAGCAAAACTGAACAGAATAAATATCAGGACAAATGGGAAGAAAGTCTGGTCTGGTCTTAAAATACATTGTCAGGGCCTGTTTTCCTTATGTTTACACTATGTGAAGGAAAATCTATTATGTTTTTATTGCTGACACACACCTTGTCAAATCATTTTAAATGGTAATCTTATTTGAATACCCTTGGCCAGCTAAAACACCCAATTGTTTCTAATTATCTGAAAATTAAACCTATGCTAAGTGTTTACCAATAGTTTACTGCCTTTTTCACAACTAATCTGATTATCCATTCTCACAACTAACACTAATAACTTAAATGATTTGCCAATAAAGCAAAATGACTAAGGAAAAAAAAATCAAAACATGTATCCCAGTAGCTACTCCTAATTAATGTTTCTCTGAATTATGTTACCAAAGGGAAAAAAATCAATGGATGCTGTGACAGTTGTTGTCTATGCCAGTTCAGAAATACCAGCGTTTGCTCCCTTCAGAATAAGAACATGCAGACAGAAAATATGCATCATTTGTAGATAAGTAAATTCTTTTAATAAAATAGCATTTTTCCCTGTCCAGCATGCCCCCCGTTGTGCTCGATTATAGGACATTGATGCAGCCCAGTTGCTGTCACAGAGCCCCACAGTTTTCTGGGCTGGCACAACAGTTTTCCCTCTCAGATATCCTCCTGGTAGGCAGCAAACCAGTCTAACAGGTCAAAATCTATCTGGTGTTTGCCAGGATCTGAACAAACAACTGTTTTACTGATTCTCTGAAGCCAGAATTCTCACTGTGTTGATGAGCCACGGTGCTCAGAAGCCAGAGCTGATGCAATAAGCCCATCACTTTTACCAGCTCTGAATAACAAGGAACCTCTGTAGGAAAAGCATTCATTTAATCAAGCTGAGGACACAGGAAACATGCAAAAATTCGAAGTCGTCAAACTGTAACTAATATCCTGTAATATTATTTGTTGAATTTCTCTTAACGTCAATTGAGAAGTCAATTTAGTTTTATAATTGATTTTCTGCCCTTACTCTTTCAAGTTAACCACGTAAAAAATGGAGCCAAATATAAATGGAACTGAGTAAGCGGCAGGAGGGAATGACTTGCAAAGAAAAAGATGAAAGCTGGAATTTTCAAAGGAGCAAGAGGGAGCTGAATACCCAGCTACCCTCAAATCTCAATGGGCTTGGGTGCACAGCTCCTGCAGGACCCCTCCAAAAACCCAGGCTGGAAAAAAAAATGAAGTATTGATGACATGGCAAAGGTAGAGGAATGGATTGGCAGGCTTGGTGTCATTAGGGGATGTGAACAGTGAAAGTAAAGAAGAGGGATTGTTTCCAGTGGGGTGATGCTGAGGGTACTAACGAGCAATGCTTACAGGGCATGTCTTGTCCTGAATGTGGATCTTAAAAAATACTGAGAGCAAAACCAATCACCATCAATGGCAAGCCACAGGTTTAGGAGGTAGGACAGAAATGGCAGTCAGTAATTTACAGAAAAGGCAGCAAAAGAAAGAAATATTCCTTGAGTACTTAAAGTAAGAAATTACCATGGGACTAATTAAGATTTGGGCAAGATAACAGGTTGATTCTGAATATTCTCACAAATGAAGAAAATGACAAAACTAATTTGAGCGTTCAAGTAATCTTCCACACAAAGTAGTAGTGAAGGTGCTATCCCAGTACATGGATCAAGACTGGATCTGCCCTGGGGACCCAACTTTCTAACCACAGGCATATATGAATCTACAGTTTCTGGGGTTTTAAATGAATAAAGCCCACTGTGATTCAGCAATGCTTTACTGAGTATCTTCATTTACAGCTCCTCTCTTCCCACTGAGTGGATGCTATACTTCCAAAGACATTATTCTACTTCCTACTGCTCTATTAGTAACTAGTGCTTTCACTGATGACAGATGAAGCTTTTAAAATTGTTTTTTACATTAAGCCAGCCATTACCTCCTGTAAGGCTATTGCAACTGGTTTGTGCTCAGCATCAGCCAACATTTCCACAGTGGAAGCATAAGGAAAGGCAGGTGCCTACAACAGATGTGTTCAGGAGTGGGAGTTGGACTTGTATTTCTGAGATCATCTCTTTATGCTCATGAAACTTATTTTTATGCCTGTGGTTATAAATCCCTTAACTGGTTTCCATAGTTGGGAGAATTTGGAATGTAACCATGGGATAGAAATAGGCGTAACAGCAAATGTTCCCTATTCTGGGAAACTGAAATCCACTTCTGACACCACCCTGACTACAAATAAAGATTTATGGATCCAAGGAGGACAATGATTATGGGTGCCCACTGTGGCCATAAATAATAGGAGAGGAAACAAGTCCTAAGAAATGGAGGCAGCAGTGGTGCACGGAGGTAGAAGGTCAGAGGCCTGAGGAACTCTATGTACCTTCAAGATCAGGTGCAGATCAGTTTGGCTATTAAGTTTTACAGAATAGGTTGTTTGTTCAGATTCTTTGTTGATAACTGTAGGCAATGGAGGGTGTAATTCTGGCATATGCATCCTTTGGAACTGCTGATAGGAACAGAATTAATTTCTGGATGAAAATAATAATGGGGTGCCAGCTCAGGTGGCACATTAATAACCTACAGCAGTAGGATGTCATACACACACAGTCGGTTTCCTTGTGGGTATAACTGCACTGTCCCAGCCTACTTTATCATGTTAAATCTCACCATTTCCATTATTTTTTTCCATCAAGTATGAAAAAGTTGAGCTAGAGCCATGGATCTATAGGCCAGATTATATAAACCATGACAGAAACAAAACATTCTGAAGCAATGAGAAGTCCATAAAATGTTAAGGCAGGAATAAATCAAAGTTTTCTCAAATTTTAAAAATTGTAACAGCCATCATCTTGATTCTATGGGGGAATTCCTGGCACTATTGACTACTGCATTTTTTAAATATTTCTTTTAGCCAAAGCTATTTTTTCACCATGACCACTTGTCACTATTTAAAGCTAACATAAAAAGTGAGGGACAAAAACATACACAAAGGATGCACCCAGCCTTTGCTTCAGACAATCGCACGACTGACAAAGCACAGAAAGCTTGTTCTAGAAGAGAAGGGTATTAAATAAAATAAAGCTGCAAGGTTATGAAACTAAGTTCCAGCGTAAGTGCTGTTAACATATCACACATTATTATATGCTATTAGACCCTCTTTGTGATGGAATTTAAGAGCTGTCCATTGATCCAGACTTTCATATGCATCATAATTGTACAGCACAGAAGCTGTAACCCATTACAGGGCCCTTTAAGCTGTTTAATTTATCAAGCAGCTTTTATAATGCATCCTACATTAAATAGCTGGCTGCATTATTTTTAACTGGCTATTCATAAGGAAACATACAACCTCAAAATAAGGTAAATACAAAGGCAGCAACCGTATTTGACTATTTTTAAGAGAGCAATGAACCGTTATATTGTTCACACCAGTGTGGATGTTTTGTAACAATTTAACAAGCCATTTACAATAACACAAGCAGTCTTTTGAAATGAAAATGCATTTGCATAAATCTTCTTTTTCAGATGCATCCAGGTTCTGAAACCTTGCCTGCCTCCACACAGAAACATTACTTTTAAAAAAGCGATTGTTAACAAAGATTAATAAAAATAAAACAACAAATATAAAAAATACAGCAGTTACCAACTTTTTTTGACAAAGCTATACAAAAAAGTCCAAGTCACAGCTATGCCTAAGGAGCAGTGCCAAAAAAAGTTCCAAAAAGCCTCAACCAGCATAATTCTCATGCTTGATCTGAATAAATTATCTCTTGGGCTAGAAAGACAACTCTGTGCAAGCCTCACTCTTCAGTCCAGCCTTCCCACTGCAGGTCCTCGGCCAAACTTACGTGCCAAACCCAGAGAGGTTGGGGAGTTTTCTCTGGAGGTATCCAAAAGCTGTCTGAGGACACAATTCTGAGGAATGTGCTCTGGGGAATCCTGCTTGAAAAGAAAGGAGTAGATGACCTCCAGGGGTCCCTTCCAACCTTGCCCATTCTGTGTTCAGGTACCAGCTGTGATGAAGGCTTTGGTAATCCACACAGTGACTCCCAGCGTCTACAGGAGTCCACAAATTCTCTTCCAGTTGGCATTTCCAAACTGTAACAACTCCAACTTGTATTGACAAAGAAAGTCACTGCAAACCTGAGAGCTCACTGTATCACTGGGTGACACTTTTAATCCGGTCAGTTGTGGCAGTATCACTCTCCCCCCGCAGATTCCAGGGAATAATAACTCAATTGTCGCAAGTCCTGAGTGCGGCACATCACCATTGATCCATGAGGAAAATGCTCGCTGGAATGGAGACAGCTGTTCTCACTCACTACACATGCAACCTCCTATAATTAACTAATTTCAGACCCCTTGGAATTTGCTGCTAGAAATGCCAACAGCTGAGGCAAGCGAGGGGGCCACTCCAATCCACAACGGGGGCTGCGACAGCCGTCCACCGCCAGAGAGCTAACAAAATAGATTTGAGGTAATTATTTCAGGGACTTGTAGCACCACTTGCATATTAACTCTTTTTAAGAATGCTTTGATGAATTCAATTGAAGTCAATTAATTACATTTCCAAGTCAGATGAATACAAAGTCGAGACGCTGCAGGAAGTGTGTGTTATTCCATCACTGAATATCTAACAGAGATGACGGGATTTCAGTTCCCAGATCGTTTAGCTGGGTCTTTGAGCAATCAAGTGATGATGTCTGACTGAACAGGCTATTGTCCCTGGAACAAACATGAAATCTCTGAAGAAAAATGCAAGTCAACCTAATTTCCTTGTGGGTTTTTGTTGGTTTTTTTTTTAAATTAGCAAGCTTCAAACTGTTATTTAAATGGCTTTAAAGGCTTGATATTTAAGTTATGTGGATCTTACTTAGTGACAAAGAACAAAACATTATAAGCCAAAAAATAGCCCTCAACCACAGGGAAAACAATTTCGAATTTCCTTCTCACAATAGAAAAAGTGAGAATAATAGGGAAGATTTAAATCAGTAACTATGCTTTTCTTGAATCCAGCATGGAGACAAAACCTCAAAGCAACCTTGAGGCATTATATATCTGACAGCTTCATTTCTGACCATTAGATGAAATATTAAAATTTACCTTTGTGTAGCTGTGTTAAATAGTACCATAATCAAGATGCAAGTAAGTAATTCAGTTGAAAAACACACATAAAAGAATTGTGGGAGCATCTGAAATTATAAAAGACCACAAAAGTGTTTAAAAGCAAAAGGGAAATGCAGCCAAAAAAGGTAGAACAAATACAGTGTTTTAGAAGAAAAACAGTATTGAAGAAAATACTTTCCATTGACAAAGCAGTCGCCACCTTTATGACTCATTGATTTCAACACGATTCAAGATCATTTACCATCCTGAAAGTGGAAAATTCACATGGGAAGAATATTGCTACAAGATAAAACCAAGTAATACCCTCAAAAATATCCAGAGTACAATGACATATTGACAAAAGGTACAACGGATAATCTAAAAGGCCTTTTTATATTCAGCTGATAAGAGTTAGTTATTCTGCTATCAGGATGAATTTATTATCAACACTGTAAAACATGAGCAGAACACCAAAGTGACTGGGAAAGAATTCTCACCTGACCAAAAACTTAGGTAAATATTTCAAATCAAAGAGCTCCTCAGGCAGAGATGAGGCTGAAATTGTGATTGTTCATTTCTTACAAACTAGAATTTGTCAAGTTTCATAAATCCTCTTTATCTCCAGCAAGACAAACATGACCAGACCTACAGGAAGATTTCCTGGAATGGTCTTTGGCAACTGCCTCATGCGAGCGCAAACTATTGTGGTATGAAATGTAAATGTGCTTGAAAAAGAGCAGCCAGGATGCACAGTTTTGCTTTTTCATTGCAATATGATGTGATCTTTCAAATTTTTTGAAATTTGGAGTCCACCTATTTGTAGCTGTCTTAAGTGAGCACCTTTCCTAGTGGTGACTCAGGAGGTGGAAGGTTCATTAATCACCCTGGTGATGGCCTCACTCCCAGCCACCACGATTCCCTCAATCCCTGCCCACACGCACCGATGACACACCAGTGGCCCCGCAGAGTCATTCTGCACTGACAGCAAGCCCAGCACTTGCCTTGGAGATGTGGAGCATGTGCAGCCTGGGAGGGACTGTGTTGTGTGGTTCTCTCTCAAAACCCAGCACAAACAGCCTGAGTAGCTGTAAACTCATCAAAGGGAAGGTTTTATCTGCCCATAAAACTTCAAGCTGTTTATTGCCTGGTATCTGGACAGAACTATTGAAACACATGCTCCATCGGCACACACTCATCTCAGTTTCACAACAAAGCACTGCAGAACAGCTTGTGGAAACATATTGTTCAGTTAATTGCATTGGCATGCAGATGCCCTCACATTTATGAATTAACATCCACCATGGCAAAGGGATGTACAAGGAGACACAGGGACTGTGGCATGTGGCCCTGCCCCTGCCAAGAGATGTGCTGCCTGATGGAGGGCAGCCCACGAGCTCTGGGCTTCCCTTTCCTGCTTCTGTGGGCTACGGAGGCTTCACCCTTGTCAAAAAAAGATGCCTTCAGGCAAAAAGTCTGTGTGTCTTAAGGATATGAGGGTGCTTAAAGCTTCAAGAAGTCCTTCATAACCAACTGACTGCCATCAAGGCCCCTGAGAAACCCCCAATGGCCTCAAGGATCTCTGCATTATTCCACTGTGTGTGAAAATGAAGAAAATCTATGTCTGAAAAAGTCAATGGCAAAGAAACAGCCCAACCACAGTGGGACTCTCTGAAAGGTATCCAAGCATTTGTATGGGTTGCAAGAATGTTATACTTCATCAAAGCCAAGCTGCTCAGGAGGAGGTGAACACAGGAAATGAAACACAAGATTTTATTTGACACGTTCTTACCGAGTATATTGATACGCTACACAAAATATTATGGAAGGAAATTACCTGTATCAGCACTAGTATAAATACCTGTCCAATAGCCACTCAACTTTTGGTAATGGCCCTGTTAACATGGGGGCAATGAATATATGTTTGTCACTTAAATACATCAAGCAAGTCTATTAAAAAACCCCTCCGAGATTAAATATGGCACCTATTTCAACAGTGATCAGGGAGAAACAATAGATCTGAAATCATGCGGTTTGAGGCCAAAGGCTTTTCCTAATACAGAATTTGCAACTTCTTTCCATCTTGTACACTTTGGAAAACAGAGCACTTCGCAGTGGCTTGAATCCCTGCATAATTCACAAAGTTTTGAGTATTTTATGACATGACAAATTGTTCAGGCACCTTGCTGTCATACCCTTCTGCTGCTGTTGCCTCAAATCTTCCCCTGAGGTTTTGAGGAGGAGGAGACACTGGACAGAAATAGTGTGTGTTGGGAGAGGAGAGCTGTCATTCCCTCAGGACTGAGACCTGTCCAGAGGAGTGTCACCCCCAGGGTTTACCAGCAGGTTGTCATGGCAGTTATGCACCACTGACAGAGGTCTCCCCTGCAAACATTTCCTAAGGCAGACAGCCCTTACTGAGGCTGGAATACTGTCCCTTCACCCACTCTGCTTGTGTGGGCCCTCTCCCACAGCAGACCAAGGGGAAGGATGTGTTGAATCAACTGTCACAGTAATAACTATGTGTTTCACTAACCAACTTCCTACAGCTCAGTCTCTGTAGAGACACAAATATCTCCAGATTCAACCATGCTGGCAGGATCCATTAAGCCTGACATCCCTCAGAAAATAATTTACTTTCCTAGAAAATAACTAGGCCATGGAGCAGTTGAAGGACAGGTGAAGACTGATGAGTGAGGAACACTGCCAGGGACACAGGCAGGAGAGCCTACCTGTGGACACGGGCTCCACTGTCCCCAGTCAGACACTGCACACTCACTGGGACAGTACAAGCTACACTTCTGCACTGTCTCTGGGACTTCAGCCTGACTACACAGGGCGCTGGGCACAGTCTCCATGCCATGGTCCTCAGCAGTGCTCACACACCTACACAGAAAACACATATTTTAATTAGAGTATCACAGACAAGATGGATATCAACAAGTTTTCTCAAGCCTGTTCAGGACACAGACATGACAATAGCTACAAGCAGCATGGCTGGTCTAAAAGTAGAATTAACATGGTAATGCAAATGGAAATCAGCTATGTGCATAACGTGCTTTTGTTACTTCATACAGAGGGGTTTTAACTTTGATCGGCTGACAAAGGAGCAAACAGAAAATGACAACCAGCAAGAACAAATCTTAGTGCTCCTGCTAGTAACATCTGAACGTTTGGAAATAACTCAGCATTTCCCTGTGCCTGAGGAATGAATATTCAGTAATAATGAACGCCACTGTGGTGCATGCAGTGCTATTACTTGGGGAAAATGTTAGCAAATCAAAATATGGAGGCTTTGCACCTCAGGGAGCTTTATGTATACATGGCATTTAGGTTGAAGAATACTAATTTAAACATCATGCCGTGCTCCTGAAAAACCAAGGCTGCATCTCTGAAATGCTTTTCCTGTAAACCATGGCACATAAACACGTTTCTTTTAGTTTGAAATACACTGGACTCAGCAACACACTCACTGTCAGATGGCCAGATACTGAAGCTTTATGCAAGAACATATCAGCTCTTTTTGTCTTCACGCACCTGACTTTCCTCGTTTGTATTCCTTCTCCACAGTGGAGGGAATTTTGCTCGCTGTTGATTTTGCATGGAGACCATGGTTCTACTTCCCAGGAATACTGATTGCATTCGCTGTAGCATGGGACTGCTTCATGCACCTGCCAGGAGAAAGAACCATACTCTTCAGTTGAACTGTCCAGGTTAGCATGTCTGCAGAAACGCCTCAGCCAAACCCACAAAAAGGCTCACTGAAAAATATCCTGGCTTACACTCCTCATGCTAAGGCTGTTGTAATGGCTTTAAGTTCATTTATTCATTATTGACTTGCCAAGGGATTTTTAAGTATATAATGAACAGCAGCATGCATGCAGCATCTTAGGAAGCAGGATAAATAACAGCTATTTCCTGCAGCCAGAAGAGGAACTCCATTACAATTTCATTTGCTCTGCCTGCTCTCAGTATAATCTATCACGTGTCATTCACCAGGACCATATGTACCACATGCTTTTGTGCTTCAGAAAGTACAAACTTAAAATCAGCACTCATTTACCTTTGCTTCTAACACATTCTTATAAGCCATTTACCATAAAATAATGAAATTTCATGCATCCTACAAATTTCATTTTTATACACAAAAACGGTAAACGCTTTTTTGCCTGCAGGTGACTTATCTCTAACATATCTCCTAATCAAACACGACAGTGTATTCACCTGAACTATGGTATCTACATAGAGAGTAAAATACAGCCAAAAGCTTGATAAAAGGTGCCAGATACTCAGGCTGTTAAAAGCAGCACACTGAGATATAGCACTTCAGCAGATTTCTAGGTTTAAATAAATGAATGCATCAACAGTTCTATTACAGTGATGAATAAAAGTTATTTATTTTGAATCTGGTTTGTCTGCAGAAGCTGATTTGAAGATACAGTATTCTCTGTTGCTTTGCATGAAGCAAAATGTGCTGCCCTGGAAAAATACAGTGCACTTAAAATTTCTTCTTCCACGCACCAAAATGTCCTCAGCCTTGCTGCTTTGGAGCCATTTCATTCTCACCATTAGAATAACTATAAACCAATAGCCTTCCTCCCAACAACCCCCCAGAAAGATTCAGCCACATGTTTAATAATTTATCGCTTCATTTAAAAATAGCAGATTATGACTAGACATGTTGTGGCCACAAGAATAAAGAAAACTTCTTTGTAACATTTTGGAGGTGGGAAGACAAGAAAATTGAGATTCCAGTCTGAAAACAAAATTGGTGTCCCATCAGAAAATCACCTTCGTTTCAAATGGAAAGAAGACAACTTGCAAAGGATAACTCCTCAGGAACAGAAAATGTCAGAAACTAATTTTAACTGTGGGTCTGCCTATACATAGTGCATAGGTTTAGCAGAGAAGGAAGAATAACAGATGCTGAAAAGTGGAAAATATGTAAAGGTGAAAAGACAGGAAAGAGGGAAATCAACGTCTGAACTGGTGAGGGCAAGGACAGTATGAACTAGTACGAGCATCACGTTTCACACAGAGGAGGGGAAAGGGAGGGGAACGAAGTGGGCAAAGGCAGCCTTACCATTAGCACCATTTTCCCTGCATATTATTAAGCACAAATTACAAACCTGGATGTGACTTTGAGCAACCTGAACTAGCAGAAGGTGTCCCTGCCTGTTGGGGTCCCTCCCCTGCCGTGTAGCCCTGGGAGAGGGGCCCTGAGGGCACAGACACGGGGTTTCCCTGCCCCTGCTCAGCCTCGTTCCCATTGGTTGGTTTGTGTTCCCTGCGCGGGCAGAAGGACCCTTGGTCCCGTGACTGGAACAGTTCCTGGGCAGAGCTCCGGCCATGCGGCTGGAGAAATAAACATCTCTGAAACATCTAGCAAGAATCTGTCTGTCCATATATATTTCCTTTCCACGGGACTCCTGGTTTGATATATGCGTGTTGCGGTATCCCCACTGCAACAAATGGTGGAGAATTGTGAGTAGAACGATCCCCGATCCCTAAGCGACTGATTTGTGTGAGTAAACCCTGGAAACTTTGGATTCCTCTTCTTGGTTTTGCTTTGCTATTCCATATCTGAACTATGGAGGAACCGTGGGAAGACTCTTGGCTCTCCGAGCCGCATATGGACATTTATCTTAAACTTAAAACGATTCTTGAACAACGATTTGTAAATTTTAGCTTGATTCAAGCTCAGAAAGAACTGAAACACTTCCTGGCATGGTTGTTTAAGAACTTTTTCTATGTTTCTTGGGATTTAATTCTTACGAAGGGCTTTTGGAAAACCGTTTGGACACAGTTAATATTTGAGTCAAAATATATGCCGATGGAAGAATATTTTCGTGAATATTATTTAGTTACCGAGGCTGTTGAGCAATGTCAGCTGTGTCCTGGCGAAGGGAAGCCTGGCGCAGGGACCGTGCGGCCCAGGCCACGTGCACCAAGCGCTCTGCGAGCAGCAGCGAGGCAGTTCCCGCGTGCGGGCAGAGCCACGCGAGCCGCAGTGTCGGTGGCGGAGCGAGGCGTGGCAGGAGCGGCGGGACCCGGCGGTGCCCGCACGGCCCAGCACAGCGCGTGGCGGAGCGAGCCCCGTGAACGCCCGACCGAGAGGGGCGGCGCGCAGGCGGCGGCTGGCGGCGGTGGAGCAGAGCCGCGCCCAGCCGAAACGCGCGCTGGAGCAGGGCGCGGGGGGGTCATCGCTCGGGGGCCCGGCCGAGATGTGGGTGCAGCGCCCGGCATCGGCAGCGAAGCTGCGACCAGAGGAGGCGACGCACGGAGAACTGAGCGGCGCGGCCCGGCCCGGCCCGCACAGCCCCGAACGCGACCCCGGGAAGAGCGCACAGGCACCAGCAGCCCCGACAATTCCAACATGGGAGCGACCGAAGGAGAGAGCAAAGACGCAGCGAGACAGAAAACAGCAGCCACTCGGAAAAAGATCATAGTAACTAAGACCTTAGGGATAGTAAAATGGTATAATGTTAAGCAAAATTATGGTTTTATAACAAGGTGTGACAACCAGCAAGACATATTCGTGCATAGAACTGCTATTAAAAAGAATAACCCTGAAAAATACATCCCAAGCTTGGGAGATGGAGAGGTGGTGCAATTCAAAATTATACGAGGTAGAAAAGGGTTACAAGCATCGCAGGTCACTGGGCCTGATGGTGTTCCTGTAAAAGGCAGTATATATGCAAAAAATCGTAGTCATGTTAGACAGTATCTCTATTGTAAGTCCCCCCTACAGTCTCCCTTTCCTAATCCCACCTTTCCCTTTTACCCTATGTCCTATTACCCCCAGTGTATTCCCAATCCGTTTTTTCATCCATGGTTTCCCTCACAAAACCACGCTTTTGCCAACTGTCTCCCCAAAAATCCCTTTCCAATGCCGAGTGGGGGATGAAAAGGGGGAGGGAAGAAGTTAAACCCTCTCCTGCCTCAGTTTCTCCACAAAGCATGCTCAGAGAGTTCTGTCTCCCTTCTGTCAGCCCTAAGATGTTCCACAGAATCTGTTTGGACATTTAAAGACTCAGGAGGGTGGCTTGTTTTGTTTTGAAACTGTTCTTGTTATGTTTATCCAGTTGTTTTCATTCTCCTTTTATTAAAATAAAACGGGTGAGGTGTTGGGGTCCCTCCCCTGCCGTGTAGCCCTGGGAGAGGGGCCCTGAGGGCACAGACACGGGGTTTCCCTGCCCCTGCTCAGCCTCGTTCCCATTGGTTGGTTTGTGTTCCCTGCGCGGGCAGAAGGACCCTTGGTCCCGTGACTGGAACAGTTCCTCAGCAGAGCTCCGGCCATGCGGCTGGAGAAATAAACATCTCTGAAACATCTAGCAAGAATCTGTCTGTCCATATATATTTCCTTTCCACGGGACTCCTGGTTTGATATATGCGTGTTGCGGTATCCCCACTGCAACACCTGCCCATGATAGGGGGGTCAGAAACGAGATGATATTTAAGGTCCATGTGAGCTGAAACCACTCTCTGGTTCTATGAGGACTGTGCCCCGAGGCACTGGCACTTGGCCTAACTCAGGAACATACAGGTGTCTGTGGATTGCACAAAGTGCACACAGAGCCAAGCTTCCCACACTGAGCAAGCAGCACCACAAGCACTGCTAATTAGCTGAGCAGCCAGGCTCGTTATCATTAACTGGTGTGCATGGGAGCACAGAGAAGAGCACTCACCAAGCCTGGGCTCAGCACCAGCCAGCGGGGTGCCCATGGGTGTGGATACAATACTGCTGCTAGCAAGAATTTTCTTGCTTCTTTCTAAGCCCATGGGATACTTTTCTCTCTCACGAAGAGATTAGCAGAAGTTCTACAAACTAGGAACACCTGCAACCTTGTAGAACTATGTTTATGGTACAGTAGAAAAATATTTTGACAATGGATGTTTAAGATTTCTAGCCAATCCACCCAGGGGGTGGCTGATCCTTTGTCTGATTAGACTATGAAGAAAAAAGTCTATAAAAGAGTTTGTAAAATAACAAAATATATCAATCTTGCTGCACAATTCCTGCCCATTGGACCTCCTCTCCTCCCTATGGCTGCGGGATACAGTAATACAAGGGTGCTGGGACACAGCAGAAGCCACCATCCTGCCCCACCAGCCTGTCACCTCAAGAGAGTCACTGACTCCCTCAGCCACATCCCTGCACACACTGGACAGCAGCAATCCCTCCTGAGGAACTGCAAAGCCTTTGTGGTCCCACAGACATCCATCCAGGAGATGGATGTAGAGACAGGGAGTATTTATTAGTTTCCCTGCTCCACAGGGTGAAGGAAACACTACAGGCTGCCTACGTTGCCTGAAAAAACACCCTGCTGCCCACAGGAGACAATTAGTGAGGGAAACAGGTGCTTGAGGCATGATCAGTTTTTTCCTCATCACAGAGGGAGTGAGCCAAGAGCCAAGAGCCAAACTTGGACAAAACTGGCTGCCAGGGGCCCGCCCAGGGAGGAGGTGCCTCGCAGGGCAGTGCCAAGGATGGCAAAACTTAGTAAATAAGTTTATTAAGAGCTGGGTGGCCTGCTCCTGCTGTTTAGACTTCTGGAGAGGAAGCTGAGGCTGGGAGCAGGTGGGAGGCGATGGTGCCGTGCTGCCTCCCTCCCTCCACAGGCACAGTGGGGCAGCTGGGGCAGTCCAGCACAAACGGCAGCTTTGGGGATTTAAGATTCTTTTCCTTGCTCTATAAAATAACTCTTCCTCAGGGTTAGAGGATACCACTGTGAATCCTGCAGGTTCACAGCACTGCCAGCCTCTCAGCACTTGCCCTGCTGCCCGAAGCCAGGATGAGGCCAAGAGCTTGGGAATCCCATCTCATTGTCTCAGTGACCTCTGACTGCTCTGCCTTAACATCTGTTAAACCTCAGACCTCTCCGAACCAGCAAAGCCCACCTGTGGATAGCAGCAAAGGCTTAACATCAGGCATTTACTGTAAATGTGTTTTAGTGGTCAAAACCTCCTGTGGCGAGTACCTGCTGCAGTAACTGTAGGAAAACCAGACAGAGTTGGGCAGGCATGGGATGCCATGTGAGTGAAAATCTGAGGAATCCTGTGAGCCAAAACAGAAATCCCACAGGCACTGACGCAAATACACATAACGTGAAGTGATACTTCAAATGTGCCCATTCAAGAGCAGGAAGGATCACAATAACAAAGCCATTAACAGAGCACTTCTAGCCTGCTGTCTGTGTCAAACCAGTTCGATCAGCTCTCTTCCTCCTCCAACAGAGACAAGACAGACAGACAGACATCCCACTTTGTGCTGGAGGAGGGAGGACACACAGCACTGGCTGCATTTCCCTGTGGTACCTCAGATCCCTGGTGATCTGCTGCTGATCTGTGCAGCACTTCCTCTTTGGTCAGGATCCCCAGCTTACACTCACCACCAAAAAACCGAATTATAACTGTCACAAATGACCTGTTTTCCTAAGTGATTGTGCTGACACCACAGCACATCGTTCCTGTGAACAAGTTCTTCCCTCTGCCCTGTGTCAGTGCTGAGCAATGCCATCTCTGGTAGCACCTCTGGGACACTGGGGAGATGTAAATAACCACCTGCATCACCAGGAGGGACACACTTCTGCAGAACAAGTTACAACAGGCACCAGTGCATGCCATTAAGCTTTTAGGTGGAAGTCTCAAGGAGATGTAAGATTTCCATGGCTGGCACTCCGTGGGAACGAGTTCACAAAGCTGTGAATACAATTTGTAACTCCATCTTTGCATTTAAAAACCACAGTGATGTGGCATGTGATCCCTTCCTCCACAGGACTATGTTTTCCTCCCATTTCTCTCTCCTGGCTTGCCATAATTTGTTTTCAATCAGCTCCAATTCCTCTTTTTTTTTTTTTTGAATTTGGAAAAAAACCTACAACAAACCTTAAAGCCTTCCGTACCTGTTTTTGCTAGGAGCTGAGGTCAAAGAGGTGTGCTCTTGATTTTGCATTTTCAAAGGATTTTGACTAAGCGTTGCTGTTCTGTGGGTCCCACAAAACAGAGGACCCTAGGTTCACTTCTCTCTTCCTGGGTCCATGGGGACACCCCTGTCCTGCCCCTGAACAGACACTGGGACGGGGTGTGGTGTTCTCACCACCTCACTCCTCACCAACCCAGGGACCCAAAGTGCCCAAGCCTGGAGGGGGTTGGGATGTGCTCCCATGGATCCCTGGCTCTAACACAGAGCACATCCAACCTTCCAATTACACACAGTCTACGTCTCCTGATCCACATCAAGTTTGCCATCCACTACCTCTGCTGCAGATACACAAGTCCATTGTCCAGCTATGCCACTTCTCTCCCCAAGCACAAAAACAACAGTTCCTTTGAAAATAACCTTCTTAATGCTCACCCCTCCCCAAGATTATGCAAACTCACTATGGACAGTGCATTTACAAACCCCTTCACACTGAGGTCCCCAACACATGTATGGAGCTGTAGTACCACAGTCCACGTCCTGAAGGACAAAAATAAAATTAATTCCATGTAATAGGCACAGGAACCCTTTGTTCTGCATGGCTCAGCAGGGAGAAAGATGATGGAAACTGCAGATACTTGGCCTGTGAGGAGTTGCAGAGATCAGTGCCCAGGGTGACCAGTTTGGCGTCATGCCTTACTGCCTCAAGAAATAAACACAGTCTTCTGGCATTTTAGCAAATTAACTGCTTTCCTCAATTTTTATTCATATTTATGTGCTGGGTTTTGGGCTCAATGAACCAAGGGCTGAAACAACACCTGACTGAAGCCAAGGGGAGTTTTGCTGCTGCCTTTCACAGGATTACTGTATCACTCTTTGTAGTCAGAATTAACTTGGAATACATCTTTAACACCTGAATCATCCCAAAATCAAGTTAATGGGCACAGTTCTAAATAAATAAAAAGGAAGAAGGACAAAAGCTACTTTTTAAGAGACAGACTGCTAAAGCTTGCCCTCATAAAAGAACCCAGTTCCCATTCACTCAAAAGCAAACCCTGAGCCCCTGCTAAAGCATATTGATGTGGACAGTTACTTCAACAAGATATATAAACGTTAATCTATTTATTTTCTCTTTTAATAGCTGATACTTGCATTTTAATGCAAAATCCAAATATCTAACCACCAAAGAGCTTTGGCGGGATTTACAATATTCTCTAACTTCCTTATTTAAATGTAGGTCAGGAATAATAGTGACCTTGCAAAGGACTTACAGAAACAAATGCACTTGCTCAGCTGATGTGATTCATTAAAAGAAATTCATACCTATCCTTCAGGTGGCCTGTCTGATGAGCACCTGCAGAATAAACTAGAACGAGGTTCACCACTTCTGAAAATCATAGTGACTTCATATTTCAGTGAACATCAAGATTTATTGTCCCTCAAGGTAAATATTGACTCTGGTTTTCCCTCAGTCGATATTTTAGCTTTCATGACAGTAAATCTTGGTGTTCACTCCAACTAAGTCAATATCTGCTTATTATATTAGAACAACCAAACTGATCACTGTAGCAGTTGCCTGAGACCCTGAGGACTACCTCTGTGCTATTCATTTCTAATACAAATGGGCTAAATTCATTGCTAACATAGGTTCATTTCACATGGCTGCCCTTATATCAAGGTTACATTAGACCTAATACATTGAAACAGCCAGAACCGAAGAAATAACAACCCATTTTTAAACTATGGAGACCACCATAAGTAACACTAAAGGCAGAAAAGATTTCATACAGGAAAGACAGCTGACTTGCTCTGTTTTTCAAAGAGACTTGCTGGCAAAGGTTAAAACCACTCCCATTGAGACTGGACAGCAATTTGCTCACTTTTAATACTTTCTGCATAACCACTTGTACGTTCTCTGCATATCCAGGCTGCAAGAGGAGGCAGCAGTGGAATGCCACCATGCAAAAGGGACCTCTCCTCCTCTTAGAGCTTATGGCCACCAGCTGGTGACATGCAGGCCACAGCCAGCACCTCTCTTGCAACCAGCCTGACATGAATGGACCCAAACTATGGTGGGAAATACATCTCAAAAAATGTCTATTCATTGTAATAATCGACAAATTTGACTTCTACGTTGACTCCACCTTGTTCACCTAAATCTCTTTTTTTGGTTGAAAGATGCCCATATATTAGCTGAATAACTTTTGTAATGTTCCAATAGTGCTTTCACATTCTGTTTAATCCAAACCAGATAATTTCTAAGAGTGAATTTCTTCTATTTAATTCTTTTGAACGGAATTAAAAATGGAGTACTTGCTTTGTTAATTACTTAAGTGCGTGATTGATTTGGCAGATCTAAGCACACACTTAAAAGCTTTACTGAATTAACTGTATAACTGAAGGACAAGTACTTGCAGATTAACAAACACTACATCACAGAAATTATCTCATTGAAATTTCAATATTAAATAGTTCTCCTTAAAATAAAATTGATTTTATTTCATCCTAGTTTATATACTGATCATGATTGCCAGAAATATGCTAACTGCTCACCACTATTAAACCTGGTTGAACAGTTAATTTTCAAGCAATTTAGATTTTGCAAAACAGCAGCTTCACTGATGAGTACTTTTCTTTAGGTATTTGGATGCTGCAAATAGCCACCAAAACTAAAAAAAAAATAAATTGCTCAAAATGACTTAGAGGACAAAAGTTTGAGCAGATCTTTATGTGGTAAGACTTCTAAATTATTGGAATTCCTGAATTTTGTATGCCTGTAGCAGATCCCTGCACAAATACTTGTGAAGCAAATTCAGCAGTTTTAGTTTTCATTTACACCCAAATCAAAGGAGTTTGTGTTTCTTACCTCCTTTGTGGTGTGGAGAAAAGAAAATCAATTAGAGCTTTGCTAAGGGTCTGAAAAGCCTTCACTGGCATGGAACCAAAAAAACCTGAAACTGTCTAAAACTTTGTATCTGGCAAAAGGATGGGATCCATTTTATTTTAAATACAGAGCCAGGGCAGTAATTGCAACAGCACAGACACAGAGTTTCACCAGTTCCCAGGGCCTGCCCTGTGGGCAGTATGGAAGCCCCTACAGAAACAGACCCCCTCACCATTACACCACTACTTCAAAAACTGCTGAAAAATTATTTTCTCTGAAAAGAGTGAAAACACTTATCAAGCCTCTGAAGTTTCCTCTGCTCTTGATAATCTATTTATAGCCCAATCCTCAAAACTGCTCAACTTTAATCCTAATTTACACATGATACAACTGAGGATGAAGAGCTGAGTGATTTATTAGAGGGTGGCAAGGGAGCCCTCAGGGAGTGGGGGATTCAATCTGGAAATGCCCAATTTCTTGCACTAACTGGGTGATATCTCAGCTTAAAATCAGGTCCTGGAAAGTTCAGATAAAGACATTTCAGGATGAATCCATCAAAAAAAGCAGCACTGTAAAATTCTGCCTGCAAAATGAGGAAAAGAGGAGAAATTAGGAAAGCAGCAGGGTGTTTCTTGCTATTGAGACATCTGGATGCTCCACTTTCCCTCACCATGGCCTTTAGCTGCTTTTACTGCATCTACTTTTTTGCTGGTCTCTACAAAATGCTTCTAGTAAATTCCTTACCTTCTTTTAATGGATAACTAAATATTCAGACACTGATTTATTTCAAATTCTTAAGTGCAATGAGTGGAAAATGCCTTGTTTAAAAAGTTAATTGAGGCGACTGTCGAACCCCAGTCATTACAGCTCACTCTGATAGAACTACCATGCTGCTCAGCAAGGTTTATTAATTCATATTTACGAGTGGTAAGTGGTTTTATTTTCTGTGAGATTGGTGCAGGCACTAGAAACACCAAGTTGTAACATGGTAAAGCATGAGTGCTCTCTCTCAGAGATTAAAAAAACAAGTTGGCATCATTCAACATGATTAAATAAGGAAAAAATATGCAGCTCCTGGCCCCAAACCTGCCTTTCTGGTTTTACTCGTGGTTTCACTGTCACTACAACCTCTGAGGAGCAGGACATAGCACAAAGTATAACCTTGCACATACTGGGTATTTATTTCTACCTGAAATAATCAGGCAAGACAATTTAGCCTCAGAGTTATACAAAAAAATGGAAGCATTAAAGTGGGAATGGGGGCTGAGAATACAGTCACAAACGGCCAGTTCCTGTGCCTCTGCTTTTTATTTTACACTTTAATTAAGTTTCATCCCTATCAAGAAAATATTGAATCCAGGTAAGATACTAACAAATGCCATCTTACTATGTTGTCAAATATGGGGGTTTAAAACCAGGCAGAAACTCATTAGTGAGAGTCTCAGTGCATTTTCGCAGATTTCAGGAGTTGTAGGTGCTGCTGCCTCCCTGTCACAAAGCTAGGCAAGCACAAAAAATTTAAGTAGATATAAACAAATCAATATCCCTTGTTTCTGAAACAGCACATTTTGCTGCAGCTGAAGTTTCAGGGGTAACAAACAAATGTGGCACCTCTCTGGATAAACCTGTTATAATAATGTTGGATCCAGTTTTAAAGTGAGGAAGAGGAAAAAAAAGCTGATTGATGAAGAAAACATCGAAGCCCCTTTTTACTGGATGAGAACAACAAGATGAAGACAGATTGCAGCACCAACCTGAGCCTTCGTAGATGTCCATGTTAGCAGGGCATGACAAGCAGAAAGGAAAGAAAATTATATATTCATTAGTTTGGCTGCTGTATGATAATATTGCAAAAAAAAAAAAAATCTGCTTAAAATAAAATTGCCACAGTGTAATGTTGCATTCAATCCTTCGATTTCCCCATCTTTAAAAAAAAAATTACCTCAAGCAGAAATCAGGCATTTCTTTGTGAGTGAATGAAAAGCACTACTATGCTGAAGAACAAAGCAGAGTTCATTCAGCTCCATCCAGCAATCCTCTGGAGCTCATCACTGTGTCTCACAATCAAAGTTTAGGATAATAAAAAAAGTTTTAAAAAATCTATGAAAATCTATGAACCTGAAATCTGGTAAGACACCCCCCAATTACAGACTATCGGTCATAACAGACCGGAAAGGCTTTCAAACGTTTCAATCTTAATTGGGTGGCTCTGTCATCAGTGAAGCCTGCAGCTGCCATCTCCCACTCCTCTCATCTGACTGAAACACCCAACGAAGCCCCCACAGAGGTGTGCCAGGAGCCACCCCAGCCTGGGGACACGGGGCTCTGGAGCCTGTCACCGCCACCACCGTGCTTCCCTGCCCAGCCAGCCGGTGCTCCCAGACCCAATCATGGCACTCTAGCAGGTCAGAAACCTGCCCCGGCGGGATGTGAGCAAGTAATTACTCGATCCAGAAGCCAAGTCATCTGTCACATGAAATGAAATAAACGCCGTCACTAAACACAAACAGTCCCACAGAAGCACTTTCTTTGTAGGTATCTGGACAATAGGCAATTTAAAGAAAAGACCATCAGAGCTTCCTGCTAAGTTAAAAATGATGCCTCGGAGACAAATCTCAGCCCCAGCCTTTCTTTTAGGAGATTTTAAATCATTTCAAGGTCTAAGAGCTTCAAATTGATATTCTATCAGTTTATTTTCATGTCTTAAGCAAGAATGAATTAACACGGCAAGAGCAGTCACGTCTGTCCTTACCATAGCATGATCTTGAACTGACAATTTTTCCACATGAGATTTAAAACCAGTTAACTGACAAGAACAATTTGATTGATAGCACTATAGACAAGAGATAGAAGAGACTGTGAAGTGTCAGGCAGTTGAAAGTTATGTTTTTTGAAAGACTATTCTATGAGGCTACACCAAAGGCTGGGAAGCAGAGAGAACTGCAAACTGCTCCTGAGGCTTCCCGCAGTCACAGCAAGAAACAGTCCAGTTTATGTTCCTGCAAGAGCAGGAATAGAAATGCAAACCAGCCCATAACCTGATTGTTTTGTTAGGATGAGACTGTGGCTCTCCCCCAGCCTGCTCAGCAGCAGGTCTCATTCCTCCTCAGCAGCTTCCAGACAGAAACGGATGCTCGCAGGCAGAGCGGGACGGGGGCTGATGGATGAGTGATAGATCCCATAGCTTCAGAGCTCGGAGAGATCACCCACAGCCTGATTAGCAACTGGAGCTGGAAGAATTTTCCTAGAAGAGCAAGATACTGCAGAAGGCAGGGTACGTGACAGCCTGTTGCACGGCCTGTTTGTGGGAGCTGTCTGGCTGCCAGGCCAGGCAGACGTTAGTACCGCGTTTAGACGCGGCATTAACTCCCCTGATTTTCTCCGTGTAATTACAGGTGAGGCAAAGGCAGATCCGTGATTTTCTCCGTGTAATTACAGGTGAGGCAAAGGCAGATCCCCCGGCAGCGCCGCACAGAGCCCAGCCTCAGGACCAGGCACACAAACCCACAGATGTGAAGGCAGCTATAACCACACCACTGCACACTTAAAAATCCTGCAATTGTTACAGTCTGACAGTTTTTATTGCTATTTCTTGAAGGTGGATCCAGACAGAAAAGATTTAAGCCCACAAGAGCCGAGCTTTCTTCCCCAAATGTATATGTTCAAGGAAAGTGATGTGCTGCAGAGAGAAACCATGCTTCTACCTGAAAGAACATCCATATTTAATAAACTAAAGGCTCCCTTGAGCCAGAAGTTAAATTCTACCTAACCTACTTCAAACATCAGAGTGCACATACACTGTCCCCAAGCCAAAAGATAAGAGGGAAGTGCTTGCAAGCCACTACCTTATGGGGTAGCTGATGTCCCTGTAGTTCAGGGTATCTTCCTTCTATGTTTCTGTTCCTTTCTTTCAGGGAATATGTATTTTCAGATTCCTACATTTCTATCACTGACCTGTAGTTTGAGGTTAAATGCTTGACATGGACCTGCACAAATCCCCGCAAATCAATGCAAAGGCTTCTCCTGAATTCCTCTGGGACATGCTGTAGCAAGCAAGAAACATCTGAACATTTATAGGTGCTTCACTAAAATTTAGGGGAAAAAAAAGTGTTGATCATGGTGAATTTTTGCTGCAGTATGTATTTATTTAAAATGGACATCAATACTGCCTATATATTTCTGATTAATGAGAAGCTATACAAAAAGCAAATAGAAGGTTTTTTGAATAAATCTGACAAGGAACACATCCCTAGGGGTGTTTGGGGGGGGGGGGGGGGGTTGGACTGGATAATATTTAAGGTCCCCTATAACCCCAAAACATGCTATTATTCTGTGGGGGAACAATAGAATAATTCTTCATGCTGCCCATGCTCTGCAAAGATCAGCATCTAGTACATAACTCTATTTTCTTGGTTTTAAGGAGTTTATGAGTATCTGACTACTGGAACCCTACCAGAACACTGAACTCCTCATTTGATCATGTACCAGAGGGTACTGTGCCCTGTAATAAGCACCACCAGTGCACCAAGTCCTGCTCTGTACCACCATTCAGGATGGGTATGTCAGGGCACGAGTGATTCAGCAGTTCTCACACCTCTACCATTCCCTGGAGCACCACCTTCACGCATCCATGATTCTGAAAACAATGGAGTGGAAAAGGCTGTTTCCCAAAAGAGTAAGTAAAAGGAGGAAATAGAAAGCAAATGCTTATGGACACTACACAACCCAGCTGTGCTTTGCAGTGTGTTGTACACATGAACCACTCTACATGAAACCTTTTAGAGAATTAAATAATGCAACACAGCAAACAGCATGGGATATAAATTAGAGGACACAGTAATTTAAAGATCATGCATATGGTCTAAAAGAAAGACAGCCCATAGTAGAAGAGAAAGTAAGGAAAATTAACAAGGCAGAGACAAGAAACTGATGTTGAATAGCAGATCTGAAAGGAACTGAAGAGTCAAAGAATGAGGGGAAACACCATTATCTATCAAAGGAGCCATGCAGAGAAAGCCCAACACTAAAAAAAAGTCAATTTACAATAGAGGGAATGGCAGGAAATGCAAGATCACCAACAGGGTGAAGACAAAGAAAGATGAGAGAAACTTTTTATGATAGACACTGTCTCAGAAAGTCTGGCCAACAAGGAGGGCAAACTTGAAGAGACACTTGAAGTAACTTTTGTGTCAATGGGGTTATCCAGGAATGACAGGGACAAGAAGCCCAGCATCCTTCAGATGAGATGCAATGCAAGAGAGCTGGAGGAAGAAACGAGGAAAACAGTGACTTGCTCAGCAGTCATACAAACTTTTATTCTTGGGAAAATATTTTCCTACAGCCATCATCTATAAGCAGCAGAAAATAACAAGGAGACGAGTAGCAGGCAGCATGTGTTTGTCAAGAACAAACTGTGTGAAATCATTCTGATGTTCTTCAGTAACAGGATAAGAGATGCTGTGGATAGGGATGAAATGGCAGGTATTATGTCGACCTTAGTAAGCCTTTCACACACCTTAAGGCTAAGGAAATATGGTTTGGATTAATCTAATACTCTGCAGTACAGTGCTGGAAAATCACATTCTGAATAGTAAAGTGTAAAACTGGCAAGAAACCACACACAGGGCTCTGCAGAGCTTTATGTTTTGCATCCAGTCATATTCCTTGTTTTCATTAATTTGGGGCTGATGGACTGAAAATGATTCTTACTGACTCTGTGGATGTTGCCAAGGTGAGAGAGACAGCGAGGAAACTGGCAGACAAGAAGAGAATTTAAGACGTGCTTTATGAATTGGTGACATGGAATGAAAAAATAGGTTGAAAGAGAGGTAAAGAACTGCAGTGAGCAGAGACTGACCAGAGAACAGTGAGAACACAAGATGAGAAACAAACAGTCCTTCAGTGGTACCACTGTCCTGGATCCAGAAATTGCACAGAACCATGAAGAGAATGTGATTCAATGGTATAGTAAAATGATGAGACAAATGCAGAATTTGTAAAACACTGAGGTACCACTTCAGCTGTGGCACAGATTCATCTCGGGAAGCACATCCAGATTTAGGCACCTAACTTCATGAGAAAGCCAAAGGATTTGAACCAACTGGGGAACAACTGATGACAGTAACACTATAAAGACCAGAATCAAATTGCCAAGGTGAGTGGTGGCATTTCCTCTGTTGCTTTACAGGCAAACATTTAAAACACCAATATAATTAGTTACCATCTATATGATGGCAGGTCTGTCAACAAAGCATGGTATCACTGTCAGATAAAACAGCAATGCTGAGCCATAAAAAGAAATAACTCTGCTATATCACACCAGGTGCAGAGTAGCAAAAAGACACCTGAGAGAGCTTTAAAGAGATCTTCAGCAGCTTGAAACCATCTATCTGCAGCATCACTGAGCTCCGTGCTGGCTTATTCAATGCTGCCTTGAATAAATCACAGATTGCCTGACTCCGTTTTGGAAACCAGGGGCTCTCTTATACCTCATAGAGGAACAGTGGGGAGGAATTGCCATTCTATTAAATATTAACAACACAGTTGTTGTAACACTGACTACAGTCCTAGCTCCTCATTGTAAAAGTAACATTGATAATGACAGAGCAGTTAAAGGAAATCCAGGAAAATAATTCAAAGTCTGAAACACTTGCCTAAAAGTAACAAAATGAAGAAACTCACTTTGGTTCAGATGAGAGATGGGAAAGAGGAGATTCAATTATTTTTGAGAATATACAGAGAGAATTTCTCTTAGAAGACCTCTTTTTCAGCTAGCAGGTAAAGATGTATGTTCCCAAGGCTGAGAGCTGTAGTTAGACAATTTCAACTAAAATTATAAAAAAAAGGGAACTTTTTAAGTATGAAGGAAATTAACTACTGGATCAGTTTATCCAGGGTTATTCCTCCTCCAGCCAAAGAGTGTGCCTTTCCACAAACCTCCCCAGCTAGGCAAGGATTTGACTGCAGACAAGGAGCTTATCCTGTACAGGAGGTCAAAGCAGACCCCCATCATCATCATCATCGTCACCACCATCATCATGTACCTCTGGTCTTAGGATCTCTAAATGAGGAACTCCAGAGAAGACTCCTAAATCATGTATTAATCATCCAGTGAGCACTACATTTATTAAGCCACACTACGTACTTTAAATATAAATTGCACATTGAAGTTGGAGGGATTCTTGCGTGGATTTCACGTACATTTTGAGAGGCCCTCAAAAAACCACAGTTCTACATTATAGATCAGAGGCACACTGGAGTTCAGCCAGTTCATGTATCATCCCATAAATGTTGATCCCCCAAAGATGAGAATATTTTATTTACTGCATCAGCTCTAGCTACTAAATTTTAAGCAAGACAGGAGCTGGAATTCAGCAGAATGTAATTTTTAGCTAGGTCACAATGGCACCAATGGCATCAGGATGGAGCAGGAAAACAAAACAAAGCAATTATTTAAATAAAGCAAACACTCCCCTTCCTGCATCTATTCATCAATGAATTCTGCCATTTCTCAACTGTAACTCTGGGGTGCGTAAAATAGATGGAATACTTGGAAATGCAAGTTGGAGTCTCCTGTCTCTGGATAGAGGCTTCCAGATCTTTGGTTTGCTTCTGAGACAGCTGCTCCTGCTGTTTTTTATTAATAAGACCTCTTGCTTAGCAATGCATCTCTGACCTTCCTGCAGGTCAGTGCATAGTACCTGACACATGGGCAAATATATGCATGTATGCACGGATATCACTAGGAATAAACAGGAGCTGATTGACAGGAAAGTGAAAAAAAGGAAAACAGAGAGAGAACAGCTGGCAAAGAAGGGCAAATATTCATTGTGCAGAAGTGCATTTCAGGGGAAACAAGAAAAAGAGGAGAAATATGGTAATAAGGAATACTGGCAGTGACAAAGTGAAGGATAAAGGCAAAAAGAAGACAAAGGAGAACACTAGAAGAGGCTCACTGTTTTATGAAGGCTTGACAAAGTATAACACAAAGCAAAGTATGTCTGAGGCAGGACAGAGGTGCACAGAGAAGCAACAACAAAGTTATCTGCAACAGGGAATACATGGAACCCTGCTGGGCTTGACTTGGGTCATCTTTTTGTGGTTTGGCAAATCCTGTAACAGCTTCTGATCATGTGAGACACAAGCAATAGACAGAAGAGTTGGAAAAGCAGCAATGTTTAAAAGGCTAATGCCTGTATATCTACTGACAGTTTGATAGTGACCTCAGTGCCATCATTTGCTCTACTGGCAACACTTGTGTGGTTATTTTCAGCTTAATTTACAAAGCCACCTTTGGAAACCTTTGCTTCCAGCAAGCGATGCAGGTGTACGAATCAAGCTCCATTCGGTTTGTACCAAAGCCTCTCCCACAGTGCAGCTGCACACCAGTGTGTGTGTCCAGACACACGAATTTCAGAGAATCATGGAATCACTGAATATGAGGTTGGATGGGACCTCAGGGATCATCTGGTCCAACTTTTCATGGCAAAAGCACAGTCTAGACAAGGTAGCCCAGCATCATAAAAGCGTCCAGCACTGGGGAAACCACCACCTCCCTGGATTATTCCAATGGATTATTCTCTCTGTGAAAAAATTTCCTTGTGTCCAGCTGGAAGAAGTAATGGTTTTTTTACCTGTTGCCTATTCCACACAACTTCTTGCAAAAAGGGAGCCTCCATCTTCTTTGTAGCTTTAAATACTGGGACATGGAACAAGCCACATTTCACTGCCTTCTCATTTAGACTTAGACATGAACACCACAGCAAGGAAAGTAACTGCTCACTCAAAGAGCCATTTAAAAATACTTGAGCATAGCAGTAAATTCCTCTCAGTGTTTATTATTTGGACATCAGACAGTTTGCAAATTACATTTTTAATTGCCAAATGCTGACAAGTCTAGCCTATGAAGGACCAGCATAGAGCACACTGCTTCAGATATAGCCTGGTAGAGATCACTGAAAAATCCACTGCATTTGGAATAAATAATAGTTTAGGTTGGATTTTTGGTTGGTTTGGGGTTTTTTTTCAGATTATCTAATAGAACAATTGAGCTGCCTTCTGTTACCTTCTATCATATAAAAAAAAATATCCGAGAAGGAAAAGCGGCAAACAAATTCCTTCTTTTGCACCATGGAAATGAAAAAAAAAAAGTAATCAACTGTTATTTGTGCTTACGCATGTTCAGACATGGAAATATTTTTCTTAATAAAAACAAAAGACATTACAATTTTGAGGAAAACAGAAACCTGAGGCAGCATTTTTCCCTTCTAAATACAATGAAAGATGCTTCTCAAGGACAATGCCCAACAGAAAAACTCAGGCAACTGCTGGACACCAACAAAACCAAACCGTGTTTCTCATTGTGATGGTCAGCAAAACAGGATATTCAAAATAAACAATCTAAACCACAAAATTTATGCCTCTCTGTTCCTGCCTGGCTTCCTCAAGCACTGGACAGAGATCTCTGGAGCAGGATGTGCTGTTAAACACAAGGAATGTGAGCAGGTAGCTGTGGTGCACTGCCAGCCAGAGGGCCCTTTGTAAATATCTCTGACATGAGATTCCCCACACAAAAGGAAAAAGGATTTATTTTCCTCACTCATCCAAACAAAACGATTATGCCTGCACCTGAGCACTGCAGAGTGAAACCAAAGCAACTAAAGGAAAATGCCTAATGGCACACTGGGCAGGAGCTGCATGGTTTCACACAAGCAAAAGACATCAGAGAAATCCCTCTTGCTGGCACTTGGGATTTCCACCTAAAATCAGGAACAAATCCCATCTCTCCCGTGGGGAACACCATTGGAGCCACCCAGCACTGTTGTTGCTGCAGCCCCCTACCCTGGGTGCAAAACCAGCAGCAACTCAGAGGTGTTGGCATGTGCAGAAGAGCATGAGGGACCCCAGCATTTACTGGAGAGAAAGGCAACTCAACACTCCTCCCTGCCTACTGGAAAACTCACTGTGATACTTTCCAAAGATTACAGTCTTGATGCTTTTTGCATTCCTGGAATCAACAAGACACATCACCAGTGGGGAGGGCCGGGGCAGAGCAAATGCTGGTAACAGACACTATTGTAATGGCTATGCTTTTAAGACCTCCTGGGGATGAGGTGAGATGCCACAGTGGGTAAAATACACCTTTCCTCGGGAAACAATTATGGGAGGCTTAAAGAAGATTAGGTAAAGTACTGAAGGAAGCCCCTGATGGTGTATACAAAGGCAGCTCTAAAACGAAGAACAAACCAGGATACAGTGAGTGAAGATTATCTTTGCTCGGTACAGTAATATGTGCAGACTTCTTCAGAGCACATCTACTTATAGCAAACGACATTTTCAGCAACTCTAATTATAAGAATGCATGCTTTTGTTGGGAATTATGCCCTCAGACTGAATGCTTCCAGGAGCCTACCTCGTTTTTTCCCAAAGCAATGTGATACTAAGCATTTGGACTTTTTTCTGCTATATTGTCTCTTTTGGATTGTTTTCTTTGTTTTCATTGCACCACAAGCATGCCAGAAGTGCAGACACAGCAATAACAGACAGGGGATGCAAGCACATCTCCAGTGAGGTCGTGTTCTCCATCAGGTTGGCAGGGCAGCAGAGATGCGAGCACTGCTCTGATACGGAAGAAATAACAAGACCATGAACATGGTTATTCATCTTCTCCATAGTTCACTCCATCAGCAGAATTACACACAGCACGAATCCACGCCCAGGCCTCTGGTACGACCTAACAATCTTGAGAAATTCTTATAGGAAGACTTAGTTTGGTCCTGTGTCAACGGCTCTTTCCTTCTGAAAAGGGCACTGTGTCATTAGTTGATGAGCTAGGAAGACTTTTCCTTATAGTCAGCCTCTATCTCCACTCTTTTAATTCCACCCCATTCCCCTCACTAGACCCCTGGGCACCACATTGCATAACTGGTGTCTTTCCTTGATATTTACACCCTTTATGCGTTTGGGAACTTCCATGAACCCCTACGACACCACTCAGCCCCAGAAGCCTTTTCACACCAGTACTTGGCTCTTCGCCCTCCCCTAGCCATGAGATGACACAGCTGTGTTAACCACAGCCCAAACTCCCACTCAGAAGCAGCCTGGGCAGCATAGGGGCCTGGATGGCCCCAGCCCACACAAGCCCTTGAAGCCTTTAGCTTAAGCACACACAGGTTGAATCCAGACTTTGATGGAAAAGAGGAACACACCATTCAAACATCACACTGCTTGCTCTTCCCTGGCTTCTTGGCCCATTTACTGTGCTCTTCCCAGGCATTAAGAGGGAAGGAAAGCTCTCTATCTATGTTTATTATGCAATTCAGTTCCATATCAGCATATTTAACTTGTTTACGCTGAACTCTGCTGCCTTAGCAAAGAACCACTGAGCAGAGTCTTAGGGGATTACACTCAGTATTTTCTCTTAATTAGGCCGCACTGGCTCCTAAGATGCTCTGTGCTGCTTTTATCTGCATCCTCCCACAAACTAGAACTGTGTATCTCAGTACTGAATAAATGTTTTTACTCTTCTCTGAGATAAACCTAAAGAGATTAGACTGCTCAGCTTCTCTCAGGTTCTTGCAGATTATTACCCATGACCTCACTGCCCTCATGTACATGTTCCTTATCTCCCTCCAACACTTCCTGGTTTTGAATGCTTCTGATTATGTGATAGAGCCTGAAAAATGGCCAGGGGCTCCCTCTGTGATTTGCTCTTTCTGAAAATGCTCTCATTTGCTCATTCTTTCCTTCACCTGCTCCTTTTTCAATAGACCATTTGGGACAATAATCCGAAAGCATTTATTGCAATTGGGCTGGTTTTCCAGAATCATTTGGTCTGCCAACTATTAAGATTCATCCCAGCACTGGATTTCAGAAACCTGGAGGCAAGGGAATGTCCAAGCTTTCCTAGAAGTCATAAGAAATCCAAGGACTAACCTCTGCTGCCTGACCTAGCTCTCCTTAGGCTGCAGTACATTTCTCTGTAGATCTCTGTAGAGATGATGACTATTTAATCTGAACATCAAGAAAACGTGAGGCTGTAAGTCACCTCAGAATCTTTAATCATACTTTTAGACCAAGCACTGGGAATCTAAGTGTCAATGGGACTTCACCCTGCAGACACCTTTAAGCCCAAAACACCGTCATCCTGCCTGGGCTCCCTCATCAGGCAGGTCAGCTGGCTGATGGGTACTTTATTCATGTTAAATCTTTATTTAAAACTTTCATCCTTGTATATGTAGGGCATGGAAGTTCCTGCAGGAGAAGTAGGTCGGTGAGCTGGCCCTCAGTTCATTGGGAGGTAATTTCTGAGAGCAGACATCATAATGCAAGGCAGGGAAATTATGGCTATTTCAGGACAACAGAAGCCACTGACAGAGCCTGCCAAGATCAGCTGGGGGAGTTCCCAGCCTCTGGCACAGTGCAGTGGAGCTGTCAGGTATCAATTCATAACAGCAGGCAAGGACTGGGAGAGCTCAGTTTCCAATTCAGACCAGGATCCCTGGGCACCAAGGGTCTTCCTGAATTATTTATTTGGTTCAACAGGTGATCTTTGGTCTTTAGATTATCTTATTCTACTCAGCCACCTCTCTAATGTATTTTTTTTTCCTTTTTCAGCTTCTGCCCAACTTTCCCTATGAAAATTAATTTTCTCTCTGCTTCCTTTGCTCAGCCATGTGCTGAATCCCAGATGACTGTCCCTTCTTAGAAGAATATATAATAGGTGTCCATTTTCCCAATGGCAACATCTAATAAATGCACAGCTTAGAATCACAAGTACTAGAGATAAAACATTCTTGAATAATGTCAGTGTAACTTTCCAACTAGTTCAACAGCAGTATTAGTTCCAGTATGACAATGTCTTATTTTCAAACAGTTATTTATAGGGCTTTCATCAAGTTACCTGGGATTTTTTTATTTTTTTTACTGTGCACAGCTCCTTTCTCCTTAATATTCAGCGTAAAACATCTCTGAAATCAGAGCTGAAAAACCTCCTGGCTAATTTGATGTTTCAAGTGTCAGAACAATTTCCAGAAAGTACAAGAATTACTGAGGTCGAAAGAATCATTTCAACTTACACCTCAATGTTCGCTCAGAACGAGTTTTGAGATGCCCTTTGGGGATAAAATGTTCTAGCCCCAGTTTCAATAAATGTAGCTTTGAATTTGGGTGACCACTCACGATTACTTGAGTTCCTGTTTGAACAGTTTAAGTGACCATCACCACGCCACTGGATTCAGTTCATTATTTTGCTCCTTGTTGTGTGGTTCACACCTCTTTTCCCATTCTGCCTGACAACAGGAGCACACCCACCATCAGCAATAGATCCCCAGGAGAACAGAGCTTACAGCTGAAGGCTGGTGGGTCCATAAACCCTCTCTAGATACTCACATACAGCACATCATTAATACACTCCCAGTGTTGTAACTTCAGAGGCTGAAGGAAGCAGTTCCAAAACTGGCACAAGGGCTACAACCCACTTTGATCTCGATTTTCACTGTGGGAACTAAAGGAGCCAGTAATTACCAACTCAAGTGAGGCATCATTTTTTAGCAACTGCTAGCTCATGGTCCTGAGTGGACTCCTGCCTGTGCAGCCGTCCAGGAGACACCCACCAGAAGTGCTGATAATTGGTCGGGCGCCAGAACAGCTGTCAGAAACAGCCCTGTCAGCGTTTCCTTATCAAATCCATCAGCATGGCAGCCAGGAGTTTAGCCCTCAGAGAGGAAAAGGAATGGGAAAGGCACTTATGAGCTTGACAGGATTTCAGAGTAAAAGTTAAGGGAAGAGATGACGGTTTAGGAGAGACGCACCAGAGGACAAGCGACTGCTGCAGGCCCAGGACAATTATATTGGGGTCAGCCACCACCAAGGCACCTGTCTGAGCTGCAGCGCTGCACTAATGGAAGGCTCTCACTTTCCAGGCATCACTATGACATATTTGAACACAGAAGAAAATTGTCAAGCTGTATTTGGATGCCTCTGTGAGGATTTTTCTATTTCATGCTGACTTTCTATGAAAAATGAATTCAGATGTATTAAACACTTACTACATTTGCAAAGTTTTCTAAGTTGCCAATAAATGAGAGCTGTGTTTGGGTACACAAATTTTTCTGCCAGGTGTATCTCCCTGCCAAAATACCAGAGGTTCAATAATGCAAAAATACAAGAAAATGCAGCAGCTCTTCTTAAAATTGAGATATGTGGCCAGTAAAGGCAGCACTGTACTTCTTAAACAAATCAGAATTAAACAGCTCAAAAAAATGGTTTTGGCTACAGACACAGACAAACCCTTTAAAGCAGTAATCTACACTTGAGGACACATCTTTAACAAGCAATAAACTTACAGAAAAAGGTTCATGCATTTATGCAAGCAACTGCGTTACAGAGATCAAACCACCTCTGCAAGAAGAGCATGCCATCAAATTTATTTCCAAAATCAGTTTCATGCTAAGCTACAATCTCATTTACCTAAAAATAATGAAAGAGGAAGGGGAAAAACACCCAAAGTTATTATTAAAATGAACAGAACATTTACCAGATGTGCAGGCTCTCCACCTACCCTTTATCCTTCTTGACATCTGACACTTTTTTTCATTTTAAAAATGCATTAATAAGATAATGAATCACAACAATTAAACAGGTGGCATTAAAACCCTCTAATTTAGGCTTCTAGTCAAGGCATGTTATAGGCACTCACCTCCTTCCACTGACTAGGTAAGGATGTCAGCCTCCCAGCTTTAAAGATTAATGGGAATAACTCTACAGTGTCTTTTTTTCCCCAATTTTTCTTTAATCTCCAACTTATCCTACTCTAGAAGCTAAACCATTCCCATTCATCCTTTCCTTGTCATGCTTAGTGCTCCAGTCCCTACTTTAGCCAGTCCTACACATTCAGCGACGAGTTCAGTGAGGTTATTGCTTCTATCAGAGTTGGAAGGTGCACAGAGAAATTCACATGAGAGGCACAATACTCAGCTACCTCCCCTTTTTCCACCTCACCCTTACCTGAACAACACACAAAGCAAAGTCAGGAGCTGCTAAACTGCCCCACTCTGGGTAATTACTCACTTGTATAAACAATACTGCTGCCTGCCCTTTCCAGTCCCTCCTTGGTGTATTCCTACAGCCAGCCCTAAGCCAGTGGTAAATAGGGTGCTTTGTTTAACTACATATGACGTCCCTGGATTCATCATGAAAAAGTGGGAAATGCCATGCCAGGTAATCGATGAGGGTCACCAATTGTCCATATTTAGCTTTATGGCAAATGAAGGAAAGAAGGGCAACAGAAAGAGGAACCAACAGCTGAAGAACCACACAGGGAGTGGGGGAAAGAACTCTGTACTTGTGGTACTTCAAGACATGGACAAGACCAGCTAAGCCATCAATAAAAACAACAGTGAAATAAAGAACTATTAACACTTTTTCAGGAAGAATGGCAAGACCACAGCAGCCTTTGCCAAGAGAGAAACAGGCAAAGAGGGGACATCATGAAAAGAACTTAACAAAACCAGGGGTCTCGTGAATTGTCAGACTAGTATCAGCAGGGGTATCACCTTAAAATGGCATATGGAAGAAGGTAAGGTTGGGCCTTAAGGAACTAGAGAGAGAAGTTTTTTCCATGCATTGAAGCAGTGTGGGACATTGCCCAAGGAGCACAGGGACCAGGGGAGCACGGGGGTGGCTGAGGCTGCCGTGGGAGGCAGCACAGCCCCACAGCACATCCAGAGCAAGAACAGGGGCTCACCCTGGAGGGAGACAGAGGCAAGGACGAGCTCAGTGGGCTGATGCAGAGCTCGTGGGGCTGCGTGGGAGCGCTGTCATTCCTGCAAGACGTGATCGTACATAAAAAATTCCCTCAGACAAACCGCCAGCCCCGGCAGCGCTCCCAGGCTCCAAAGGCTGCCCTGCGCCTTACCGGGATCCCGCACAGGCACCGGGGGATTCTTCTTTTCAAGGCAAGGTTTGAGTTCACACTCCTTTGACTCTTAACACGGTTTACAAAGCTACAATGGAGAACCCAAAGCAACAGATTTACAAGCTGGGTGAGGTGAAAACGAACTGCTGCATGCAAGATACCACCTCTGAGGCAGGAGAGGGGAAATGTATGAAAACGTTTCTTGCTTCTGCCAAGGATCAGACAGATTTGCAGAGTTGGAGCCTGCTCTCATTTTATTGTTTTTTGGGGGTTTTTTTGCAATTCTATTAGAAAATCACTCCTGACTTCCAATGGTGTGAGATATTGCAGAATCAGATCTGAAACACACTAATGTCACAAGAATAAAGATTACAAATCTTGGAGGCACTTTGTATGCTACACAGGTGCATATCAGATTACAGCCACCCTGAATCTGAATTTGTTTTCTGATTTTGATGCTTTTACTTGTGCTTTCTGGTGTATATTCCACTATATTTTTTTTACTGCAGTATTTCAGTAACTCCTTTTAACAAATTTATAGTCTTTTCTTTTTTAATTTATGAAAGACTTCTTTTTTAATTAAAGTTCTTAAAACTTGCTGCCAAGGACTTTGAAATTCAAAGATTTGATTTAAGCTAGCAGAAAAAGGCATTCATGATCACATTGGGATCCCAGTTTCTTCTTTTCAACACCAAAGCGCAATTATATCTCTGTAATAGTTATGCTGAATATTAAAGGGAGTGATTATTACGGGACATTTTAACTATCTGAACATTAAAAACCTAAAAGCACTAATCATAATTCTTTTGCCATATTAAAACATCATGAGTAAAGCAGGAGCTGCACTAAAGCAATAGTCATTAATCAGTATTTAAAATAAGCCTGTTGCCAAATTATCTCTTAGGCTTAATTTCCTTGAGCAGTATCATCCCACAGAGAGAATTCTAGAGTATAACCTGTCATATTACTGTTCTTCATGAGACCAGGCCAACACTGGCAATTGCTCACCTGTATGAGCTCGCCCCCACGACACTGCCAGAACCTTAGAGAGGTGCAAATGTCACGTTAAATACCCACCTGCCCTCCGAGGCAGCCCATGGCTGCTCAGTAATGGAGGCAAAATTGAATGAGTTATTTTGCCCTAACTCTGCAGGCTGAAAATCTGAATTTGGTGCCAGCAGCAGAGCTGGATCCAAGGGAGGCCACAGAGGGCTGACAGAGCCAGTGAGAGCTCTGGAAGGCGAGGCTGAGAGGAGGGGAACAATCGTATTTTAGAGGCTGCTGATTTAGAGCAGCTGAAGGAAGGGAGCATCCATTCTTCAGGCACCAGGGAATGCCAGTTCCAGCTCCTTGCAGGGACTCTCCTGCCTGACCCTCATGCAACCCTGTCTTGGTCCCCCATGCCCAAACAGCTGATCCCTGCTCCCACAGGCACAGGGAAAGCCCCACGGACTGGGGAACAACCCCACCACCTCTGTCTGCAGCTTGGCCATCAGTCTCACATTCCCACTTCTCTCTGCACTCCATACCAATGAATAACCTGGCAAGAAAACCCTTAATAAAACATAATTAATCTAACCATTCTAATAAGAAAAGCTTCTCTGAGACTTAGAGGGTGCAATATTATGAGGTAGAGCATATGGTCGTGACACAGGTCTGTGCCAGGCTGGGCCAAACTTCCTGAAGTTATGAGCTAAGTGCCAGTAGCAAAATTTCCCACCTGCTGGTGATGATGAACTTCTTCCTTCCCTTCTTCTAGCTGGAAACATTCCCTGTGGAGGTACTTCCATCTGCAAAGGCAAAAGCCGTGCATCCCTGACTGCTGGAGAACACTCCAGAGTGGGAGTATCATCAGCAGGCACGAAGTGCCAGCCAAAACTGTCGTCCCAGGCTGAGCAGACGGGCAAGAGCATGTGCCCTACTCACCACCCAGATGTAGTGCTCCTGCCAGACATGTCACTGGTGATTTGTGTTTGTGAGGTGTTAAAAGCCTCAGGTTCAAACAAGGAACAAAAAAGCTGGTCTCTAATGCAAAGATGTTACATCCTACTTTATATATACTGCACCAAGGAATAACTACATCGAGAGCAGGAGTTAGCTGTCTCTTTGCTATGCCTTTCATAAGTTTGCTCCTTCCACTTATCCTCCTTTTTATGGGGCACAGGAGAGCTATCCCTCAGCTTGCCTACTCTTCTTTCTCCCTCCCTTGTCCACAGCTAATTTTATCTCCCCCATGGCTTCAACTTTCATTTTCAACCAGCACTTAGGCTGTCATAGCTGAAACGTTCCTCTCCAGTCAACACATTATTTTAGCTCATCTCTCTCTCACTTCAATTGTCCCCACTTCGCTCCATCAGCGACACCACTGAGGAACACTCACGTCTGTTATACACTTCTTTCTGTTACATATTTCTTTATGCCACCCTCCTGGAATACTTAACTGGAATTAATATGAAATACCATTCCCTTCCCCAGATCTCAGTACTTTCTCGAGATCCATTCCTGCTGCAAGCCTCACCTCTCCCTCCCAAAACCAGCCAGACACGACAACTTGGTTGCACGACTCTTGGTAACACTGGGTGCTACTTATTGCACTTTTTCTTTCAAAAAATGACCTGGCAAAAACAGCATCACCATCCCATTGTGTCTACTGTTAACCTGCACAACCAAACAATCTCTGTACTACCACCCTTTTCACTGCTCTTTGATCCTTTCCCATTGTTTTGTGGTTTATGATGCTTTTTTACTTTTGGTTCAGTTACTGATAGGCTTTCCCACTTTTGAGAAAGGAATCTGCCTTCTGTGTGCATACAGCAAATACATCAGTGAAGACATTACCATAAAAGTGATAAGAAATAGTGCTAAGAGCTAGTTCTACTTTAATCCATTTATCCCACTGTGCCTTCCAGTAGTCAAAATGAAGATATGTCCATGGGACCCGGCAAAGAATCAAATTTACATACCACAATAAGACATGAAATAGTTACAGCTGCAATTGCTTAAGGATAATTCAGCCTATTATACCCTTCTGTGTTATGGTGAAGTGTCTGGGCTATGGGTAAGAGCTGATGCATATTAATAAAAAGTGGATTTTATGTGACTAACAGAAGAATGCTTCACTAATTTTGAAGAGTCACAAAGAATAAAAGGACTCTCAAATTAAAAAAAAAGAAGGCAGTTGTCCAGGGAATTTGGATATTTATACTGGGACCAAAACAATGCTACTTTTAATAAAGCTGCCATCATTGCAGATCATATAAATGGCCCCTTTTTAGCCCAAAGCACCAGACAAACAATCAGCCCAACCTGGCAGTCATTACTTAGGCTTCACGCTCATTAGTTTTTTATCTAAACCATTCTGAGCTGATCAGATTTTCTCATGTGCTGTTTGGGTAAGGATCTGAATGCATTTTATCAGGGTATATCCATTAGCTTTGCAAATAGTTTAATGTCTCCCTAATAGTCAATACAAACAACACTGCAATACACAGGTTTTCTCTTCTAAAGGAGAGACTATTCCTCTGAAAACGGCTTTTACTGGCTGATTAAAGAAGAAATAAGTCCTACAAGGCATCTTTAAAGTGAGGAATAAAAGAAGTCTAACTCTTAGGTTGCACACTGATTTAGAAAGCACTTTCATAATCATGGTCTCTCCTGTTTCAAACTTGTTATCCGATCAGGAGCACCACTTCAGGAACATCATTGCTATTTAGCAGTGAAGCCCTGCTTGGGTGTAGCTAGAATTTAATGTATGAGTGTCTTCATTGAAATCCATCACTCTACCAAATGACTGAGGTAGAAGACCAGAGGTAAAACGAATATGCAGACAGGACCACAGTTCCAGCTGCAGATAATTTGTCATTTAAGTGTATTTGGGATAGACAGACAGGTGAGACAGAACAGAGACACCCGCACTGACAGTGTCCATTTTGCTCTACTCTGACACCACATATTCCCAAATGAGTCCATCAAGTCTGACCTTTCAACAGCCTACAGCTTGGGGTTTAAGTGGGAAAAAAATGACAGTGGTATTTTCCAACAGGAAAAAAGCTCTTTTTTCTAGATTTGCACTATTGATAACTGAAGACCTTTTTGAAAACTGTTCATGTGGATCTGTCTTTATTATCTTTGACCTCACAGCTACCATCCCCAAAGGCAAATGCTTCCAGCAAACAAACGGCTGGAAGTTCTTTAACTTTTCTACACTCTCTCTTACAAATCTATATATATCTATATTTGCTTGCTGTATTCAGTAGTTGCATCCAGGCCACTAACTTGTGCAGCTAATTTTTCCACAGTACCTCTGAGAAAATTTTTCTCAACATTAATTTTCTCCATGACCTGCTGGCCAGCATCATGCTTTCCTATTTACTTTTCATGTGAAGAAATATTCATGGCTAACATTTAATGACAAGGTGAAAAACATCGATCACTCATTAAACATCTCTGCATTTCCCACGTGGCACCTGCAGTTGCATACTCAAACTTGTGTTTAAAGGTGAAGACTGGCAAGACTGAACACAATATCAATGAATCCATGACCAATCCCTGACCAAAGGGCAGTACCACACCACCAGAGGAGGAGGGCAACTTCAGCTTCTGCAAAGCTGTGAAACCAAACCAAGCTGCTCTATTGATTCCTGCACATTTCAACAGGATTTAAGTCATCTCAGTATCTTACATGTGTATTTCCTTCCATATGACCACTGGAAGTTCTTACTGAATTTCTGACATAAATGAGTGTTTAGGTCAATCAAAACAAGTACAGTGTACGTTCAACTTAGCTCATAATTTCATTTTTTCTCCAGGATCTTCTCTGTGTACATACTAACACACACACATTCTAAGTCAAAATTTTTACTAAAATACTTCTTTAGTTGTTCTACTGAAAAATTTAAACTCTTCCTAGAAAATTACAGTTCATGCAGCAGGAAGCAAATACAAACGTTTGCATTTCCTGCTGAGAAGCAGCACAGTGCAGCTCTATAAGCCTTCAAATAAAGATGATATGTAGCTACCTCAAGTTTCTTCTTACAGACATATAAATCAGAAGGGACTTACCTGATGTCATGTAGATTCACCAGAATGAGAGGTAAATGAGACTCGGTGAATTAAATTACAGAAGAAATTTATCAAAACCAGGCTGAAATTGTCACGGGACCAGAAGTAACACTGGGATGGTTCCACTGTGATAATACTGTTGAGCAACACACCACAGACCTCCAGAGGGGGATTTTAATATGAAAACAGTGTTATTGCACCACTATTTTTTAAAAAGACTTCTCATTTATTGCAGAACAAATGCTGCTAATAAAAATACTAGAATCAGATATTCCCAAAAGCAGTCACTGACAGTTTCATTCAGCCACTGAAACAAGGTGATGCTATTTTAGATTTTTTTTTTTTTCTTCCTAGGGAAGAGGAATGAAAGAGCTGGTTATAAAAATAAATTTGAAGCATGTGATTATATGACAATTCCAAATGATTCCCCAGCATTAGCAGAACCCTTAGAAAAGACAGGCTGGCATTTTCAGTCACAGCTCTTGGCTTCAAAAGGGCAACTTGTGCACAGTGAGGGACCCAGCTGGGAATTCACTGATCATGAAGCTGAAAGATCTGCCAGGGGAAGGAGACTGGAGGTTTTCAGTCAGAGAAGCTGGTACTTGCAGGGATCCACATCTCAGTAAGAAATAAATGCTCGAAGGCAGCGTGCCCAGTGCTCTCTTGCCGAGGAGATCAGAACAAGTCCTGCAGAGATGATGGAGAGGAGGTGAAAAAAGCACCAAAGGGAAGCCCAGCCTAGGGTTTGGAAATGGCAGAGGAGGAGAGCAGCAGAGGCAGCGAGGGGCAGCTGCCACAGCCTGGACAAGGGAGCTGTTCTGAAGTTATTAACAGAAGTGAGGAAAGATGACAAATACTACACGAAGAGAATCTGCACAGGAGCAGAGCTGCTACACACTGAGGCTGGAGTAGCTGGAGTCCAGACCAAAGGCAGTAGGTAACTTCAAATTACATTAAAATATGCTTCAATTCTCATTGATGTCAGTGATGATAACCAAAGTATCAAGGCTGAGATGGACACAAAGGTCAAGAAAAAAAAAAAAGTCTAGAAACCAAGTAATTCCATTCAAACTAGTGAATGAACTGGCATACAAAATTTCATGTGGGGTAGCACATTTAATAAATCTAACAAGACACAAACAATATCACACAATCAGAAATAATAAATGTCACATCTATATTTATTGAGGAAAAAAGAGTTTTCAGAGCAACTAAAAGCCCTTTCTTCTACACTTAGCAGCAGCAAAGCCTCAGAACAACTGTTAAGGAAAGAATAATCCAAGCCCGTGAAGTTAAAAGAACTTGGGGGGGGGAATACCACATGGATTTAATACAGGTAAGGCACACTGATCTGACATCTTTCTCAGAGAAAAAAACCCTTCAATTTCCAGAGAAAGGAAATGAAATTGATCTTGGCAGTATGATTTTGGGAAAGCTTTAACGTTGTGTCACCTGGGAAGTTATTAGTTAAATTGAAGAAGATGGGGGATTAGTACAAAAGTTTTAAATTGGCCTGAAACTGCTAGAGGTAGGACAGCAACAGTACCATGAAATGGGGAACGTCAGGCTGGAGGGAAGTTATTAGCATCACTGCTGAGGGACTGCTCTGACAGCCAGCCTTGGATAATATTTCACCAATTATACTGGCACACAAATAGCTACAGCCCTGTTCAAATTTTACAGAAGAGAGAAGCTAAATGACATTTTTATACAAGAGGAGTGGGACAGTGTGGAGCAAGATACACACAGAGGTGGACTGGAGTGTAGGAGAGAGGCTGCAGCTCAGGAGAACAGAGCACGGATCATGTATCTGGAGACTAAAAGCACCCAAAAATCAGCCTTGGGAAACTACAGGGGGGAATCACAAGATGAAACATTATGTGATGTGGCTGTGAAATAAACACAGACATTTTAAATAAATACAAAATAAAATAAAGACAAAAATGCAATTCAGGAAGGTTTTAGCTTAGAATTTCCCTAGAAGGTGGAATGCAATTACCAGTGTTTTACAAAGCCCTGCTAAGACCCTCTCTGGTGTGGTGTGTACAAATCTGGACACTTAATTTCTCAGATTCAAACACAAAGAAATGAAGAAGTAAAACAACAGGGCAATTTTGAGAATGAAGCTCACATTTTACAAGGAGTGGCTAAAAGGTTTCAATATGTCTAGAGACAGGAAGCTGTAAGGGATGTCTCTCTTACCATTAGAGAATAGAGATGTTTTTTTCTTATAAAGAAAATACCAGACAGAAGAGCTTTTAGCACTAATGGAAACTTCAGTAAAGATGAGACAGAAGAAAATACCCATCCACTCAGCCTGGGAATGATTTTCAACAGGAGAGGATGGGCCAGCCTTTCAGGAGTAATGCAGATTATCTGCCCAATGCCCAGGCAAAACTTAATAATGTTTTCAACTGGAAAATACAGTTGCCTGCAGTTTCTGTGACTGTAGTAAGTCCTGTGTCCTGTGAAAATACCACGAGTGTTTCATGTGTGAACTGGAACAGGCAGTGTGACGCCTCCCCTCTCCCTCAGCTGATCACACATTAATTTTCCTTGCAAACCTTCAATTACAGAAGTGAACCAATAGACAATTATCCTAATGAAACCTCGAATTAAATGCAAATTAAATTCAAGACCACTGAAAAAGTGATCTTTGATTGCAAGTAGGTAATGAATTGGTTTTTGTCTTTAGCAGCTCTTAACAGGTTTTCAGTAGTTCTGGGGTATCAAAGAAAAGATAAATTGGCTTAAGCAATGACTAATGTAAAGCTACTAAGATAAACGCTCATTTTTTACAGTCTGTTACCAAATATAATTAAAAAACCCCCACACTGAACCAACATATTTGTTCTTAGTAACTTCCTTTAGATGAAAATGCTTCTTTTTTTTCCAATCAGTGCTGTTTGCAACAGCTTCAGTTTTGGAACCAAGCAAGGCTGGTGCGGAATCATCACAGAAGTGGCCCATTTTGGTTTCCATACAGGCCATTAAGAGTTTTAATCAATTGAATTTAATAGAAATAGGAAAAGGCCTAATGGAAGATTTTAATGGAAGATTTTACCTCCCAGCAAAGTAGGAACGATGGGTTAGTTACCCTTATACACATCAAACATAATAACAAAACCAGCAAGTTTTACATAGTAAAACTGAAAAGTGGAAGTCTTCCCTAAACAAAATCTATTTACACACTGCCAGTTACACAACACAAAGAACTGAAAATAAACGAGTCTTTTTCCCCCAAAGCATAATGGAGGGACAGAACTCTAACAGAAAGAATTTAAACTGAGGAAACAGAGCACAGACCTCTGACAATACTTTTATTTTACTTTAAATAGAATTACATTATCTCAGGTTATTCTGGCCTCACCTGGCTCTGCTGTAATAAATTTCTGGGAAGAGTACTCCTTTCCCTTGGATGCTTGCAATACAATCCTGAGAGCACATCATTTTTGTGTGACTCTGAGACATGCTCCAAACATTTGGTTTTTTTCCAATTGCAACACATGAATCCTTTTTTAAAAAACAAATGTTCCTCATTTCACCATTTCAATGGTGCTCCAACAGTGTTGCAAATACTATTGGACACATTTCAGGGAAGCATGTGGAGACTGATTGTTTCTTTCATTATTAACTCCATTGATAAACATTAGCTGGAGCCAAAAACATTATCTTTTGGTTGTTTGAATCAAACGTCATCTGTTGCCCATTCTGCAGATTGTATCACAATCCAGCAAAAACACGAAAATTCTTGGAACATGAAATGATTGACTGCTCTATAGGGAGCCCATTTTTTAGGGCTTCACAGCTAACTTGGATCCAAGGTCTCACCCTCACTGACTAGACCAAAAAAGGGGAAATATTGTTTAAATTAATACTGTGTTATTAAAAAAGCTGAGCTGATTCCAGATGTCTTAAAAGTTAATTGGAATTTGCCTTTATTTAATTAAATGATGAGAGTTGGGCCAGACACATTTGGTTAGAACAGCACAGTAGTTAGAAAAACACTGGGTGGAAAACAGGACATAAAACTGGTGTTTGCATCTGCTGCCACAGCAAATGCCAGGGATTTATCGGAATGTTCCAGGAGTGAGGAGCTCCCATGAAGTGTCAGCACATCCACCAGGCACGTGGAGCAGCTGGAGAGCACATCCCATCTCCCAGCAAGAGCTGATCACCAGTTCAGGCACACACAGCTTGCTGGGGATTACAAGGGGAGGTGGAAAATGAGCCATGCAGAGCCTGGATCCAAACCCAAACTTCTCACAGTCAAGTTTCAAGCAGAGCCTTTTGGTACAGGATGCTGTGGGAAGAACTGCTGCCTGATGCTGCTCTGCATGAAGTAACTCCCTTAACACCATTAGGAACTGAAAGAAAAGTGTCCCATCCTCAGTTGTGAACCCATGCCTGTCAGGCACTGATCATTCTTTGGATTTAATCACAAATTAGTTTTCACTCAAGTGCAGAGGAATCAGGTGCACAGAATCAGCATCACTAGGCTAAGAGAGATCTGCCTAAAATGAACGTTTTACTCCAAAACAAATAAATATTTTACTGTTATCAGAAGGACTTCAGAAATCACCTGCGTTCCCTTCCCTTGCCAAGCTCTCAGGTACCCTGGTACGCTGCATTATTATGACAGGGTGAAAACACGGAAATGAAGTTAAAGGAAGTATTTCTTCTAAGTCTAGCTGGGATTAATTTCTGAGGTTAGCATGCAGATATGACCCAAATACAACTTGTACTTCGAATTTGCTATGTGATAAGTAACTAGGCTGAAATGTTGCTGTTTGCATACAACTCCTGTGAGGATTCTTATTATGCAAAAGCCAAGACGTGAGAACGCTGATGAAAATCTGCGAGTCATTTATCAAACACTGGCCTGAAATGAATATTAAGAAAAACCTCTTTTATATGCAAATGTTTAATCCGACTGAGTTTAATCATGACTTTCCTTTTTCAGGCCCGATGAGTTGTGCATGTACTGTGCACTGTAAGATACAATCTTACACATCTCACTCTCAAAAAAGCCCGTTGTTTTGTCAATGGTTGCTCTGGGAACACGCAGAATAGAAAATTAATCTTTTCGCACTATTTTACTCACCTGTGAGACTCCCCATAAAGCCTGTTTTGTCTTCCCACCTGCTGATCACTGGAGTAATATCTCCTTTGAATGGACCAAGTACTTCCATTCTCTCAACAAGACCAACTCAAAGCATAATTGATTTCTCCAATGGATTTTCTAATGAATATCTATTGTTACTCTAGTTGCTAAAGTACTCACTGGTTTGTGTTCCAACAAATACAAATCTGTTTATTTACTGCCCAGCTTCACAATCACCTACAAACTGGGGAAAAGCAACATTAAAAAACCCATAGGTTCCCACAGAATCTGAAATGCTGGCTACAAACTGGCAGAAAGAAAAATGTATGTTCCACACGGCCACTTGAGAGTACACAGAATTGAAATTAAAGAAACAGACTGGCTTTATTTTAAGAAATTTTGAAAGCCTGCACGTTGATAAAGAGCCATATGTTGGATGTAGTGACCACTAAGCATTCCCAATAAAACTAAAACCAACTGAGGGGCCTCAGGAATGTCCAACCACTGCAGCTGCATGACCTGGAAGCATGGACTGAGGAGCAAAGATCTAATACTGAATGAAAAACATGAACTCCAGGTATTAAATATGACACTGTATAACAGCATCGACAAACAGACATAAACTTTTCACCAGTTAAATATATATACAATAAGACATTACAAAAGTAGCACATGATTAGATCTTCATTTCTTTTCAAAGTCTTGCTTAGAAGAGACTGCTAAACCTTTTCCACCTTATTCTTTTTACTAAGACTCTTCAGAACAAGAATGATGTATCTTTATGCCTGGTAGTTAATTAGAAAGTTCATGAACCTCATAATGTCACTTAGAGAAGGAAAAACTCGCACTTTTACTTAGTGAAGTAATTATTTAAAATTCAAAGTAATGATTTAAATCTAACTTATAAGAGCATAAAGGACATTTAAACTTAACAGATACTGGAATTTGAATGTAGACTGACCAGCAAAGCTGACAGATATTATTTGGTTTGGCATTTCTAATGGCCAAAGTTCATGCAACTAATGTTGCATGAGTCTAACGTAATGCTCTAAGTCTAACAAAATAGCCTAGATAAAAATCTTTCTGACTACCCAAAAGACATCTACAGTTTTTATCTAATGTGATATACAACATTTTCGACATGATTTTATAGCAAATCACTTTAGTGGGTTTTATTAATTACTCTAAAATATTATTTCAAAGAAAAGGCTGTAAAAAAAAATTGAGGAATACATTTTTGTTTGCGAAACAATGAAGCCTGTTCAGTGACAACACTGTAATTACATATGAAGTTATGAAGGAAAAAACTTAAAGGTAAGGTTAAGAGCAGTTGAGTGTTTGGTTACACCTCACATGGAGGAGAGGGGGGTTCCTGGAAGGACCCCACTGGTCTCAAACAGGACTGGCAGCTGGGACTCAGGCTCTTCCCTTCCATCCCACCAGAAGTCACACGAACCACAAATGAAATCACAGCCAAGCTGAACTAACCAACAGAGGGCAGCTGACTCACAGCTAAAGGGAACCCTTACTCCTGCCAAAACCCACGGCAAAACTCTTGCGCCATCAGTGAAATCCAGGCTGACCTCAAAACCTTTTACCTGAAAACTGTAATTCCAGGACTGGACAAAGCTCTGCTAGTGAAGCTCTAGCTAGTGAAGCTAGCATGTGTTTTGAAATAATAAAGATATTTGAGAAAGAGGGAGACAAACCAACTGAAGTTCAAAGCAGATGAGTGCTCTGTCTCAAGCCAGCCACCCCTGCTATCACTACAAAACCTGAATTTTGTATAATATACTTATTCTTCACTAGTAAGTCACATAGAAAAAAAAAAGGTCAGTTTTTAAATTGCATGCTGGTTATAACTTTAATTAAGGAAGAAACACAGCAGCAACCTATCAACAACAAAAAAAATCCCCCAATGACCAAACTAAAACAAAACAGTAAAACTAGATGTTCTACTGTTTTGACAACAGCATGTGGTCCAGCACTAGAACCAAATTAATCCTCCATTAAAATCTACATAACCATTTTAAGCCTGCTTTTTAAATTATTAATGTGTAGCTAACATCTGTTCATTGTGAAAACACACGAGTTGCATCCCTTTTAAAATTAATCTGTAACTCTAAAAAACTTGTAGACTACATTTGCCATCAAACTGTAATTGATGCTGGATAAACTTTATTAAGTGCACTAATATTTAATTATCTTTGGCTCTGAGTTGGAACTCCAAGTCAATCTGGCACCACCATGGGCCACATCTATTAGTGAATCCAAGGGCTCACAAAATCCTCCCTTCATAAAAGGATGCAAGTTTCCTGGTTAAGTTACAATATGGGAAACAGCTGACTCAAAAATAATATAAATTATAGACGCATTAAAAGCCCTCATAACTTTTAATTAAGCAATAAATCACAACAAACTGCACAGGACTGCTGATTTATGCATTCCTCCTGTGAGAAGCAGTAAATAAAATTAGAATGGACAGAATATACATCTTATTGGAGAAGAAGAATCTATCCTTTGGCGTTTCATTCATACATAAAAATCTGCTCACCTTTGGTTTTTCTAGTGGTGGCTAAAGCCTGCAACACACTTATTTATAACTCAAAGACAAGTCATGACTTATAGATAATGAACAAGAATTAGCTGAATTTGTGCATACTCATATTTACAACTCTTTTCCTGGTATCCCTGCTAAAACAAGGACTTCAGGAGGCAGGGAGAGCCCCAGACCACAGTACAGGGGAGGTGTCTTGAGTTTTTCCTTTCTCTCCCCAAACCCACCTGAACGTGCCTAAAGCATATTTCAGCTTTGGTTAAACAGCCCTGCAAACAGCCCTCCCTGACACAGGAGCTGCATTTGACAACCACTCAGAAAGGTGTAACTGGGCCTTGAGATCTGAAGTCTCTGAGTGGTTCATATTCCAGCCAGCAATCTGGTAATGGTGATGGTCTTGATGCTGTCACTTAAGGAAGATGCAAAATTCATGTATTCAACTTGCAGTTCAAGTGCACACATTTAGCTGACGGCAAGCCCGGCACAATCCTTCCAGTCATGTGGGGAGACATCAAGAGCAGGACAGAAGGTCATCTGCACTTTTATTCTGCTGTCTTGGAGGAAGAAACCAATTAACAACATAAAAAGAAAATGAAGTCCATTCCTGAATCTATCAATCAGCTACAGAGCATAAAACAAAGCAAACCCAACAAACAATTTGGTTATAATTTCTGAGCAATGGCCACAAGAAACGTCTGCAGCAGAAAAAATGTTAACACTTGTTAAGTATGAATCAATGAGAACTGCTCTAGACAGAACAACACAGCAATATTAAATACTTCAGGAGAGGCAAGAACAGGGTTATTTTAATGACCATCATGCAAGAGGCGCCTGAGAGTTCCTGGGCTGCTCAAAAGCTCTGATAGATGAATTCACACAGCATACATCTTTATGTCCCTTCTCCCTCTTTGAGCAGCAACTTCATTTCCAATTTTTCTCTCTTATTCATAAAGCAGAGTCAGAAGAGTAGAAATTTTCTGCTCTGAATGCTCAGGGTATGTTCACAGAATGCAGGTGAGTCAGACCATGTTTAATAAACTCCTGTTCCTCTTAGGAATAAAGCCATCCACTGGAATGAGGTCAGCTTTAAACTGGGGACACACAGAATCTGCTACAGATTTATGAGAAAATTCAGTCCTTCTGCAGACACCGCTGTCCACTGGCCAAATGAAAGAAGTGACCAAAATCCTCATTAATAACCAAGACCCTCACACTGGTTTCTGAGGGTAATAGATGCTAACTCAGGCCAACACCAGTACCTAATTTACCAACTCAGCCCAACCTTTGTTCATGCTGGATGCTCTGCATCGTGATTCAGATTTACACAGCAGTTCCCTACGCTGGACAGATCCAGGCTGCCTCCTGCTCAACACAGTCCTGTCCAACATCTTGCCAACATCTTGTTGCATTCACACTTCAAAAAGTTTTGAAGTTTTTACGTGGCAGGTTCTTAGAACTATAAACTACTGTCATGAATTCCAGGACTTGACTTAGAATCTATTTCAAAAGAAATTTCTGCATTCATGTCTTGCGTTATAGCAAACAACGTTTTGCAACCAACAAGATCATATTTTTGAAATTAATTTTGTACAGAAAGGAGTTATAAAAGTGAGTAAAGAAAAGAAAAATGTGTCAAAAATCTTCATTTAACTTGCCAAAAGCAACAAGGGGTACTTCTGTGTAATTGACTCTCTCTGAAGACTAAGTCATGTGTGATAAAATGCAAGATGCCAAATAACTGTTTCTCACATCTTCTATCATATGAAAAGGTGAAGATGTACCAATATTTTGTGTTCTGAATATTCTTGGGTTTGTTCCAATTAGAACAGAAACTAGGTCCTCATTTTAACTTATGCAGCATCTCTCCTTCCTTAACAATTGCAAACCTAAAACTGAGAACAAATTACAAAACTTTGTAGAAAAGAAATAAAGAAACTTCCTAAAAGGAGGAAGGCAAGGGGGAAAAAAAAAACAAACCTAAGATTAAATCCGCTGCCAAGGAATAACCAAGGCATCAATCCTTCTTGTTCTCCTGCTCCTAAGACAAAGACAAGCAAGAGTAAGTTCAGTCTCAGTGTTAGATGCTGTCATGCTGATTTATGGCACACACAGTTTGCAGGTCCGCCAACATGACATATTGTCCACGAGAGATTCAGCACAAACCACACTCTTTTCCTTAAAAAAAAAAGTATTACCCAAACCAATTGAACTTTAGTTCCTTAAGTGAAATGCTAATACTTTCTCCACTGGGCCACCAAACCTTCAATGGCTGATTTTCCATTTAATTCCATCTCCTCTGCCGAGAAATCCACTTTGGGTATAATTCCTGTCTTTTCCTACACTTTGCAACAAGCTATCACATTAAACAATAAATATTCCTTTCAACAACAAACATAGGAACTCTATTTGAATCAGAAATAATTATGGGTACATTCCTAGTTCCAGAGACAAAAACAAATAAATTTCATTTAAACTAAAAGTTCCTGCTTTGGTATATTTTTCATTTAAAACTTGGAGGGGCTGTAGTAGGCAGCAAAAATGTAGTTTAATCAATTAGCACAAGGCTTCTAATTTTTGTGGATTTGAAAGTAATGCCAGGAAGGAGATTGATGTTGTAACATATTTAAGGTCACAAAGTGCAAATGTTCTCTCAAAATTACAGAAACCAGCATTACACCATGCATCAAGTCGCTTTTTTATTAAAGAGAAGTTTAAAGAAGCTATCTCAAAAAAAAAAAAATCCAAGTGAAAAATACTTTTGAGGAAGTTGTTAAATGGCTCCATTCCGGGAGCTAATGCTTTTTATGAGTGGCAATTGTGAAAATATGTTTATATGACTCTTTACTCAACAGAAAACCTGCAGGAGGAATGAAAATCAAGTGTAGATAGCTATTGAAGCTGAATATAAAATTAATACATGCTGGGAATTAGAGTAGACACTACAGGGTTATTATCCTGGAGGAGAACATGGGAACTGGCTCGATTTCCCTTTGGAAGCGAAGCAACACCCACCCACATGGGGGACTCACTTCAGGCAGGTGAGATACTGCTCAGGCTGCACAGATTTGGCTGCCGCTTCTGCTCATTTAACAAACTAAATTGCAGTTTAGTACCAAAACTTCCAGTCACAGCAAGAAAAGTGTAAAGGGAAACAGGAGGTTCCTGCTATTTTTTGACACTGAAAACTCTCCCACATTAGTGCAGCAGGCAAAAAACTTGTCATTTTTATGATACTGTAAAACTGCACTAGAATCAGAGGATAGACGTGTTTTATGCTGTAATTCCTTCCTTTAAGGCAGAGTGGGAGGAAATCAGACCTTCTGAAGGTAAAACTGAGATTAAGGATAGGGTTTTTGTTTTCCAGAAGTTAAGTTGCACTTGAAGCAAATGAGTGCTGATAGACAGGGCCAGAGAAAAATGTAAGACAGATGATTCCCTGCATGGCACAGGAAGGGATCTGACACAGCTGAAGGACTGATACAGGACTGGGCTCAGGAATGAGCTATTGGCACCTGAAATCCATGAGAGGAAGAGATTCTGAGTGCCTCAAAAAGTTCCGTGACTTTTCTGAAAATTAGAAATCTGTATTATAAAAGAAATTATTTGAGCAGAAGCTATTTACAGTTAGTACATTAATAATGATACTCTTGAAGACCAATTTCTAATGCTGGAAGGAGAGGGTTATAAATGCAACTTACCAGCCAGGGACTGGATGGAAGCTAATTCAGTGACAGCCATGAGAGATGCTGGGTTCAAACTTAACTTTCAACACAACAGCCTAAAAGTTTTGAAAATGCTGAAAAGAATTGTTTTCTCTGAAGTGCAAGTAGGATTAAAGCAGCCACTTTCTACGAAAAGTTCCAGAAATTCACACATCTTCACACCTGCTTCTGAGAGATCTGGTCTGCAAGTGCACCAGCAGCGTCCTTTCCCCTTTCCTTAAACCCCTGTATGCAATTTCAGGAGAAGTACTTGCAATTCTAATGTGCAAAGTGTCTCTATTTCTCATATTCTACAGTGAACACCAGAAAATGTCATTAAGAATAAAATATTCATTTTAATGAAAGCAGTAAGTTTACATTCAAAATACACTACATTTTTCTCCTGCTATGCCTGCCATTACAAATACTCCCAATCCTTTAAAAACATTTGCTTAAATATATACAGCATATACAGAGGGGATAAACTACTTGCTATGATATTTGTTCTTTCGCAGTATTGGCTAAGAGAGAGAGGGGGAGGAAGGAGAAGGAGGGAAAATCTTGACAAGAATATGTATGAGAGCAATCAATAAAAAAATAATCCTTGGAATTCATGAGTCTTGAAAATAAGACACGTTTTCTCACAGTAATCCTAAAAACCTATAAAAGAATATTCAAGCAATAAACCCCCCTTAACTCATATTTAACCTTTCATCATGTAGAACTACATATTAAATAGCTTAGCAACTGCATGCTGTGTAAGTGCATTCCAAGAAGAGCAGGGATAGAAAAATGTAAATGCTACACCTCTTTTAACATGCACGGCACAGCCAGGAACATCTGCCAGCTGACCCCCTAATCCAATCGGCTGTTCAGAAGCAATCACATCCCCAGATAAGAGCTGCACAGCCCCTACATGCAAAGCCCATTTTCTTTAAGAGATGGAGTAAAATGTAGTTAGCCAGCTCTTCAACCATTTTCAAACAGAGGTACAAGGAGAAAGTAATTCTGCATATTACATGGAGCTGCATTAAAATACTGTCATCTCTTCCCCCCAGTATTGTAATTTATCCTTTAATTTCACAGGGCAGCAACACAGGGTTTAAGGCTGAAGGGACTATATCAAATCACGTGATTTTATAAGAATACCAAGAGCATTCAGCCCATGCAAATGTTTGGCACTCTATTAGAAAACAGCCTGGAATAAAATCTTGAAGGTCTCAACCTCATCCATCACCTACGATGAGAAGAATAAATACAAAAAACCTGAATTAATTCTCCTAACTCTGAGTTTACTTCTCATATCTCTTGCAAAAAGAGCGGGCTGCTTGAGAGGCTCTACAGGCAGATGAAGATATCCAAAAGAATAGCTTCAAGATACTCCAGAAGAGCCAAACTCTCTGTGGAATAAGGAGCACAAACGCCATGGAATATCATGCAGCAATGGGATACGTAATTTTTTCTGTATAAAATCAAATTTTTGCTAAAATATTCTATCTTAAATACACAAGCAAGCTGCTTTACACTGACTGGACAAACTCTTGGGGGACAGTCTTTTACAAAACAGTTTGTGTGACTAAAATAACTACTTATATTCATGAAATAAATTGTTTTGATTGTGCAAATTGTCCCTCTGTCCAAAGCAGTAGTTTTACTAAATATCTGTACTGGCAGAGCTCCAGACATGGTGGGAAATGGAAAGAAAGAAAGAATTGCTAGAATAGTGTTTCAAGTAACACTGTAGTTAGATTTATGTCAAATATCTGAAAAGCACTGAAGAAAAGGATATACAGAGGTCTGCCAAAAAGCCTGGACAACACCCTGCACAAAAAGAGGGTGAAAAGATTATCTGGCTTAAGAAAAATACACAAACTGACTGAGGGATTTAATTGTAAGACACTGGAAAAATGGAGAGTTCTCCAAAGTAATTGATTAAGCAATAGCAAGACCCAACTTCAGAAGCAATAAACAAAACCAAAATAACTAAAGATACTGGAGAAAATAAAATGGAAATCATAAGTGAAATCTACTGGCACCTGGAGGATTCATTATTTGTTCTAAGTTACCTAAAATCTTATCAAGTGCATAAAACACAATATAACACAGTAGCCAGTGAAAAGTAAAACTCAGCACCATGGTGATTTAGCTTTCCCATATCTGATACCAAACAAAAGCCAGTATTTACTGCAGCTATTTAATCCAGATTATACAAAATAATTAGGATGTCACATTTTTATATATCATGAATCTGTAGAGCTTTGCTCTAGGATTTAAAACCTGCCCAGACCAGAGGGAACAGCAGCAGACAATCTGCCTGGCAGTGGATTAACGATATGTGTCCAGCTCAGCTAAGCAGCAGTGCCATCAGCTAATTTACCATCTGGGTAGGCAACTTGTGCATTCTGCAACGTGCCCAGGGACCTCAGTGTGTTAGATCTGGGCTGGAAGTCCAAGTCCAGTGGGTGCAGAGCAAAACTCCTGAAGCTCACAAGAAGCATTCGGGGAGGCAATGAACAGAATCATGGGCACAATGTGTGTATTTGTGTGCATGTCTAAGTGTAATACATGGACATGTACATAAACACATTTTCCTTATTAGCACAACAATTTCTTCTTACCCCAAAAGCTCTGAAATACACAGAATTGGACTCAATCCTTTAAATCTGAATTGGAAGAAGATAATCCATTTGTGTGCTAAAGCAGTTAGAAATAGCTTCTGTTTTATCCTAAAAAACCCCTCAAAAACTCACAGGCAAAGAAACAAAAGCTCAAAAAAAGCAAGCAAACAAAAAAACACCTTGAAAAAACATGAAGTCACAAACCTAAAGAAACAGACCTTAACACAGTTCTACATTATTTCTACTACAGCCTGCAACAGAAAGCCTCTAATGAATTCAGTGGGTTTTAGATCACAATGTATGCTCCTGGTAAAAAGGCAAAAAGCACCAACCATGTTTATATCAATACCAGCCACGGCACTTTGCAAGCACTGCACACCAATAAACGGTACAAAGACATAACTTCCAAGTTTGAACAATTTCTTTCCTTTAATATCCTCTGAAAGGCTTTTGAAACTGGCAACTCTAATGTGTGTGGGAATAGGCAACACATGATAGCAGTAAGTTTGCTATTAATGGAAGGAGTCTGCTGTGTCTGTGGGTAACAAACCCCAGTATTTTTTCATTACAAAGGAGCTTATTGTTACCTTATCACTTACTGTGGGATTTCACTCTGCCTCTCTGGTGATCTGTCTGATCTATTAAGAAAAGCACTGAGCTATGGACAACATACACTTTATAGCAGTTTTATATTTCTGTAGTCCCTGCTGCTTCTGTTAGCCTACTTCCAATGAATTTCAAATAGAAATAAGGAAAAAGAAGAAGGAAAAAAAAATTTCCAAGGAGTATTTACCACGTTTCTCACAGGAAAATAAAATTAACTGTGAGGAAAATGAGGCAAGTTCATAATCAGGAGTTGAAAGTGGTGCTGCATTCCAGGACATGACTGCTGCAGGAGTACTTGTGCAGAAAAACAACTGAATCCATCAGCTCTAGCATCTACCAAATAAATCTCTGTATGATACCACTGAAGTACTTCTACATATCACGTATTTTATACATATACATATTCATATTATTCATAACATACATATGAAGTTCCTTCAGCATGACTGTTTCTATCCTATTAATTAATTTTCATGGCTGAATCTGAAATACAAGGCAGGCAAAACTAAACAGTACTTCATCAGTGTTAATTAGTGCTGAGAATTAATCAGCAAACGTAGGAAATCACTATGCACTTTGCAGAAATGCATACAGCATTAAGTAGCATTTAAATAGATGCTGATCTTCCTTTAAGAGTAGCAATTTAAAGATTATTTTCCTCTGATGGGATACTTCAATATTGAATATACAGAGATTAATGTTCAAGGGAACCTGTGCTGTGTTGAAGGGAAACGTTGCTAAAAATAGCAATTTTTACTTAACAAATGTTTCTACAGCAACCATAGTCTCAGAAAGAATTAAAAAGTTTTAAAATACCCACGACATCTGAGCTCTCTGATGTCTACACACTGTCCAAGTGGGATTATCAATCCAGGGCTTCCTGTGCTCTGGGAGATAACAATTTCCTCATATAAGAAATAGGGTGTTTCAGGTCACATTCTGCTGATACATGAGCATCTCTCCCTCAGCCTTCAGGAAGGTCGAGGATTGCCTACAAAATGTGACCCAAGGTGTGGTCCCAGAGGTAACTCCTATCTTTAACTTCTTCACCAGCACAGGAACTTTGGATCCCGACTCAAAACGCAGCACAGAGAGATTTCTGCGGCCTATCGGAATGTCGCTCACCTGATTCTTGAGATCCAGCTTGGGGCAGGGACGACCTCCATTGTAGGGCTTCTCCTTCAGCCACTTGGATCGGACTCTCACCCCCGGTCCACAGGAGGAGCTGCAAGGAGACCAACTGGACCAATCGCTTAATTTGCAATCAAACGGGCAAGGGACCGTGCAAGGCTCTTCAATGTAACCTAAACCAAAAATTTAAGAAAGGTTTTAATCACCGCAACCGACGAACTCCGATCCTCTGATGTAACCTGTGCAACCAACACAAAACGACAACTTCTCAAGGAGAAGCCATTTGGCACACTGACAACACCATCCAACGCGAGGTTACGGCACTATTTGTGAAGAACAGCAGTGACTAAAATTAATTTCTACGTGGTTTAGTCCAAGGAAGGCAGTGATAAAAGGGAATGATGTAGAGGACACACGCTGGCAAAAGTACCTGTTGTGAAGCTGCTGGTCACCAATATGAGGCAATTACCTTCCCTATTAAACTGTGGCCATGATAAATTCTGGAGAATTAAGTGCACAGCCCAATTCTGTACTCCTTCTGCATTACACTGGCCATCTCCAGAGCTGCCACAGGCAGGAGACAGACACAAGTTCTCTTCCCAGCAGAGAGAACCAGAGGATGGTGCAGGCGACAGAGCTCTTCTGGCAGCTCCCATCAGATGTGTGAGGGACCTGCCCGCCAGCTGGAGCAGTGTGGGATTCATTCTTGGGACAAGCAGGTGAAACCTGCTTCCCACATCTTACAAGTTTTCTTTATATCTCTTTTCAAATGCTTTGCTTATTCTGGGTTTCAAAAATGGCATTTTAAAGCTTTACTTTCACCTTAAGCTGCTTTGACATGAAAGTCCTCACAAGATCATCATCGCTTGAAATCACAACACCTGACATCTGCAGGACCAGCACCTTGTGAATTAAAACCCAACAGGTTCCTCCAAAAAGGCCCAACCCCACAGCTGTTTTAGGAGCTGGCATGTGGGAAGAGACATTTTGAAGAGCCCAGCAGTGGCTGTGGAGCTCTTGGTGTGCAGAAGAGCAGTGGAAGGTGGCTGAACCCTGGGGGTCTCCAGGGAATTAGTGGCACCAGTCTTGGGTTGGCAGTGTGGAATAGTTCCTGCACCTTCCTGCTTACCATGCTGCGTTCATTCTCCCCCAGTTCCTATTATCTGCTTGTCACGTCTGTATGTATTACTTTAATTTAAACAAAAAAGAGATTTCATGTTATATCATGAAAGCCAGTGGCTGCTCAGATCAACCTTTATTAGAGGCAGCTTCATCCCTCTGACAGCTCTGGCAGTGATGGTTATGGAAATAACTGAATTTCACCCCTACCACATTTCTGATGTTTCTCATTTTTATGCTCTTTATTTCTGTTTGGTTTTCATCACACGAACACTCCCTCTTGATTCCTCACCTACAGAATACCAAATTAACTCATTTCGTGACTCTTTCAGGAAGGGTTTCCCCCCTCTACCCAGGTGACAGTCACTGCAGCACAGAGGGGAAAAAAACACCCAAACAACAAAACTCAACCCAGAAGCAGCTGCTATCCAAAACCCCCAGTCCCAGACAACCATGAAACACCAAGGTGGAGGTGTGGAGATTATTGTCATTCAGAGCTGGATTTACTGGCTGAACCATGCCCAAGCCTGCTGCTCACTCCAAACCAGAACTGTGTTACAGCCTGGGCATCAATGCACAGCAGCAATTCGCTGCCTCCTTCCTGCTCTTCATGCTGAAGTCAGTATCAAGAAAGGTTTCAGGCTTATTTAGGCATCCATCCCCTGGAAAATATCTTCCTTCTAGAGGTACAAGAAATACTGATGTTGCTTTTGTAAACAGTGCCTTAAAAAACGGCAGCAGCAACAGCTCCTTCAGCTCAATGATGCTCTATTTCTCCTCTCTTGATTCCTGTGATGGTGCTGTTCCCTGTTTCTTTACGGCGACCACCCCACAGCCTGACAGCTGCAATCATTTCCCCACATAACTCACGCTGTAACTCTTCCCTAACGCTGCAGACCTGTGCCCACACAGTGTGCCCTGGTTTTCTTTGCTGCCTCTGATCTCTGTCTGTTGTGGTGCCTCTTCACTTGCAGCTCCAAAGCCACTGGAATTGGGTATCTTAATTATTTCTGACTGAATCCATTCCAGTGATACTGGAATGTTTGAGATATTTCAACTTGGTATGCTTTGTATGCTCACCTCAGTGAGACGACACCCATGCACACACACACAAATATTTCTAAAACAGACTCACTTTTTTCCCCCAAATAAAACTCCCAAATATGCCTCTAATATTCTGTTCCATCTGCTTAGGTTGCCACTCAAAGCAATTCATAATACATTATGATAAGTAAAAGAAATTTTCTCATGATAGATTTATGAGAAGCATTTCTTAGGCAGTTCTCCAAAGAGTTCTGTTCCACCACCGTATGAAATATCATCTTTCCTTGGGCTGTGTGACAGCCTGGGTAATTAACTCTCAACAGAAACAAAGAAAGTGCCTTGTTTCAAAGTAGGATTAGTCAGAGGGGTTATCAACTTATCAGAAAAGGCAAAATGGGCTAAGTCTTTAGGCAGCTCAAGATCTACGTCTATAATAAAAAGAAATATTAAAAAAAACAGAAAAAGAAATAGAACACAAAAAAAAAAAAATAGAAGATGAAGGAAAAGTTATAATAAACAATCTTTCCTAGATATAGAAATAATCTGTCTAATATACAAAGAAGTTTTTTTACAATGAAGGTGGGGAGGCCCTGGCACAGGTTGCCCAGAGAAGCTGCGGCTGCCCAATCCCTGGAAGTGTCCAAGGCCAGGTTGGATGGGGCTTGGAGCAGCCTGGCCCAGCTCATTGCAGGGCGTTCACATGACAACCTTTAAAAGGTCCCTTCCAGCACAAACTGTTCCATGAAGACGGAAGCAGCTGCTGTATCCCATCCCCAGGAAGTGCTGTGAGTTATCCCTCAGTGAACCATCCTGGTGCTAAGAGGCCGCTCTTTTCTTTTTGAGTTTCCTCACCCGTATTTCTTAATTACATTAAATATAAACAAATACTGGCCAGCTACAAAGCACTACATTTCCATATAGTCCAGAGGAAGCTGATTCTCCACAGTGAACAATGCTACAAAATCAAAATGAGAACATAACTTTGCTTCCAGCTCTGCTCATAGGCTGCCATTTCTCTTCTACCAATCACTTAAAGTTAATCCTATGCTGAGATACTCATGGAGCAAAAATTTCATTCAAACAAAATTCTCCAAAAATGTTCCTGTGATGCACCCTCTGCTCAGACAGAGAACGACTTTATGGCTATCTTTTTATGATAAGCAGTAAATAACATTGTGCTCAGCTCATCCATTCCTGTGAGACCAGGATATTTTATTTTTCTGTAGGACCCAAGCAATGACTTGCTGTTGTCAGGGGACTAAAAAGACCCACAATAATCCTAGTTTTGGCATCCCTAGAAAACTTGTAGCTTTGGTGTGATGTACAATACTAAACAAACAAAAAACCCCAAGGGCAATATGCTATTAAAACAATCCATTAATAAAGAATTCTACATTCAGGCTACTATCAAGAGCAATATTCTTACTGTAACAGAATATTAATAAAGGAAATAACATTTTTGAGTTACTGTTGCTCAGCTTGGGGGACCAAGTCAAGGCTGAGTTTACACAGCTGGTTTTGTCAGTGTCATCGTTAAATTTCTCACATATCCATCACATCCCTCCTTTTTCTCCCCTATGCAAAACCTGGTACCAAAGAATTGTTAAGTTTCCAAAACCTTCTACAGAAAAAGATGTTCTGTGCTCCCCAACCCTATTCAGCCTACTTTCCATGTGTTCTTAGATTATTTCTTGAAGCTTCCTTTAACCTCCTTTGTTTTTATTATTATTACTATTATTATTCCTCAAAATCTCAAACGCTGTTAAAATAAAGCTCATTTAATTCAGACAAAGCAGATGAGAGCCTCTGTCCTACCTGAACCAACAGCAGGCTCCTGAACACCACAGAGCTGGAGCTGCACACACAGATGTCACAGGAGGTAGTGACAAGAACCGGGTTATTTAAGTGGGCACTTTGAAACATGCTACTGGGAATTGGCAGGAAAAATTGATCTGGATGAGCAAATAAGCCTTTTCTATGTATAAGTGCTATTGTTTTTCTACAGAGACACTGTCAACATAATGGGATGAACAGATGCATTTACCTAGGCTGCACAGCTCATTCTACTATGATTTATTCATTAAGAACAATGTGCTTGTTGCTCAACAAGGCACAAATGGAGTCCCTCTTCTAAAGTGTCTCTAACAAACAGAGCACCCACAGATCACACAGGAGGTCATGGGAAGGCTCAGACACACAATGTGGTATCCATGGCTCACCTCAATTCTCCTGTGCAGCCCAGAGGCAAAGCAACAGCAGGTGGGTAAAGTGAGGACCATGGTCTGCTGGGTGTCATGGAATCACAATGGCTTGACTGGGAAGGGACCTTAAAGATCATCTCATTCCAACCCCCTGCCATGGGCAGGGTCATCTTCTGCTATCCCAGGCTGCTCCAAGCCCCGTTCAGCCTAGCTCTGGACACTTCCAGAGATGGGGCAGCCACAGCTTCTCTGGGCAACCTGTGCCAGAATCAGAGAGGCACAAATACATGGTGCAAAAGCTATTATTGTCCCATTTTTGCTGTGCCACCCAGCAGAGCCAAGGCAAGAGAAGGCAGCTGGGTGATGGGCTGGGGGATGTCAGTGATGCCACATGGGGCTGTGCTGGGAGAAGCAGGACATCTCTAGGTTTACAAGCAAACATCAGACATGCTTCCACCTGATTGTTGCACTTCCAAAAGATAAATTTGCTGCGGGTGTGAGGTCTGCACACAGCGTTAAACAACAGTGCCAGCAGCATTCCAAGACGCCGGCTTAAAAGTGATGCGAAAATAAACATTTCTCCAGCAGCTTTGGAAACAGATGCCTCTCTAATTGAATTGGCTTTAAACTCATTTGTATCCTCTCTAACATATTTCATGGTTTCAATTAAGAAACTTGTAGCAGTTCTACCCTTGTTAGTAAACCTTGAGGTGCTTCATAAAACTCAAGGTCATTACTGTGAGAGGGACAATTCTGTGCATCACCACAGCTGCCACCGGCAATAACACTGTTAATTACCCTAGGAGTCTGTGGGACAGGAGAGATCACCCTGTAACAAACTAGGGAGCAGCAGAGTGGACAGTGACACAGGAGAAATGCTTCTAATTACACAGACCAAAGGTAGAGGGGGAAAAAATGGATTCATTTTGCAATTAATATTTACATTCGCTTGGTTACTGACTGTGAAATATCACAAAATAGCATCAGTAAATCCAAGCAGTGCTAAAAATCTAATAGCTAAAGACTTTATAAGGGACACAGCATTTGGTGGGCCAAATTCTGCTCAGCTGAAGCTTTGGGATCTCCTGAAAGGCAAACCTCTTGCTTTACCTCAGGTTAACACTCAGCATGGAGCACAGACTGCAGCTCAGAGACTTAACTCCACCAGCTGACCATGTTCTATGGCTGAGGCTTTCCCAAAGTGCCAAGAGTAAGGCAGCCACTGGCCATGGGCCACGTGGCACAACCAAAGGCTCCAGAGGCTTGTCAGCTGCAAGAGAAGCACCTCATCCCAAAAAATCCCTGTTCAAAATCTAAATCCTGCCTCAAGGGAGAAAATTATTAACTGAAGGGAACTAAGCATAGTAAGTCTGGGAGACTTATGTTGCTAAAAACTTGAGTTGCAGCCAGAAAGGATTTAATCTTGCCACAGAACAAATGTTTAATCTTCTTTTTTTATAGTACACAAGGATTTGAGAGATTTTATGCATTATTAGTTTGCTGAGAAATTTAGGAGATAATCTAATGAATACATTCAGTAAATGCACAGCCACTAGCAAAAATAACTTCCACATCAAATATTTTGCAAGGCTCAAATAATGGACCCTTAGTGAATTTATTCCCACTCGCTCAACAAAAGATGCACCCGCTCACGTTATCTCGTAGCAGACTGATTAGAGATTCTAAATAGACCAGAGAGGACTTGTAAAAAAGGCTGGTAAGTTTAACTCAACATTATTGTTATTGAAATTCATCCAAAGGTTGGTTTTATTGCTCAATTTCAGAGTCTCTTTAAATCCCGAGGAGGCAGTTGGGTTGATGCTGACTTTGCATTATGATTTCTAATTTCTTTTGATTTTGCATTACAGTTTTCTTCCTTAAAGAACTTGCAAGCATACGCTTGGTGTTAGATACAAGCCCTGGTGGTTGATATATTTAATCTTTTAACTCAACAAGGAAATCTCCATTAATTAGCACTTTCCTTGTAACAGATTGCAGAACAAGCTGAGAACTCTTCCGGAGAAGGAGCTTTGTCTGCTGCCTTCTGCGTACAAATAAACAGAGCAAATAAATAGGACTTCACAGTGTACCTTCATCTCACAGGGAACATGTGATGCTGGAGGGCAGAAATCCACTGCACAAATCTGTCCAGGCTCCAAAACCAACTGTGGGAATGATGCTCCCTTTTCCCAGGTGAAGGGCTGGGCCGGCTGCTTGGGAGCCCTGACATCTTAACAAAGTCCTTACTCAAATAAAAAACCATCCACTGGGATCAACAGCAGTTAGGGGAATAGCTCAGCTGTGTTCTTCTGTATACTTTGCTTATCACTCTGCCACTGGGAAAATCATCTGCTTTCTTTGAACAAAACTGAGTAGTTTTTTTTTTCTTAGCAGAGATGGAATCCTCTATAGATCAGAAAAGAAACTCAGCCCATTGTACTTTATTATGGATTGTTTACCATACATATTTTTCAGGCTACTCAATTCATAGTACAAAAGCATGTTTTTAAAACAAACCTGAGACTGTTTATTTTTTATTATCATTATATTTTTTCAAAAAAACAAGACTCTTTTTAAAGCCTAAACACAAACTGCCCACCAAATTCCCTTTCCTCCTACACCCAGCTTCTCTCAGAGGCCTGATGGCACAGCAGCTCTGAAAATAGATGTGCACTGCAGAGTGCTCTGAAGATCGATACAGACTTGGGCAATTTGGACCAGGCAGGAAGCATCTTCCAGAGCCAAGGGTCCATCACTGGGAGAAAGCTGCTGCCAAATGTCACTGAAAGTATCTACCCCCCTCAGTAAATCATTATGTGTCCTGAAGGTCAATGGTTTCAGGTTCTGCTGGAGCACACTAAGAAACTCAATTTCAGAGTTTGGGGCCCTCTGTGGAGAGCATCTTTCTGCCAGTTTCTGAAGCCATGACATTGGGCACTGTCACCACAATATGCCACCTCATTTCTGCTGCCAAGCTGTGACCCCAAGACACAGGCAAGCCTCATTTAGACAACTTGTCTTGGACAACAACGTGATGGTTTTCATTTGACAGAGTGGGACTCGCTGATGCATCTCCCTGCATCCCGATAATTAGGATGTATTCTGCATTACAATATTGCTTTTATTTCAGACAAAATAAACCACCAGATGACTCTGCAGAACACAGGAACACTAATTAGATCAGTGTGCAATTAGTATTATCAAGAGGGCTCACAGCAACATGATTTTTTTTTTTCTTTAAATGTGCATTCCTAGTTCTTTAATTTACAAACTCGAGGGGTTTTACCCAGTGTAAGGGCCTGTGTTCACGAGCAGGTCACACAGGCACTGGAAAGGCAGTGGAAGGTTGTGAGCCAGCAATGACCTCCACAGCCCTCTCCCCAATGTCACAGGAGGTGAATGACACAGTGACCCCTCCCTGCCACAGGAGGTGAGCAACACAGTGACCCCCCCAAATCAATACACTTAAATCAATACTCTGCCTCAATTCCTTCTCCCATTGACACTAAATGAGAAGCCCAACTGCACACTTTAATTATACAGGTGCTGTTTTAAGGATGCCACTAACCATTACCACCACCAGGAAGATAGATCCCTGAGTGCTTTCCCAAAATCCAGGCAGCTGCTGCCAGGTCCCATCTGCTTGCATAAGGAGTTTCACTCCACCTATTTGAGGTCACCTTGCTGCAGAAGCATCTGACCTTAAATAAAGCTGTACTATAAAAAACATCTGACGAAAACACGATTTTAAGAAAGGGAACAGTCCTGGTTTTGCACAGCTCAGGCACAGGGCGAGCAGCGACTCATTTAGATGATGGAAAACCTTGAGAGGGAAACAGGACGTTTCTGTGACACAAGCAGGCCCCAGCACAGAGTATTGATGTACTGAATTTCTGATAGACTTTTGTTTCCATTTTGCAGTGTGACTTTGAGCTCTCTGGTTGTGTAGTTCAATCTCCTGTGCTGGAGGACTTCAGTGGATTCAGAAGCAGAAGGCAACATAATCCTGTTAAACAACATTATTTTTAGTGGTCACTCCCCCATGTTACCAAATACAAATGAGAGCCAAGATTTCACAGTGGGAATCTCTGTCTGTAGTGAGGGATATTAGAAGATTTGCAAACTAGGCTCTCAGTAATTTAATTTACACCATCCTCATTTGCAAACCTTGGAGGACAGAGATTAAAGTGTATTTCAGGCCCAGGAACAGACGAAGGTAGGATAAATTCTCAACTACTCGTCAGTATCACTGGGATAATCCTTAGAGTAGACCGAGCCGAAGTTTAAGTTTAATTAAGTTGCTTCTGAAAATCTTCAGAATACATCAGACATTAAACCCTTTAATGCTCACTGAACTCCACTACAACACCTACTATGTCTAGCTGCCACAGGGCTCCTCAACAGTGGTAAAGAATTGTCACTCTTCACTCAAAAATGATTTGTCATCCATTTATTTGCTTGAAAGTCCTGCTCATCAGAGCCATACGAAAGGCAAACAGATTAAAATATGCTGCAAAAACCCCACGGAAGACATGACAGGAATCCTGTGAACTACCACCACATGTCACTTCCCAGTTCAGCCACACATCTCAGAGGGATCATGAAGCTCTCCATGAGCAGTAAAAGCACAGAGGTCTTAGGACTAGAATACTAATCCATGAACAGGTTTAGGTTAAAAGGGTATTTCTTCATATTTCCAATATAGAATATTAAATGGAATGACACGTAGGGAGAGAAAACTGTTAATTCTAAGTCTGTCTTTGTATGGTAACATTTTATTAGAGCCTTGCCTCGTAACAGGCTGTATTTGTGACAAATGTGTTATTAAGGCCGAAGAGACGGGCCACATTTCAAGGAAATTCTCTTTCCATAGCCTGCTGCAGAAATCGGGGCAGGAGATCACCCAGTGCATTAACCTGCTATCACAGCTCTCCTAAAGCTCCCATAGACTATTTCTACACTGAGTCACAATTTCTACACTAAAAACATTCCTGAGACCCATAGAAGAGCTTCAATCAATCTGTAAAAAATTAAAAAAAAAACCCTAACTGAGCCTAATAATAGAAACAAAAGGGATGGACATGAGCAAGGGTGGGCAGAGGTGGTCCAGCAAGAGGTAGCTGACGGTGAATGTCAAACATGAGAAAGTCTGTTTGTGGTCAGCAAAAAGCCATTCCTTCATAAAATCTGGTACTGCCACCTCTTCAAAGGGGTCATTTTATGGAATGCAGCAAAAAGCATAAAAGAAATTTGGGCAAGAAGATAAGCAATAAAGATGTGTATTTAGAGCCAAGGAGTAACAGCAGACATCACTCTGACTAAATGCAGCACTTACAGAGGATGCTGCTCCAAAAGCCAAGTCTCTAAATGTTTTTTCTTAAGAAGCATGCTTCCTTTCTGAAGGAAGATAAAGACCTAGAAGAATGTGCATTTCTGTGTACTAATGCCTCAGGGGAAGTCTTACCTTGCTTTAAATAAGCTTCTTTGATAGCTAGTTTGACCCATTCAGAAATAACTTTTTTGATGGCTGTTTATCTTTGATTCTGTTGCCAGGAAAACACAGAGAACTCAATGTCTGAACAGTTGTCCTGTGATCCAATTTCATTTGATAAGTCTTTTAACATCCATAAAGGAAGAACCGTGGCCAAATTTTCTTATGGTGAACAGATTTTGGGGGAAAAAAAAACAAACAAAGGGAAAGATAGGGAATAAATCAACATTCTTTGAGCACTGTTATGGGAGCAATATGTAAAAATCCTGTGGTCAAACAAGAAATGGAGGGCAGGTCCTTCCCAGGCTCTGTGTCTGTGTTACAGCTCCCCTGGCAGCCACAGCTGTAATAAAAGTGTCACCACACACCCAAGGAGACATGTAGGAATGTCGGAGAGAGTCCAGAGGAGAACCCAGCCAGGATTTCAGAGCCAAATTTAGAAGCTATTTAGCTGTGAGAGAGCAGAAAACAGTCAAAGGTGGCAGTGGCTTTGAAGAGTCCTGAAGTGGGGACTCAAGGGCAGGACAGTCAGTCCTGTGATCCAGCCTTAATTCCCACGCCAGGGGATGTGATAGGCAGAAAATAAGGTGAATTTTTAGCTGAAACTTCTTCCTCAAGCAGTCTTTGAAAACCTTTCTAGTAGTAATACAGCCATTATTAAAATCCAGCCATGTAATAAAAAGGCCACAGAGGGAGACTATGCTGGTTTTGGCTGGGCTAGAGTTAATTTTCCTCACAGCTTCTGCTATGGGGCTGTGTTTTGGATTTGTGCTGCAGTGTTGACAAAGCAGGGATGTCTTTGTTATCTCTGGGAAGTGATTACAGAGAGCCTAGCTGGGTTCTGAAATTAACAGGTTGTACTGAAAAATGAAATTTCAATATAAAATGTCACTCAAACTAAGAATGAAATTAAACTTTGGAATATTTTCAAAAACACGGGGAAACGTCTGCTCAGAAAAGTTTCTGTTTCTGAAGATCTTCAAAATCAGGGATTTCTACAATTTCACTCTTCAAAATAAAATTTACTAGATGTGGAAAAATGTATGCCACAGTAATTACTACAATTGATACACTTCCAAAAATAAACAGGCATCTAATCAATGTTGCATTTTTAACCTTTTCTTTTTTAAATTTTTCCCCCAAAATTGCTACCTTGTAGGAGCAGCAAGTTTGCTTTCAGGCCAGGATAGACGTGACTCACATTCTTTTAATCTATTAGGCTCTGCTTATGGCGTTTTGAGCTATACAAATATAGATCTGCAGAATGCTTATTCAAATCTAGGGATTAAAACCTACCTGAAAACAGCTCATTTTCTCCTAAAATGGGGGATGTCAATCCCAGTATTTTCATTTTAGGATGGGTTTGACCACCGGCAACTGGAGCACATCCAAGGAGACACTGCAGTGTTGAAAGCAAGGAGGTATTTGAGCATTCCTGCTGTGCCCTTCATAAATTCAGAGATAATTAAAGCTTTTTAAGGTGAGTGCAGGTCGCAGCTAACCACTCTGTGATTTAAAACCAGGATCTATGTGTCTGTTGTGTCTTTTCCCTCCAGGTTCCTGTTGTTGTGAGCACAGCAGAACTTGAATAGGATAAGCACTCTTCATAAATTCCTGCTTTCCATAAATCGCCCGTCGGATCAAAAGCAGAACCTCCATGCAAGAGCACAGAAGTCTCCAGCCTTTGATTTGGAACAGATGAGGCACCCTATGTTCCTCTAAGATTAAAAAAACCCTGTTGGCATCACACACAAGAAAGAGAAGCACAGGGATGACGGGAAATCATTCAAAACAAAGGAGATGGAAATTCAAAAATAGCATGAGCAGCTCAGATGACAGATTGAGAAGCAGATGAACTGCAATTAAAAGGACAATTTCATGGCCAAAGAGGATGCTCCAGACACCAGCTGGAAAATGGAGACCCTCTGGACCAGCAGTGAGCTCAACACAATATAAGCAGTCTTCTGATAGGAAGTAAAATTAGGCAAACTACCAAATTTTGTAATGTAGTTAGAGATAGTTACCTCTATCCATGATTTCGTAAGTGCATTTCCAAATTAAAGGAAGAAAAACAATGGTGAACCAAATCTGGGAGAAAATCACCACCTCAACTGGAAAATGCAGATCACTCACTTCTCAAGCTTATTAAATGGGTGATCAAGGAAAAAGGTGACACTACCAAAATAAAGCAGTTTATCATAAAAGCCAGCCATGAAAAAAAAATGGAAGTGTACTTTTTTCCTGGAGAAAATATTAGTTATAGAAAGGAATAAAATTCAGAAAAGCCTGTGATTTGTATTTTTAAGCTTCTCATATCTAATGATCATGAGCAAAAACATAATTAATAGCAGTGAGGGTGGGTAAATCAGTCAGTTGTGACCAGTGTGCTGACTTCAGCTGACCCAAAGTGTTGACACCAGTCTTTCTCAGCTCTGGTGGGTCAAGCCAGAGGTCCCTCCCCACAGCCCAGGTCTCAGATCCTGACAGAAGAAGCTGTAGACCACAGGGAAGTTGACAGAGAATTTCCAAAATCTGTCTTCACTGTTTCTGGACCTTGGGATACTCTGCATGTGGTAACTACACCAGTGGGGAGAAAATACTGATTTCCAGCAGATAATAGGCTCAGGACAGCTGGAGGCTAGACTGCTAGGAAACGCAGATGAACAGACTTAATTGGGTTTTTAGTTAGGTTCCCCTCTCGCCCCCCAAGTTGCAAATGCAGAATCACTCAGAAAAGTCAGCGTAAGAGCAGGGCCTCAGACCCTGAACCCTTCTGAGCAGTTTATTTCCACACCAGACTCAAACTCACAGTACATTCACTTGACAACTTTGATGCACTCACATAACAGGTCATATTGACCAAGTGAAATAAACCCTACTCAAGTCTAAGTTCACAAGGAAAATGAAAATCACTGCAGCAAGAAGGCAAAAGCCCAGAATTTGCCCTCCAGAAAAACTACAAACTGACCTATTCTGTTCTACACCACTGTGTACTCAGGACATTATCAAATCTGGGACAAATTTACTCCTACTCTAGAGGCACAATTTACATCCTTACATCTCTCTTTCTACATTTTGTAGTTCTTCAAAAGGACCCACCAAAGAACTGAGGTCTAAGCCTTACAACTTCTCACTTCTGTTCTGGCTCAAGGGAAAGGAAGGAAAAGCACTGTCCTGCAGAGGGAAAAGAGCAGGCAACAAAGAGAAGTCCAAAGACCTGAAAGGAGTAAAAGAGGAATCTGCTTATCCCCACCTCACAAAGCAAGAACAATGCCCAGATATCACAGTGATTGGCATTCAATATACAAGACAATGGATTAATTAGCCATAATCATGGCCAGCTAGCAAATGTTAAAAGGTCACTTGATACTAACTGTGAGCAAGACAAACTGAGCTGCTTAAAAAAAACCACTGTCATGAGTAATTTCTCAGGGCTTAGCAATTCTGCATGCTTCTGTAAATTGCTCTTCTCCATTATGGTTGAAAAGCATTCTGCTAATTATTAATTGGATAATGATTTGTTTCTATCGCTAATTCAATAAGGTGTTCAGAAGTGCATTTTGAAAGTTCCCAGCTCCAGAGACCATAAATATCAGACTTGTCTTCATGTAACCTTGGAAGGCAGGCCCCAGGTGATGGAAGTGCAGCCTATGGAGCTTCTGCCCATTTTTAGTCCCTTATGCCCGAAGTCACTGACCACCCCTCTGCCTCTGACGTGGGCCCTGTGCCAGGGCAGTGTCACGATCATTTCTGCTCACATAAAAAGCTCAAGACAAGAAAGCCAACAATAACCCCCTAGAGCTACCACTCCCTACTACCTCCCTAAGAGAAGCCAGACCATTAAAAATGCCACATAAATATCACTGGCAGAAAACAGGCTGCAAGGTTATTTAGAAAAGCCCCACGCATAGACAGCCTCCCCTTTTTAATAGTGATAAAAAACCTGAGTTTCTCAAAAGAGCAAGTCACGCCACAGGCAAGCCTACCTTCCAAAACCCAGCAGCTCCCTTTTTGCAGAAGAAAAGGTAATGTGGGGGAAAGGTATACTACTCCTCCTTCATGGGCCACAGAGGCATAATCAATTGGTACAAAAGCACATTGTTGAAACACAAACCGTGGAAAGCTGCTTTATGAACCCGTGCAGCCAGCTGGAACAACCACCAACAGCTGCAAGAGGAACTTATTCCAGGAGGGAATCACTTCATTAGGGTGGAGGTTTTTTCCTTTTATTACATGCAGCTTAGGCTGCTGATCCCCATCATGAAGACCCCCCAAGAGAGCTGATTTCTCTGCTCCCTTACACCTTCAGGAACATTCGTAGTGCCCACTCTATTACTTAATCTCCTCCTGAGACATCGTTTCTCCCCCTCCCATCACACAGCTCATCAGCTCACATCCTGCTCTCTGGTGTCCCAAGCCTTTTGACTGTAAGTCAGAGAGCAGCAGTGGTTTGGGGGTAGGACAGGTACAGAACTGGTTCCTAAAATAAAGGCTTATGTCTGTGGTAAGTGATAGGACAAGGGGGAATGGCTTCAAATGCACAGAGGGCAGGGTTAGATTGGATATCAGGAAGAAATTCTTGACTGAGAGTGGTGAAGCACTAGCACAGGTTGCACAGAGAAGCTGCCCCATCCCTGGAAGTGTTCAAGGCCAGGTTGGACGGGGCTTGGAGCAACCTGGGATAGTGGAAGGGGGCTGAAATGAGATGATATTTAAGGTCACTTCCAACCCAAACCATTCTATGACTGCAATGAACTGCATATCATGGAAACTAGGAGAAAATATCCAAACGGAATGGAATTTCCCGCTTGCTCTGCATTTAATTCTGCCCTCTTTCTGTTTGATACAGGCTACTAGATTATACATGAAATACAGGTGACAGCACCCCAGCAAGCAGTGACATGAAAATACACTCCATGAGTTTGAGCTTAACGCTGGCAGATAATTGCAAGGAGGAGGCCACTGGCTCTTGAAGCCATGTGTGCATGGCATGAGGGACAGGAGGTGACATCACTGGGATTTTGTAATTAAATATAATTATCTCTAGAAAATTCCGAATTCCTTCATTGATAACAACAATGCAAACTTCCAAACTTAGTAAAAGGGAATAAAAACTTCTGGACAAGTGAAAGCAGAAGTAGGAGATATCTTCAAACAAAATGCTGATTGAAATAAATATACCTCCTCCAAAGCTTATACTTTCATGGGATTTTCAGGGAAATAAAAGAAATGCCTCTGGTATTCTGGCAGCGTAGCCAACTTTAGCCCTCTTGTGCTTCATTTCCATTGCAGAAATGCCAGCAGAGCCTTACACTGAGGAAAACCTCAGCATTAAAGAGCAATAAGAAGATATTCAAAGAACAATGTTCAACACCCACGGCAAACTTGTGAGAGCTATTCCATCAAGCGCACACCTCAGATAAGCTCCACAGCGAGCCATGGAGTGCAATTCACATGTGCTGTGGGCTGTTTTACATCTCCTTACCCGAACTGCTACAGCGAGATGGCTCCACCAGTCTGCCGGTCCTGTCATAGCAGGCGATGGCTCGCAGCCGCACGCCCTCGCCACACTCCCTGGCCACTCCCTGGGATGGCATTCCCGGCTGCAGCTCCGATGGACGCCCTCTGATAATGCAGTCAGACCAATTTCCATGGGGCTGGGAGGTGAACACCTCGCAGGGGCACGGCTCTGTTTCAACTTGAGGATAAACTTCAGTGTTCTGGCATTTGTCTCGCTTTCTGCTTCGCCCTGTTCCAAGCACAGAAATCGGCGCGTTAGCTCAACATCTGCTCCTCTTGATAACAACACGTCACATTATTTATACTTGCATGAATTCAACACATTAGAACCAAGACAATCTGAATGTTAATATTCAGGGATGTTTCTGAAGCATCTATTAGCTATTGCCAGTGCTCTGGTGTGCAAGGAGAATGCACTGATCTCCAGGGGCAACCAGAGAACTTGGAAATACCGTTCTGATGGGTAGATCAAGGAGTAAAATACAAAGTCTTACTCTAGGAATGGTCTGCCCAGAAACCGCTTTGTAATTTCATATAATATTATTTTCCTCTAATTATCTGATAAAAATAAGTTGATTGTTTTGTCTCTATTTGTTCACAATCAGTGGTTGCCAAGACAACTTCCAGAGGACTCTACATTAGCTACAACTTCTTTGAGATTTCTTTACAAATTAGTTAGAGATGTGCTGTGCACACAAACAGTGCTTTGAAGAAAACAGAAGAAGATAATCCTCAGTAAATTATTAGGGCTGGAAAGAATTTCAATGGTTGTATTTGCTTTTATGTTTTCCTTTGCTCTGTTCCCTCAACAGGTTTTAGAAGAAGGCTCTTTCCGTAGATTTAGGAAGCAGCAGCATCCAAATAAACCCATAGTACAGCTCTCTGCAACTGCACTCTCCATGCCCTTCTCCTGCAGGACTTCAAGGCATGAGAAGGGGTCCCCAGGGCAAGAAGAAATCATGCAAAAAAGAGAGTTCATGTTCCCTGCGTCTCCACAGCTGCTCAAGGGAACAAATGTAGGTACACAGCCTCTAAAGATAAAAATCAATGCTTTTCTTGGCACAGGTGCCGTGGAACAATCTTGATGCTGGCTGAGCTCAGGAATGTTTTTGCATCTGGCATCTGCACAGAAGGGAGAATTCATCTTCAGCAACAAACTGCATCTGTATCCCATCCTCAAAATGTTCCTTGGGGACCTTGGATGCACTAAAAACACTTCTGCAGACGGTTTTTAAAGCTTTGATCCCAAAATAAATGTTTTCTCTTTATTGCACACAAATAAGATACTAAAACAAAAGATAAGTTATGTAACTCAACAACCCCCTTTCAAGTCTGGAACCCAGAGTCATTTCACCACACACAAGCTGGGTCTTGTTGAAATCTGTTTACAGATAACCATGTACCTCCAAAGTAAAGGGCCCTGACTGCAGACCCTTAATATCATCAGCCTTCAAGCCCCAGCTCTTTCAAAATTGTACTGCCAGACTTCTGGGGAATGTAGGATTTGCCAGCACAAAGGGATGTTAAATGCAAAGAAATCAATTAGTGCCAGCATCTTTATAGTTTGGTAGATAAATCTATGTTTACACTTTTATGTATATATTTAAATTCAGGTACAACTCCCCATATTTCAAGGAAAGTCTTTTAAGAAACTTTAAATAGACTGGGAGTTCTCTAATGGCATTTCCAGCATTTTCTGTTTGTCAAGCCATGAGGAGCCACAAACTCTGCATGTTCAGTTTTATGTTCTGCATTGTGTTAGTAAACATGGGAATTTGGGATTTGCCCATGTTTTGCCATCATGACACGAAGCACAACAGTCTGAGGTAAGGATGCTAATAATCTCACACTAATGTGACTTTTTTTTCCAACTTGCCCTGCCATCTGTTTTGTTGCAATCTTCCCCCTAAAAGAAGTTGCTATGAAAGCCCTATTTTGAGGGAAAAGTGACATTGATCCCGTACTCTTCACAAAGAAATATATTTAGAATTAGTGGTAGTGATATTTTTATCATCTTCACAGACTGCTTTAAAAATCGCTGCTAAAAATACCATCTCCAAATTTTTTCGAGGGCATAAACCCATCAATTAAATAGTATTTTCTTTTTGAATTACATATTTCTTTTTTAATTACATCTCTGAATACTAACAAATATTATATATATTGAATATTATCAGGTAATACATACTGTACATAAAAATTATAGGAAACATTAAAAATACAGAAAGTGCTTTGTATCCATAATACAGTGAATTAACTGACTGTATTAATTAACTGAAAACTCACCTAAAAACTGTGTTTTCATTAACATGACTTTGAATTTTTATATGTTCTGTAATAAGTCTTTCACTTAAGTAATGACTAATTTTATATGTAGAGTCAATGAATTACAAAGTAAAATGAATAATACTATTAAAAATTGAGTGGAGGGCAAGCAAATACTTAGCAAACAATTAGAAGATTTCCACTAAATGACATTATTAATGAACTGTTATAATGAAGCCAAAGCATTCACTTGACAGAGACACACGCAGTGATGAACAATAGGTACAATTCATACACAGAGAGAGGTGAAATGCAAATGGATAAAGGACACTTTTAACATCACAAAATACTTTTGAAAATAGCAACTTCCTTAAATCTTTGGACTGAGTTTCAACAGATGAGATTTTTTCCAGACTTTTGTCTACCTCTGTTTTTCAAGAAGTTTTTATGCAAATACAAGTTGGCACCAATCTCACTGACTTCCCCTTCTGAGAGGGGCCCAAACCAAACCCAGTGTCTGATTTGGTTGTCTCTTGCTGCTCTCTGGAGCATTGTCATGTCCCCACCTGGGACACTCAGTGCATGTTCACCACTTGCTTTGCAGGACACCTTCACTGGGCACGGGCTGAGACCGTGAGCTCCATCCTGGCAGGAGGAATGGTACCCAGCAAGGTCGGATAGGGAGAGACTGGTGGTGGTTGGTCACGAATGCAGCGCAGGTGAGGAGACAAACCAGCAAAACCTGGTTTTTACAAACCATTTTTGGCCCACTTACTTGAACAGATCTCCATCTGATATAGAACAGAGTAAGAAAGGGGATAGCTAGGGCTGTACTGTTTTCTAAGTTGCACAACGTTCATGAAGAAAAATCAGGTTTAAAACTACCTGTAAGTAATTATTCATTAATTTTTACATATTTTTTGTAAGATCAGGCACCTGTTATTTCACTGGGGATCAAGGATTTCTCCAACTATAAACATACAGGCATTGGTATAGAGAATGTTTTAGAATATGCCCTTTGCCAGAAACTACAGAGAATTGTGTAATACTGGGTTTTTACATAAAAGATAAATCTTTATCCTTTAATGAGCCACTCTAAGGAATGGCAGCTTGAAACCAGTATAAATGTGTGCTGTAATTGTTAGTTAGTAAAACATAGAGAACATCCCAGCAGTAACAGAGTAAGAAGACAGCCATGCAGCCAAGGACAAGTGAGTCTAGGAGGAAGGAGCAGTGGTGGCCAACATATTTTGCTGCCCTTCAGATCCCAGCTTTTATCTTGGCAGATGTTCTTACAGCAGCTTTAGCTCTCTACTCCACAGTCAAAATCTTTGACGTTCCACCTCTATTAAAGGAGCAAACTCAAGCCAGGTACACCATAGCTCTCAAACACAACACAGAAACATGAAAAGATGTGAGTGTTGAGAAGAACAATAACAGCAAATTTCTTGTAAACCTTCTAAGAACAGTATAATTCATTTTTATTTGATTTAACCACATGTGGGGGAAGGCAACTCCCAGCAAAACATGCAGTTCCAAACTATTCACGTTAAGGAGTTTTAAAGCTTTTCAGTTTGGTCAGCATTCAAATAACACAACAAACCTCAACAGCAAGTACAGGAGACTGCTCCGTCAAATGGTTTGAACCAGTGAGTTTAATGAATACATATAAAAGATCAAACAAAGCTTTTCTAATGATAATGGGTTTTCTTTATTCATGGTATTAATTTGCCCTGTTGAACTAGGGCACACTGCTGAGCACAGAACTCCCAGTTTTAAACTTCCTTCAGAAAATCACACTGATCTGCACTCTTGTACATGTATTTTCTGCATGCTTCCCAGATTAATAGGTCAGATAAACTGGCACAAAGCCTGGTCACTGTTTCATTTGGTTTATGTCTAAAACCACCTTTCCACTTTTTCTGCACTGTTCTTGTACTGGAATGTGTGTAAGGCTGGCAATGATCAGAACCAGATCAAAAACCAACTGAGGACGGGAACTGTTCCCACCACGCCAGCATCAGTCCGCCAACACCCCAGAGGCATTATCACAATCAGACAAATATTGTAAAAGATTATACCTGTGAGCGACCGCCTCCTGCTTCTGGTTGTGTCACAGTCAGAGGAGCACGCTGTGAATTTAGACCAGGGGGTAAATGTGCAGTCATCCTTGCAGGGAATGAGGCACTCCTGGACAAGGGCTGGCATCGCCCCTGCCCACTGCACGCAGTCACCGACGGCGGCAGAGCCGCCCTGCTCCGACAGGCACGTCACAGCTGCAAGCAAAGGGACACAAAGCTTTATACTCTTATATATATATTGTATTACACTCCTGGCAGTCAGTCCTGCTGCTCTGTGTGAGATTCACTCCCCTGGATTAACAGAATAAAGCTGATTTGGTTTTAGGGCATGGTTCATGTGTCACTCAGTGATGTGCTGGAAGCTTCACAAAACCATGAAGACACATTCTTATTTGACCAGTGTGTTATCTAAATGATGATATAAATTCAATATTTGCAAGGAGGCAGTCATTTTAAAGGTTGTGGGGACAGTTTAACCAATGATACATTGTACAACCAAGCAACAAAACACATAACACTGTGGCCATGTGCCAGTAAACATACTTGGCCGAGGCCAGGATTCACAAGATGTGATGCACTTGCTACTCATGGAATTGAAACTGCTGCAAAGTGGTTAAAAAAGCCCCTAAAAACCATTAAAGAAAGCGTCCTTCTCCAAAACCATCATCTTTTCCATATTTCAGATTAAGGAAATGACTGAGCAGATGCTACAGCTAAATGCTTCTTGCAACAGGGTATAAATACCAGGTCTGGCCCCTCCAAACTGAGCTCCCTAAATATTGTGATACCTCTTATACTCCCCCACTTTGTCTGTTGTCCTTTTTTAGAACTAATAATTAATTTTTCACAGTGAATATTGGTACTGTATAGCTATGACAGAGAACAAAAGTATTTAATGTATAAAAATGAGTCACAGGAAGCCTAGGATAAAACTTGCTAAATTCAGTGAATTAATAGTAAGTAATTATATCAAATAAAAATAGCCCGCACATCATGGAGTCTTTCATTTCATTAGTAATAATTAATTCTCACAAAATCTCCAAGATTATAGGCTATTTATATCCTCCAGTGTAGGTTAAACAAAGCAAAGATAGGTCATGACTTGATTAAGGTAATAAACTCAGGGACAGCAATGAACTGAATTTGGCCACAAGAGTTTAGTCATGTCGGGCTCTCTGATTCCAGGCAAGTCCACACATTGCATCATAAAGCTACTGAGGATGAAATTATTTAATCCAGATTTTACTATTGAACTTTAACAACCTGTGATATTATTTTATGACAATTGCTAAATAATTCAGGTTTTTGAGGATGCATATATTTTCCTTGTTGCCAGCATTTAATGTGAGTAGGAGTGCATGAAAAGAAAGGGGGAAAGAACTCTGTTTTCTTACAGTTAAAGGATTTACTGGGATGGAGCTCTGCCATAAATACACATGATTTTTTGGGTTTTAACTACAGTACTGTATGGGAGAAAGGAATGGGTTGGCAACCACCTGGAAATAAAAAAAACATCTTATTAAAATGCAATTAGATTTCTATGGAAAAAATCAGCATTTTGAAGAGCATGCAAAAGACAAGCAATTGTTAAAAGTCTCTTTAGACTCAAGTGACAGCAAATCAGCATATTAATAACCACCTCTAAACTGCTGATCCTTGCCTTTCACTTCCAATTCCGTGACCCTTCCCAGCTCCCAGCCCCAGCCGTCAGACTGTGAGCCCTTGCCCTCCTCAGTTACAGGAGCCGAGGACAGAGGTCGCGGCTCTGTGCGGGGACACGGCGTCATTGCCCTCCTCAGGAAGGTTAAACAAGCCACAGACTCAGATACCCAAGGTTTGTGTAGCCTCGTTACCTTCAGCAAGGACACCCCAGGTTTGGCCACACAGCTGTGTCCACGTGACGTCTGGCCAAGGGGATGCAGAGCATCTCCTCAGCATCGCGACAGCTGCTGGCAGCTCCATCCTCCACTGCCAGCCCCACGCAGCAGGAGCCGTGCTTGCAGAGCAAACCACCCCGCTGCAATGTTCACTAGGTGCTGGCAGAAGAGCACACTTCATTCCTGACATTTATTAACAATGGCAGTACAAGGGGTGGAAGTTCAAGGTATGGATGTTAAACCAGACGTCCCATTGCTGTGATCAGTTATTATCTAACCACCCAATCTTCTGCACAAACCGCCACAGCTGCAGGCATACAAATAATTCACCAAGGTCCCTGAGCCTATCTGGATGCTTAAAGAGATGGGTATATCTATAAGGACATATGAAATCAGGGCAAATATTTGATGGAGATCATAGAGCTTAAAGAAATTAGTGACAACGGAAACATGAGTAAAGTTAAACAAAAATAACAAACAATATAGTAGATTGGATATGTCTAAGAATGAAGACAAGGACTTGAAAAGACTATATAATGCATAGTGTAGTAAGAGACATAACACCTAAAGGAGGGGAGGAGGAGGATCTCCTGTGATTCTTGCTACATGCCTAAAACCTTGCTTGAGGTGAGCTGCATTAACTGAAAAAATAAATGAAATAATAAAGCAAAAACCCATTAGGGCATTTTAACAGACTGGGAAGGGGCAGGCATAAAGCAGCATGATGGACCCACTCCAGTGGTTCCATCAGGAACCAATCCCCTCGTTTCTGCTTGCTGCAAACTTCCCAGTTTACTTAGCTTTAACTTCTAAGAGAAAAAATATTTTCATATATAGGCACTTCTGGAAGGAGAATGAGAGAAATTTGTTTTCAGTGAACCTTCAGGAAAGTAAAATTATTTATCCTCGGTGGTTTCAAACTACTGATTGGTTTGGCTCATATGTGGTTTATGCTGCATAAAAAATATTTCCCCTTAATCCTCAGTTCTGTCACAATGGTTTTAAATAAACTCATACCACAAAGCCATTTCTGTTATGTCAACATCTCTTTTGTTTTTTCAAGTGGGATACCCCAAGAGAGCAAATGCAGTCCATTTGCAGCCTTATGCATTGAGAAAAAAAATCAGAGTAATAAATCCCTTCTAGGCATAATGTGTGATTTCTACCATCTCTGCAGCATTTAAAATGGACACAAACATATGAATAAAACAGCTAATAATAGGACACTGCCAGATAAAGGCTTTCAAGTTATAATATTGATTCCCACAAAGAGGGGAAATGTAGGATTTCCTTTTGAACTATTCTTTTTTATTACCACCAGTCAACCCCACCAAACCGGAATTAAACACTTGGGGCCAAACTGTGGGATGACATTTTAATGCAGTTCTGTTGATATAAAAAGAAAACTGCTGTCACAAAAAAAATAAAATCCAAACCACCTTCTCTTGTAATGATAAACATGAGATCATGAATTAAACTGAAAGGCAGCCAGGTTTAAGAGGCTGAAGGAAAATAACTTTTTTTCAGAGAAGGGCTGGAATTGTTTAGCGGACTGTGTGGATGCACCTGTGAAGGTGCCAATGCACCACAGCGATTAATATGAGCAATGAAAATAGCTGCAGAGGCAACTGCTTTGCTTCAAGGCATAAGTCAAGTGTTAAATGTAGAGCTTGGGGAGCAAATTTCCCTTTCTGCTGCTACAGGGCCCCGCCAGGAGACTGAGCAAGGACTGCTAAGGGGATATTCAGTGTGACAGTCTCTGTCTTCTGGCTTTGCATTCCCACCCACAGGAGCGTGTCTGTGTGCCAGCATCTCAGCATATGGCGCACAGAAGCATATGGGAGCTACATTCTGTAACTACATTTCTCCTAAATTGAAAGTAAATAACAGACACTTCTCCTATAAACTTTTAGATGGTGAAATCAAATGTTTGCACACTGTCAGATTGCAGAGGCATTGAAGGCATCCTTAGATGATGTTACAACATCACCAAAGAAGTGTGTCAGCATCAGACTGAAGGAACTCAGGTGCTCTCAGGTGCACGTGCCTGACTTAAGAGCATTGGAGATGATCCTAACAAAAGGAATTGTATTGAGAATGAAATATTACAGGCACAGCATTGCATCCAATAAGGAAACATAACATAAATTTAATTCGTCTTAAGTAAAAATCCAATTACAGACAGCCTCTGTAATCATATTCATTTACCAAAGTTACAATCCATTCTCCTTCAAAAATGCATTCCAACAGGTTCCAAAGGGTAAAAAGCTAAAGACTGAGAGTATCAAGTATGAACCAGTAAGATTATATTGTACCACAGCACTTTCAATTTGAGAAAAGTAAATTAGTGTTTTCAAAACTCTGGAATTAAATGTCATTAGAACACCTGAAAACAATGACTGATAATTCCAGGAAGGTACACTCAGGCCAAACACTAAAACTAAAGCTATGCAGTAGTGCAAATCAAATGACTGGGATTAGTACATGAACAATAGGATGAGCTATGAGGCTACACAAGAGCTTTAACGCCAGGAGGTGTAGGCAAAGCAAGGTAATCATCTTCACTGTCTTCAAATTCCAAGAATGTTTGAAAAATCAAAGCCAGTATGTAAAGTCAAAGACATGGTTTTAATATAGCTGTTTACTCTCTTGTTCAGAAAAATCCTCATTTCTGTTGCATAATTATTCTTGGTATCCTTCAATGTAATAACATCATTTCTTACACATATCATTAGTGGTAAGTGAAAAAGTTAAGGGATAATATATTAAAAAAATAAAGAATAAAATAACTTTAAGGGTCTAGACTTACTCACTGTAAGTATAGTCCCATAACTCACGATGCCTTCATCTGTTTTCTATATTGATGCTCCTTCATCCTTACAACAAGTTTTTTCAGAATCCCAGGTGGAACACTGACATTGTTCTTGGCATGTTAATGCAACCCCTAATTACAGGAGGCCAGAAGCAGACATAATAGATGACACAAGATAAGGCTCTGCTGAGACTCAGGTTGAAGTTTAAAGTCCTGATTCTATAAGGACATAAATACACACTTAATTTCACCCCTGTGCAGCCCCCTTGGATGCAGCAGCACTCCCTGCAAGGAAGTTTGGCCAAAGTTCTGGACTTACAGAAACACACCGTAAGATAACCATTAAAAGTAAGTCTGAGGAAAAGAACAAATGATGCCAGGAAGGACATCACAGACACAAATCTCATACAAATAACTGAGGAAGAGCTGGGACAACTAGTTATTCAGCAGGAAAACTGTCTCCGAGGTCACCAGTTCCCCATTTTGTAATTATTAATGATATTGACAGTAGTGCTAAAGGGCTGACAAATGCCACCGAGCAAACAGAGCGCTGAATAAACACAGATCCCGACCAACAGGCTCTATAAACAAACAAGGGGAGCCCGAGATGAGCTTGGGATGCAATAAAGATGGTAAATACCAACTGAAAGGAAAGCAACTGAAATCATTTGCATGAAAAGGGGTGAGGGAAGAAATGGGCACAAAAGTTGGGTGCAGAGCATTAGCATGGAGAAGAGGTTGTAATGGGAAAGGGGAGAAGTTTGGGATAGAATTAGAAGGGAAGGAAAAAAGCATGCAAAACTGTGAACATCCTTCTCAATGTAAAGGTCCATGCTTTAGGTTGGTTTCTCTCTGCAGCCTTTCCACAGTAAGACATGTGCATGGGGTTAATGTAGGCACAGGAGCCTCAAAAGGAATCCCAGCTGCAGCTTTCTGAGGGCCAGCAAGGTGGGAGGGCACCTTTAGTACCATTTAATGCCTTCAACTGGACTCACCTCTGTTCCATCTAAAATAACTCCTCAGAGTGCAATTTTTCTTTGATACTCATGGATGAGATGATCAATTACTTGGTTTGGAATACAGGACTGGAATTGCTGTAAGAGCTGAGCTGCACATGCAATTTTGCCAAGCTGTGAGACTTGAGGTTTTATTTTTCCTCATCTGTGAATCAAAACTGCCCACTGTTTGAGGAGAAGCAGGAGACAAGTACATCCCTGTAAAGCCCATTCCTCCTCCCACCCACACACGGAATGCAGAACACAGGACTGATATATGATTGTCAAGCACTATTTTCATACAAGTGTTTTCTTATTCTAAGTGGTTCACACTCTGCCTGGCCAGAAAGGCAAAAATAATATGAGTTTTTAATGTTTCAAATTTACTTTGTCCAGAGAATAACTGCAATCTGAGTGCTTCCACATTATGCAATCAGTCTAAAGAATCTTTCACAATTTTTCCCTCTTCCCCTTAACATTATTATAGGTTTTGAATTGCTTTTACTTTCATTTTCTAGTAAAAAGAAAATCAATGTAAGTGCATTAGATGATTAATGATAGAAATTATGCTCCTTTCAGAGAACATAAAATACAAAAACATGTTAATTTTTTTCCTCTTTCTGTGGTCCACAATTACCAAAATTATTCAAGTTCAATTTCTTTGTGGCGCCTATCATCAAGTTATATTTAAGATGAATTATTTATTGCACAACTTGAAAATAAGACTAAACCATCCTGCTATAAATACACACATTGAGATGACAGTAAATACAGAGAATCAAACATGCCAAATAACACAGAAGAGAGAAAGTGGAAAATAAACACAACATTTACAGTATTTCTAGTAACTCAAGTTGGAAACTTACTTAGCTGATTAAGCAAGCACTGACTTTCTTTGCAGTGAAGCACAGACACTAAATCCAGAACACAACACTAACACACCCACATATTCACAACTGCCCCAACATTTTATTAAAAATATGATAGTCCAAGTAACACCTCAAGGCTTGAATCCACCCTTCCTCCTCATCTCCCCATTCCCCCCCCCCCCCCCAGCTCTGGCTCTTCTGATTTTGGTATTCAAAACTCCCACTGCTCTTGGCCCCTTGCTCGGAGACCAGCAGCTAAAAGCTACCAGGACATACACAGGCCCTTCAACAACTTTCCAACCCATCCTGATCTGTATTCCCCTCATGGAAACTGCTCTCAGAGTTTTCTAAAGTACCAATGGATTTTGTATATATGGTCCTGCATAAAACTTTCCACTTCAACTATCACTTTTCTACCATAAAAAAACAGATAAGAATACTAAATGCTTTGAGGTCTGAAGTCTGGCTACTCATCTCCCGCCTAAAACTGATAATATAACTGAAATTACTTTGACAGAAGCTAATAAAAACGCATACTCAAATAATTCATGTTATCTAAATTAAGTATCTTTCAGCCATCATACAGTATTGTCCACCTCATGAGAGAAAAATAAAGATACTGGACTTGAGATTCAAGGGTCAGCACAATCTAAGTACAGTAAAGACACTGTACTTAGATTAAAGGTAAGAGAGGCAGAAAGAGATTGTGAAAAATTTCCCACCCACAGCCTTGAAAAATGAAATGCTTGAGGGTTTTCAGGAGATTTACCCAGTGGGAAAGCTAAGTACGCATATTGGAATCCCAGTAAGAGCAAAGTCACTCTGATGTGTGGGAGTTCCATACGTATGTACATATATATATAAATTATATATCCAGAAAGGCTTTTCACACTTCCTCCTAAACATTCCTACTGTGCAGGGGAAAAGTGTTTTTTGGAAACCCTATGTCAGGGAACCCATTCTTGGGCAGGAAAAAAAAGAAAAACGAAGACGACCAAACAAAACCAGGAAAGACACCCGAATTCCCCAGAAGAGACTAACAGTCCAAGAAGGGTGTATTTCTAAATTGGCCATACAAAAGACTCTGATTCCCATATGTATAAGGAGTGGTATTTCCCCTGGCTCTTGCTAAATGAACTTTTTCTTTGTGTGAACATAGCAGATCCAATAGCTTTGCCTCTTAAAAATAAAAAAAATAATTACACCCATCTTTCCACAGGTTTGCTGTTCAGATCATTCTCACTGCTAGCAAATTCCTTTTTACTCTTCTTTTGAAGCTAACAGATCTAAAGGGACTATTTGTTTTTTCCTTCTAGCCTCTTAAAAACAAGCCAGAAGATCAGAGAAGATGCAAAGGGAGATATCTTACAGGACATTGTGATTTTCATGCAGTGATCCTCTCTTCCTTTCTTATAGGCAGAAGAAAAGAGAAACATTCCTTATTTGGCTGCTGCTACTCATCTTAAATTTGCACTAAATTATTATAACTGAGGGTGGGGTTATAAAGCAGATTGTATTCCTGCTGAAACAATGGGAAAACTCACAATTATTTCAACTGGAAAACAACAGATCCTATTACACTTTCTTTTTACTGATTCTTCTACAAATAAAGCATTTGTTTGCAAGCATTTGTTTCTAAAGCAATTACACAATCTAAACACTGACTGATCACAATAGGATCGTTCATGTATAGCAGATACAACATTTGGACACAGAAAGCTCTCTATCATGATTCCTTTACCATTCGTTCAGATCATATAATTGATGGTTTACTTAACTGAAAAAAAGCAATCAGATACAATAAAAACAAATTAATACAATAGAACATAAATTGCATCAGACCTAGAAATAGTTTCCACCCTGCTGAAAGATTATTAGTATTTTAAGCTAATCTTCATTCCGGGAAACCACAGTCTGGGACACTGCACTATGAACTATGCCACATTTTCTTTTATTACAGTCTTTCCAGTACAAATCATTTTAATCTTGGCAATAATAAATCACCAGTTAGATTCTCAGCTTATACCCTCTTTTCACCTGTGAAGTTTTGTTCATCTTTGTTGGAGCTCAGAGCAGTTTCTCCCATAAAATTGCTCTCTGTGTGAATATTTCTTGATGCAGAAGGTTTCTGCCACCTGTCGTTACACGATCAGAGGTTCAAATTGAGGAGCACTTAAAGCAGGGGAAGGTCATCTTTGGAAATTAAGTTGGAATAAAATTTTGTAGAAGTGGAGGTGGCTATTCATACTGTGCCACTGCAACAACAGCGGACCCACCATTTACCTCACACGTGCCCTCCTGCCTCATTTGAGAGTGGCTGCTGAGCCACAAGGATTTATCATCAGCTTCCACCTCCTGTAAGAGCAGAAATGCCCTTCACAGCCCTGTCCACACAGAGCAGCAGGGGCTGTGCTCACCTGTGGAGAGGCAGGACCCAGCCAGACAGGGAGGACATCACTGAGGAGCACATAGCGACCCAGACCTCAGTGACACAAAGCCCAGAGGAACATCCGACCGACCCTTCCAATCATGCCCAGCACTACCATAACCCTTAAAACCAAGGGGACATAACCAGAGGGACTTCCAAAATTTCCCAAAGAGTTAATTACTTCTTCCATTTTAGAATAAGTTATTTAGGAAATAAAATTCAGTGTAAACCCAACTCAACACTTTGAAAACCCATCAAGATTCACATCACATTTCCTTTTCAGAAGCGGGAACTGATATTTGGAATTTTAAGTGTGTATTTCAAAGAAACAGTAAATAGCAGCTTTTTAATTCATCAGAAACCCAGAGGAAAGGGAACTTTCCATACAAATGGGCTGTACTTGGGAGACCAACTCTTGCTGTCGCTATAATGAAAGTATAAATACAGCATAGCAGGAATTCATAGTAATTTGTTTCTATGAGCAAGTTTGACACGGCACAGCCAAATAAATTCAGATTGTACAGCTACACGGAAGTGAGACATTCTCTGACCTACTGCATTTTGCCTTTCCTCCATCATTCATTGCATCAGACCTTTGTCTCAATTTCTCTCTAAACCTTTGTCTTGTCCTATTTGATGGCCCACGCTCCAGGGTTATATCTTATCAGTTAATTAACTTTTAGAATGGAAACGCAGCAGAAATGACTACATAAACTTTTGCTCATATATATATCAAAGCCGATGTCAACCAGTGTGGTTCCTGTGTACCTAATCCAGGAGACTTATAATAAAATCTCATCTTCCATTTATAGCCTGAGGCAATAGTAGGTCTTGCAGAGAGAAATGCGAAGTGATGAGGTTTAGTAGAGCAATAACATTGCTCAACAGTTTAAATATTGGTCTAGGTACTGAACTTTATGCCAGGAGGTTCTGGCATTACATTATTAAATGCCAATATTTCATCCACAGTTTTCACTTACTCAGAATAATGCATAATTCATTTCAGAAAAAAAAAATTGAAATTTGAGATTTTTTTTCTTCCCCCACCACCCCCTCAAAAAACCTCTTTAAATGTAACACTACTTACAACAGATCAAGGCAACACTAATGGGGAGTTATGGAGATTGTGTGTATAATTAAGGAACAATTTAGCAACAACATCCTAGAAGCAACGAAAACCATTGCCTTCATTCGGGCCTATAAGGTCAGTGCCAACAAGGAATAAAAGAGAAATCGATTAGCCTGAAAGTTTGAATCAACAAATAAGGAAGAGGAGGATCCTCGGAGGCAACTTTGATTTTTATTTTACTGACTCTTCACCTCACATCAGCAGATCTCACTGATGTGCACTAAAAAAAAATATGGGGTAAGAAAGAATTGAACAAGAGCCAGTGTTTGAAAATAATTTTGCCCACAGTTCAAAATCTCAGTGAAAAGCCCAGCAGTGGAAAGGATGAAACACAGAAAAAGAATGAAGAATCTGAATGGGAATTGTAGCCTGACAGGCTGGGAGCATCCAGCAGCCCCTTGCTCAACTCCAAGCACTCTTCTTCCACCCAGAGAGGATCACACACTCGAGCTCCTGACTCCTGTCATTTCAGAAAAGCTGTGTGATCTGGCATCAAGCTATATATATATATATATATGTATGTCTATATATATATACACACACATCTTATAATTTGCTGCAATTCTTAATTTTTTAAATTAATTTTTTAAGGGCAGGGTTAAATCTAAATAGGTTTATTAAGACACTTTCTAAAGAAAGTTTCACCAAGACCAGTTTTTAAAAGTCAAGAAAACTTCTTATCATTTTGTTTCAATAAAATGCAAGAGAACACACTGCAGATTTAGATTACCATATCAGCACTTTTGATTTACTCACCTTTTCAATGTGAAGACAGGCAATTCCCATATATAACTTTATTCCAAAGCTGTGACCTTGACTTCTACCAAAAGTTCAATTGTATGGGTATTGGTTTTGAGGCAAGATGAAGGAAGAAAGGAGTTCTCACAGATAAGATAATAAACTGTCAGCTGCAGTTCATGAAATACTACTGTTTCAAATAGATGATCAGATTTAATATATGCTGACTGTCAATTCAAAAATTATGAGTAGGTCATTACGTAGCATGGTGACTACAGAGCTTGAATTACTCTGTTTCATAAAGCATTAGCTGTGTGAACCAAAGACATCTTCACAGCCTTCCATGTAAGGATCCAAAGTAACAGAATAATCCTAAATTAAATGAAATACCACATATTGATGGTGTATGGTTAACACACACAAATTTGAACTTTGTCTAGAGGTAAAGAAAAAGGTATTGAAAAGTACTGTTGGTGGAGTTACTGATAACACCAAGATGAAAAAAAAAAAGCTTTTCTCTAGTTGTTGAAAATAATTAAAGGAATGAATAAAATGGCTAGTTTAACTATTAACCCACTGTCCTAAGTACTCATACAACTGTAAAAATACAGTGAAGTTTAAAAAAACCCCATCCCAAAACACATTATCTCCTGAGAGTGATGAGAATTGGGCACTTGTATAAACTACAGGATGTAATCTCCTCCTTCTTCTCTACTTAACTTAGTAAATGCAGTTTTTTCTAATAAAAAGAAGGAAAGATGAGCTACCAACACTGATGTATCTAACAATAAATGAGAAGTCTTGATGAGACTCCCATGTTTTCCAATACAGTAAATATACAAAAAACCCTTGAGATTCATATGTTGCTTTGAACAGATTCTTGTATCCTACATTGTCCAATATAACAACAGCTTGTTTCACACTGTTACAAGAAATTAACCTAAAAAACGTTAAGTGCTCACTGGAAGTAGGGACACAAGTTACATCTAAGTTAAAAGTGCAATACTGGCAGATCTCTCACAGCAAAAGGATGAGCAAAGATTGTGAAGAAACAAGGAAAAGTTTAACTCTCTAATGTTTCAAATGCTTATCTACCTTTCCATCACTTATGCCTAAAATGCAGTTTAATATATTTTCCATTACAGTCAGAGTCTTCAGCAACAACCTCAAACAAACATGGTATATGGAATCACCTCCCAAAATCAAATTATTCTTTACCAACCTAAAATCTGCTACACCTAAAAAAACACTGAATAAACAGCAAACAACAGTCACCTGCTACCAGTATTAAACAACTCTTTTCAGAGTAACTTACATGAGGAAATAAAGAACTGGGACCTGATTTCTGTCCCCCACAGGCTGCCCAACTTACCTACACTCTGTGAAATACAGAGGCAGTGCCTGATGAGACACCTAAATCCCAAGTTGTGATGGCTCCTCCATCATCTTCACATCACATTTCAACTTAGATAACTAAAGTGTCACAATAAGAATATATTTACTTAAAAACAGACTGAAAATGTTTACACAGTTATCACACTAACATATTTTGGAGTGAAACCTTGTTGTAGCCAATATTTAACAGGTGAATTCACGTGACTGGAATAGTAACACACATACAGCTCTTCTGTAAGGGCATGCAAATGATGGTGACATGTTGTGTTTGATGCATAAATTTTACATCTTTTCCATCTTTGGAATGGTCTATAGAGAACAACTGGTAAAATCTGGTGTGTCAAGGTGGAGACAGAGTAAATTTCACTCAGCATAGAGTGTAAGCCATGAGCAGGAACCAACGGGGAACAGCTAGGATGGGCAGGTAGACAAATACATTCCTACACATATATTTGCATTAAAGCTAAGTAAGGCGTCCTGGAAAGCTGGCAGGACAAAGGAAACTGAAGAAAGGTGCAGCTCAGAAAAGAGAGAAAAGCCAAAGTGAATGCTCTCCTATGAGGGAATGGGCACAACCACACTGGGGATAATCTGGAGTATGAGAGATCAGCTGAGCTCAGTCAAAAGCTGTTCACTGCCCTCAGAACAACAACAACAACAAAGGTGAAAATTAGATCAGGTTCTTGCAGATTAGCAGAAGGCTGCAGCACAAGCATGAAAAATCAGAATTAGCAATGGGCATTAAAGGTAACAAAGGATCCTCCTGCAAATGTCCTGGCAAAAACCAGACACCCTCCACTCTCCCACCCCCCTCCTCAAAACCTGGCCCAGGCTCACACCACCCTTCATGGGGTGCATCCCTGGGAGTGGATTTCCTTTCAGGGACAGGGCTACCAAGGATAAGCCAGCTATTTCAAAAGTGTCTGTTCTAATGAATCCTGGCTCTAGCAAACTTAGAGAAACTGATCTTGATGTGTCAAGAAGTGAGCATCAGCTTATTTTTGATTTGCACAAAAATGCTGGAACAAGTAATCATCCAGCAGGGACAGCTATACCAAAAGAAAAAAAAAGTTAAATACATCAGCTTTCTGTAATAGATTGATGGACATGGCAAAATAAAAAGAATGGCCTTATTTTATAATAGTCTGCTTCCTTGAGGACAAAAATCCTAAAAATGCTCAGCACCGTGAATCCTAAATGACTTCCCTAGTAATTAAATTATATTGCATCAAAAAGCACACGCCTCCAGCAGTTTGATTCGGATGTGCACACTCTAACCAGGAGTAACTGGGTAAGCAAAGATTGGGTGGAGTTGACATAAAAACATGTAGAATGCTTAGCACTAAAGCAAACCTCTGAAATGGAATAGAGCCTTTTGCTTTATGATAATCTCTGGGACGGATTCATCACTGTTTTATTACTAACTTTTGTTATTGTATCTGAATACAGTTTGATTTTATGAGATCTTAAATATTACCTTTATAAACATTTCATGGGATGTTGACTCTCTATCTGCAAATTGCTTATTTGCTTATTGTATCTGTTCATTGATGCCACTGCAATAGCTTATTTTTGCATTAGCTTCTTTGTTGAGTCTAGTTCATCTTCTGAGAAAACCCAGAGATGAAATTTTTAATAAGAAATCCAAAAAAAAAAAAGAGATATAACTGCAACTGGTAAAGACATTTTCCCTTATAGTGTTCTGTTTGCAGCATAATTCAATCAGGGTGTTTATGCCAGTAACTGAGATTTCAAGAAAGTACTTTGTTTATCATTTAATCAATATGATTTGAGCAACCCAGAAGGATTTTTAAGTAGTAAGATAAATTCTGTTCACTCCTCCTGCAACTTTACCCCAGTTTCAGACTTCTGCTCAATAAAGGCTCTCCTCACATCATTTCTTTTGCTTCCACCATTCTGACTGTGCAAACTCAACACCAATAAAAACCTGTGGCTGAATTCCATCTATGGAACACATTAACTCGTTTGCAACTAATGGAAGATGATGATGACTGCACTGGGAGAAAATACAACAGGATCACTGGGCTCCCCTCATCAGCCTGTTTGACAGCTCTACTTGCGTACACATCACTTATTCCACTGCAAGCCTGAACATTTACATTCCACAAAGCATATAATCAAATTTTATTCAAATACAGCCCAAGAACTAAGTGTATTTAACTTCTGGAAACACATTAGGTGATTATTTCTTTCATAGTAAAAATGTAATACTTGCAAAACCACAGAACCAACTGCAAACTGCTAATATGTTTCATTATTATTAAGTCTGCCCCTTGGAGACACCAGCAATTAGGGTCAAATGAAACTCCATAATCCTTCTAAATTTCTTTCATGGTTGCCTCCAGTATTTACATTTACCTGTGAAATTCATCTCACTGGGAAAGACAGGCATCTTTGAAAGGCTTCAGATAAGACAATTTGAGCAGACACATTTTGCCCTGTTTCCTATCAAAGCATTTAAAATTACAAAGTTTATGCTTTTATATCGGATTTGCAGAGTATTAACATTTAAATAAGCTTTAAAAAGGGGCCAGATACATAATCTAAACCAAAAAATTAATAAAAACCAGCCATTTTCCTATAAACCCTACAATTAACCATTATGATGAAGAGAGAGAAAGCAATCTATCTCACCATGCCATAGAGCTGATGTAGCTCTTCTTTTCACACACCACACAAGTTAATTACTATGAGCAGATGTGCTTAGATTACAGGAAAATTTATACTCCATGAAACCAGGCACTGAAGATATCTATTTATTTTGAAGCACAAATTTGTCCCAGTTTGTTTGGAGGTTTGCTTGCATGAAACTTCATCAGCAACATGGCCCGCACAAAACCCATCCAACCTCACAGGATTGAGTTCTGCACTGCTTTTGGTGTGTTATACCAACCAAACATTTCAAAAAGGTACTGAAAAAGAATCTACTGATCTAAGCAACTTCTTACAAACAGGGCAGTTCTGATTTGTCCCACAAATTCTCCACCGTGCCCTGAACAGGGAATGTCTGTGACCACACTGTGTGTTCTGGGGGTTAAAATGCAGCGGAAGAGATAATTGCAATTGAAGAGTCAAACAGAGAGCCCAAACGCTCTCAAGAGTTCACATCTGCAGTAGCTGCTCACTTCTGCAGGCCCACTTACGCTTGAATTTCTCAAATGCTGTTAAGTGCCTATTATTAAGATGCCCTCCAGGAGCACAAGGAATAAATGAGCAGCAGCCAAGGCCCGTGGTCAGCGAGGGCAGTGGCTGTGGAAGGCCACGTGTTCCAGCCACACGGCCGCGGCTGGGAGCGCTGCCCCGGCACGTCCCACATCCCCCGAGGATGTGCTGATCTCCTTCACCCCGAATTAAATGGATGCTGAAGTAGATGGCCTTGGACAAGCCTATTACATTTTAATAGGTTGGTAAGATCCCCTCACACTGCCTGCCTCGAGTTCAGGCAGTTCCTCTGCCTACACAAAGGCCAGGGCAAAAACTAAGATACAGAAAGTTGATATCTAAAAGACAGTACAAAAGAGATAACTCGGAGACATTTCAATCACCTTGGGGCACATCACAGAAAACAAATATATGATTGCAGTGAAACTTCAGTGAACTGTCAAAAAGAAACAATAGTACTGACCGGAGTTGATCAGAAAAGCAGTAAAAAGTAACATTTGCTACAAGGCTTCACATCCAAGATCCAAATTTAACACTACAAAATACCCTACTTCAGGAGAACTCTGTCAAATATCAGAATATATTATTCAAAACTTTCCTTATTTCACAAAGCCAATATCAGCAATCCTCTAATAAATGATGCACACATCTGGCAAAACCAGCAGCTGCCAGCAAAAAAATTGACTTTAGAAAAATCTTTGTTAGAAGGTGACATATTTTTCATTACTATCTATTGCCATCAAGGTATAGAGATGGCTTTTTTGTGTGTAGTAATTTTATTCCAGGGGAATTCCAATTTTTTGGATGAAGTTTCACTTGATTTATTATAAATAAAGAAGATGGAATCTTCTCCTGAGTCTTTTCAGAAGGAAATCAGTGACGATAAGGGAAGTGGAGAAGGGTTGCTTCCAACAGGAAAAATGTTTGGAAGTATTACTACTGCAATCAGACTTGGTTTAGAAAGTGCTAAACCTACCACTCAGCAGTTCTAATATTTCTAAACATATTTAGAAACAGTGCCAGCAGAAAAGAGCACCACTGGACACCCAAAGCAAATGTAATATTGACCAGTTCACAGGCACCTGCTGTATTCCCACAAGTGCGAGCACTTCATAAGCATCCCTGTCACTTCCAGTTACTCTTCTGTCACTTTAGTGCACCTGTTTGAAAGAGAGATGCTGGGAATTTTGAAAGACAGCTTGAGTCAAGGTTATTCATTTATTCTGAAATTGAAAACTCATGTCTAAAACCTCTACTGCAGACATAAAGCAATCAGAGTAACATTAATATACAAATTCTGAGTCAACAAACATGACATCAGGATTCCTTTTACACTTTTGTGGCATGTCACTTCTTAAAAAATCTCGTGCTTGAAGATTTACAGTAAGCCATACTGATGGGCTCTGCCATTTAGGATGCAAATATTCGTGGTGAATATTAGTTCTTAATTATTGAATGAAACCTGACTCAAGAATTTCCATTAAGAAGGGTTTTCTGAGTAACGCAGAAAAAGGGGAAACACAAACTGCAACTTTTATCAAGTTTCTCTAAAGGAAATTCCCCAGACAGGTCAAACCTTAGGAGTCTGACAATGAACAATATATGCTATAAATCAAACTCTGCATTCCTTTCAACATCTCCATTTTCCTTTCACCAACAGCTGGGTTTGTTTGTTGATTTGTTTTTCTGTTTGTTGGTTTGGTTTTTTGTTTATTTTTTTTTTTCTGGGCGTGGGGGGGTTGTTTGCTTGTTTGGGTTTGTTGTTTTGGTTTTTCTTCCAGGAGGTGAGAGGAGGAAGTCCAAACAATTGACAGAGCCCTTGAATGTTTCATTCATTTAAGCAGGATCAGCATTTCAACCCAGAACTGCCTATTTCTCAAACTAAACCCCTTTGGTACTACCATACTGTAAGAATAAACAACTGGTCTTCATCCTTCCATTTAATGGCTCTGGAATGTCTCACAAGCTGATAATCCACTTGACTGAGATCATTATGGACAAGAAAGAGGTTACTTGGGTAACTGAAAGAGTAACTGTAAGAGTAACATCTCTAGTGTTTTCCTGACAATGAATAGTATAAAAGTATTTTAATAAACTTGCTACAGTACAAAAGCTTTTTAATATACTTGGTTATTTTTGGACATGCTTCAAGCTTTCTTATTTAAAATGTCTATTTGAAGAAAAGTCCTCCTTAAGGCCATTTTCAAGAGAACCTGGATCTTATCCTGCTCAGCTCAGATGAATTTTTAACAATTTCCCTATGAACCGCAGAAGCTTTGGCATGAATTGTCTTTGGAGTTGTAAACAGCACAAATGTGACATGCAGGAAATTAAAATTTTATAAAAGCAAAAGTAGATCTAAATCAGTACTGAATGAGCCTGTCTGCACATGGAGAGGTGAACAAGAGGGATGGGAAAGTGTTACATAAAATAGCAAACAAAAAAGGAGACCAACCAGGACACAAATGCCTCAAGAACAAAGGATGATTCAATTAAATTAAAAATCATCAAGAAACTAACATAGTTCACTCACAGCAGGGTTACCCCATTGAACTGAGGTATGCCAGACACACAGAGAGGCTAAAAACCAGCAACAGTTATATGAGCTCATTTAAAATATTAAGGATTAGAAACCCTCATGTTTCAGGCTGTAAGTGAAGAAAGCAAGAGTTTTAGGATGAAATGGCTCCTGTATTTCTGACACAGAGCACACAAGACTGTGTGAGCAGGTCTGCTTACAACCATCCTGTGGCCACAGAAGAGATTCCTGCTCTAGTCTGTAGCATCCTCTGCACAAACCATGACGTGTCACCACCCAGGCCTCCAGTTCACAGAGTACAAATTATTCAAGATTTGTGTGCAAAGCCTGAATCAATTGCTCATAACTAGGATTTTAAATCAGTGGCAGCTAGTGGTAAAAACAAGTCATAATTGGAAGGGCCTGTCTCCAGTTAGAGGGAGAGATTGCTCTTCATTATGTCTCTCATTATGCCTTTCATCCTCCTGAGCAAGTCTCGGCACAGTTTGGTTCTCCTTGGACCTCTTTCATCTACTACACTCTGTTTAATGACAATCCATCATTTAAAAAAGGACCCCAAAAAGGACTTTCGCCAACGATAGTTGCTTAGATCATACAGACTCCACACCAGATAAAAGAAATCTTGGGAGACCAAAGAGAGCTGAACTTAATCAGAGGGATGAAAGACAAAATGAAAATCTATCTACCCTTACATTTAAAAATGGAGTTTCCTTCAGAAAAGATGATCTCGACTCTCTCCCTCTGTGCCTGTTAAATATGGTGTGAGCACTGTCAGATCCTGTGGGACTTTTATGATTGAGATGCTCCAGCAATTCCTGTAAATTGTACACATTTGGATGGTGCTGTCTGAGGTGACCCAGCCACTTCCTATTGATCTAAAACCCTTTTCCCCCCCTTCTTCCCTCCTTCCTCCTAATCAAGGCAGAAATACATAGCCTGGCAAGCTTTGATGTCCCTCTGCTTTACCTCTCATTATTTTGATCTTTTAACAATCCCTCTATTGGTGCATGCCCTTAGCATGCATTTTCAGTGTCCGAGCCTTCTGGCTTCAAAAGACTGTTCTACTTGATTAAGGCTTTTTGTTCCTTTCCCCGAGAAAACAAATGCTGTGTGTGGTACTAAGATGCTGATATTTGTTTTGTTTACCAGATAAGAACAGTATACAGTTAAGCTAGAGAGCCTGCTTATTCCCTTCTACAGAGTGGAATATACTGTCCTGGTTTTGAAGGAAATCAAATACATGTAACTTATCTGATGCAGTCTTCATCATCTTTATTTTACAGGAAGTCTACAGATCATTGAGTTGCCTTTGGATAAAATGCTGCACTGTAGATTGCTGTCAGGACAAATTCTCTAAGAGTCTCCTCAATTTTTATGTTGCTGGCATAAGGCTACAGTGACAGAAATGACTTGGAGTCTCTCCTGCTATTAGTTCACGTCTATAAAGTAATGTCATGCCAATTCTCCTCCTGCCTATGAAATATTCTTAGAGCAGCTCTACCTGAGGTGGAAGCTGGGCAGACCCAGGCTGAAATATAGTTTTAAGTGTCCTCTGATGCCTGCTGACATCCCCCATTAAAAACAGGAGGGCAGTCCACCATCACTCTTCTGTGAACAACCTGTCACTGGCAAACCAGTATCAATCTTTCTTCCCCTTGTCCTATCAACTCACACCCAAAGAAAGAAAAATTGGTCTAGGGGAACACATTACCTGGAAGATCCATGGGATGTAATACAATATGAGGACAAATTTCCATGCCCTACTGCAGTGCCCAGCTGCAGATTCCAGCCGTGTACATTTGTATAGACACCTCTGCTGCAGCACCAGGTTTTAAGAAATTGGCCCAGGATGATTTCTATGCAAGCAGGTGACTTTATTTCTCATAAATTAAACTGCAGCAATATCAAAGGCAGCCGAAATGCTCAGAGAGATTGATCCACCATACCTTCACAGAGCTTCCCCTCCTGTTCCCAGTCAACTCTAATACTACAAAACTGAAATTAATCCCTTGGAAAATCTCTCTGGGAGAGGATATCTTCCTCATGCCACTGGTGCAGGGAAGGCTAAAAATGCATACATACATGCATGCATGACATTAGTATGGCATTTTTGTCTCCTCCTCTATTTTTCCTTGTTTCCCTCTTTGTGAAACACTGTCACACATTTTTGCATGAAGCAAATCTACTATCAAATCTATAGTTAAACTCAGAATTTGGGAAGTAATTTAAAGATCAAAGCTAAACGGTAAACTGACAGAAATCTGACACGAGCAATCTGGACTCATGCAATCCCTCATTCATACTGCAGCGATCATTCTCTCCATCTCCTGTGTGCAGATATACACAGTTCATCAAGAATGAAGATTAGTTTTAAATGCAAAACCAAAGGTAAATGTTCATTAAGCTCAAGAGATTTTAATTTGTTCAGTGCTATTCACCAGAGGTTGACTTCTAAATACTTAATTTCTTTCTGCTAATGAAATTTGGGTATTTTGAAAAAAAAGGCTCCTAATCTATTCTGAATCTATTGGCAAACCAGGAACTGGAATTACTCAAGAGAAAGTTTCGGTGTTTTTACCTGACCTCAATTGTTTGTCATTACTTATAGTGGCAGAAGGTGTTACAGAACAAAAATAAAAGGGAGGATTGCCTGCTGAATCTATTCTGTTTTATGAAACAGAAGAATAAATTTCAGGAACTTGGAGATGAGAAGGAAAATGTAAGCAAAACATGATTTTATGACAGGTGCTTTTTTACAGCAGGATAATGGCACTCATATAAGACTGAATTCCAGACTTTCCTCTACAGTACTGCTGCCCACCTCTCTACACTGCAAGTGCTGCATATGACTTTTTTTTCTTTAATGAAATGAAAAATTTCACTTTTCTGATTTCAGAGCACGCTCAATTTATCCAACATGTATTTTTGGTCTGCCCTTCAAAGTACTCATGATTTGCAGTTACCCAGATGTGTTACAGATGTGCTCTCTAGTTCATCATCCAGACTGTTAGTGACAGCACTGACAACAGTCCAGGGTGCGTGTGTCCCGTGGGAAGCTGTCAGGATCTGATCAGAAGCCATCTGAAACAGCCTTCCTGGCTGACAGCAAAGAGCTGATAACAGAGCTTGGAATGGGTCTTTTCAACAAGTTGCACAAGCAACTCACCCTGCATGTCTCTAGGTCATACTCTCATACTGCACATGGGAGGCTGTCGCATGGGACTGGACTCAATGTCTTCCTGAAGTCAAGAGAATATGATCTGTGCTGCTTTTCACTTACATTATTGCCTGACCTCCAGCCCACTGCCTTGTCAAGGAAAGAAATCAGATTATCAAAAACAATAATAGTGAATCAATTCTGGTTTGGTTGTTTCTTACCACCTTGCTACTCTCCGCGTGTTTATAAGCTAAAATTGCATTATCAGCAACAAGAGGATAACAATACAACACATCCTTTGTGAATTTGCAATATGATGTAATTATATCTGTGAACTGTTGGTGGAGCCCTGGGCAGACATGGCTGTCAAACAGACCAAGGCTCTTCGTCCTGGAAAGGCAATCTCCTTCCTGAACCTCAGTGCCGTCCTAGACAAACTCTGCTTCACCAACTTTCTTTTCAAACAGATCACAGACAAGTCTCACCTCCTGTCTTTACCCTGGTTAATTATTTTTCCCCTCAATTATTTGCTCCCAGTGCCACCAGCTGCCAGATAGGTGCCTTCCAGACCAGGATTCTGGCTGGGACCAGTCAAGTTCAGCTCACTGTGCTCTTTTGTGTCCCTGAAACCACCTGTTACACCCTGGACTAGAACCAGCAGAAAAAACACTGACCAACTAATGAACACCCAGCATCACTCAGAATAAGGCTGAAGGTGCCATTGTCCTACCTGTCCTACCTCCCCCCTTATACTGGAGGGAGCTGCTGGTGACAGGTAAGCTGCTGTCAGATGGACAAATTGACACAGGACTGCACCACAGAGCCCTACTCAGAAAACATCACCAGTGAACTGAAGCAGTCGAGTCTCCACCACATTTACTATCATAATTGCATTCCTTGTAAACTTCAGGTTATCACATTGCCTTCAGCCTGTAAATTGTCACAGGATCCTAATATGTACCTCCTGAAATTGGTAATTCTGTGCAGAAAGCATTCTGCAACTCAAATCACAATGATGTGCTAATTTAGCTAATCAGCAGTTATATTAACTACCTACAAAACAAACAGGGAATAAGAACTGTTGGGTGACTTATGAGCAAAAAAAAAATATGGTAACACTGATGCTTTTTTGATGGCACATCTCATTATAAAGAGGTTACCACAAAATAATTTCAGGAGAAACAACAACAGTGTATATGGCCATTACAGGGTTACTGATAGATAATACATGAGATAATACAGCTAAAGGATACCTGTTTGAAATATTTGTGTAGATGCAATCTTAACAGGCTATATCTAAACTCATCCTTCCATCTTGCTTCATATGATGCATTAACTTGGTCACTATTAGACTTGTGATCACAGTACTGCCTATATTTTATATAAGATTTCACTGGAACTATCACTGCATTTAGACCCACTCAGGAAACTTAGACAGAAGATTGTTACCATTTTTTTCTTATGATGATAATAAGCTCTTGGTCTGAATCAGTCTAAAACCAGTCTTGTCTGCAATGTCCCTACAGCTATCAGAAAGCTCCAGACCAAGAGCCAGAAACCTACAATGAAGGAGACAGGAACCTTGAATTGCTTTAGTCTGGTGCTGCCTGCATCCCACGTTTTCACTGTCAATTCATACATCAGCTTTTCAACTGTAACAGATTATATTTAACACTAACCATCTTAGCAAAGTCCATGTGGTGTGAATTTACAACCCAGCTAAAGCAGGAAAGGAAATACATCCTGTGTGGTCTGACAGCAGAGCAACCAAAAGAAATACACCACCATTGAGATGCTCAATGGGGCTGTCCAGGATCGATCCATCCCGTGCCCTCTCGTGAGACAGGGAGAGTTCTGCTCTCCAAAGCAAAGGAGTAGCTTCTTATTGCTGCATTGGTGAGTCTGCATTGTTGTTTTCCTGTACATAAATCAATAAACTATCTCTAAAAATATTTCCTGCTCTGTGTCACAGCATTTCTGTATTCTTATGATGGCGAGCTACAGCTCTGAGAAGGACTTACTGTCTCATTAACAGGGGAAAATATGGTCAAATCCTCCAAATGAATCAAAGCAAAGTGGCAGGAGCAGGAGAAATAAGACACGGCACTTTCCATTGCTGCAGCTTTTGGAAAGTAACTTGTTTTTTTATCATCGTGTTGTCAGTGTATTTCCAGGACCAGTTTTTAATGCAGAGTCTCATTAGACCCGTCTGCTCTTTAATACATGTCTATTTACGCTACCAATGGCGTTTGAAGCAGCCTTCAAAGACACTTGCTTAAAACAGGCTTTCCATCCACTAATTAAACCTTAACAATCCCTTATAACGAGCAACACATTTTTTCCCCAAAAATTGTGTACTTCCCAGGTGGCTCTTCATGTTAGCACTGAAAGGAGAGGTCATTCCTGAAGGATCCTCCATCACAAACATCTGAGAACAGGAAAGTCACCAAAGTGCCCCTGCAGAAGAAGGGATTCTCATGGAAGCATGGAATGGGCTGAACTGGACACCATCCAGCTCATCTCGTTCTGATCTCCCTGCCATGGCAGGACACCTCCCACTACCCCAGGCTGCTCCAAGCTGCATCCAGCCCTGAACGCTTCCAGGGATGGAGGCATCCACAACTTCTCTGAGAAACCTCTGCCAGGGCCTCACCACCCTCACAGTTAAGACTTTCTTCCAACTCTACTTATTGTCACTTTAAAGCCAATCCACCTTGCCCTGTCACTCCATGCCCTCTCCAGCTCTCTCAAAGCCCCTTCACAGCACTGCAAGGGACTCCAACATCTCCCTGGAGCCTTCTCTGCTCCAGGCTGAGTAACCCCAACTCTCTCAGCCCACCTCCATAGTAGAGGTGCTTCAGCCTTCTGAGCATCTCTGTGATTTCCCCTGGACCTGCTCCAACAGGTCCACAACCTTCTTATGTTAAGGACCCCAGAGCTGGATGCAGAGCTCCAGGTGAGGTCTCACCAGAGCAGGGCAGAGGGGCAGGATCCCCTCCCTCACCTGCTGCCCACACTGCTTTGGATGCAGCCCAGGACAAGGTTGGGTGTCTGGGCTTCAAGTGCGCATTGCCAGCTCACGCTGAGCTTCTCATCAACAACATTCCCACATCCTTCTTCCCAGGGCTGCTCTTAATCCATTCTTCATCCAGCCTGTATTTGTGCTTGGGATTGCCCTCACCCCTGCGCAGGACCTCTTCTCACAGCAAATTAGTTCCTGGTGGAGGCAAATGACAGCTGTACAGCAACACAGAAGTTTGCAAAGCTCCTCATTTACCGTTAGAAATGTTGTCTTGTGTAACTGTCAAGCAACAGCAATATTCCTACCCTGTTTTACTTGAGTGCCCTGTCTTGGGGGCATTTTGCCAATCATGCCTCAATTAAGTTTAAATAACAACTAATTTATTAGTCCTAAAGGCTACCTTTCCCTTTCCTATGGGACTGCTTGCTGAGTAAGTCAGTCCACTGAAGCTGATGTGAAAAATGAAATGCTACTGTAATTAGTGTAATATCTTTCCAAGATAAAACCATAAGAACTGCAGCTTCAGACAGCTGTCATCTGGCTATTCTGCTTATTATTCACAGACAAACTCTGATATCTTCTGCATATTACACGGTACGTTTACATGCAGTCTCAGTGAAAACACTCGTGGAACAGGATCTCTAAGTATCTAGCTCAGAATGTAGCCGAGAGAAAGAACGGAGCTTGAAAGTCATTTCAGACCTCATTTTCCCTCAGCACAGTCATTGTCCCAAATAGGTACACATAAACACATACTGGTTTTCTTTAGAAGCAATTTATGTGAATTCAATGTTCTTATAAAATTGGCTAGATATGACAGTCACTGAAAACTAAAATCCTCTTTTTTACATGACAGTCAGGGTACAGAGAGAAAAAAAAATCTAAAAAATGGATGCTCCAAGGAACAGCGAGACTGATTATCTTCAGAGGTAAAAGGGTAATTGCTGTCACATGGTAAAAAAGGAACCAGGCAAATTCATATGAATACTCTTTGGAGAAGAAGCCCTTACTGGTTAAAGATGCTGCACATTATGTAAGGCAATTACTGTGTGGAGTGGTGGTGATGCCTCGAATGCAAGCTCATTCACAGATGCCTGAATACTGCAGGAAGGCATCATCTATCTCTTACACCTGGGATTCTTCTGCTGATGGCACAGATTCCCCTGAAAACACCCAGAGACTCACAGCACCATTCATACAAGGTAATTTGGGATGGAAGGGACCCCGGAAGATCCAATCCCTGCTCTAAGAAGGACTGACTTCAAAATTAGAAAAGGCTGCTCAAGACCTTTTTTGTTAACTGTTCAGTATCTCCAAGGAATCTACAGTCTCTCTGGGCAACCTGGGAGTTCCTCTCACTCCAGCCTATGATTTACCTTCTCTTAATTCACTGTGCACCTCTGGGAAGTGTGGCTCCATCTCATCTGTGAACTCCACACTAGACACTCCTCCAGACTGAACAAGCCCAAATCCCCAGCCCCATCTCACATGCTAATTCAGAAGTGTATCCAAAACCCCCTTCCCAGTGAAGAATGACAGGATCAGAAATCCCCCAGTGTCAAGGTTTATAAGATGAAGAGCCCCTGCAAGGCGTGTAAGCAAACACCTCCCTTGGCTAAAGGGCTGTTCCACGACAGCACAGAGCACCTCTGCACACTCCTGAGGAGTCCAAGCAGCAGCAAGGAGAGGTATTAACAAAACCTTTATGAAAGTTTCCCTTACTAAACACTTCTACAGGTAAAGTACAGAATTGCTGAAAACCCAGCAGATTCTTTTCCAGACACAGTATGGTCAGAGTCAGCAGCTGGGTTTGATCTCTCTGTGGAGATCGCTCCCTTGTTCATACAAAATATCTTTAAAAATCTTCTTCCATGGGTTTCATCTGAGAACTCATTTTCCTGAGACCCCACTCGTCTTCAATAATACCCAGCAGAGTGGTTCTATCTCTACATGTAACTATGAAAACCAAAGCTGTTACAAAAGCCACAGTTAATTACAAAAAGTGAATGCAGCACTGAAATGATTTTTGCTTAAACCCACCAAGGTATGTTTTTCACGATTACCCTAGAACAGCACATAGCCTAGGTAATTATTGGAGGGCTCTCCACAGAGTAAAAGCAAGTGTGATACTCTTCTACTATACTTCTAATTCTGTCAGAGTATGATTAACACAAAGTTCGTGCACCTACTAGAACATAAAGATTACCATCCCTTCACACAGAGACTGAACAATACAATTTACAGATTTGAAAACCTTGTGGAAAGGTTTGTGGTCAAAACCTAGTTAAAGATATTTACTCCTTTGAGTTTCAGTTTAAAACACATTTCTTCTTTCAGATACATCCCACATACTGTCAGGGCTTTTCTTTCTTTTCCTTTGTTTCCAGATTATATAAGAAATTCATTTCATCTTTAAAGAATAGCTTCTAGCTTTGTGAAGGAGTAAATTATTATGTCAAGTTTCCTCAGTTAGCATACCTGTATAGCAATTTTTTTCAATAAAAATAACCTTTTGTAAAAGGTTTCATTGTATTTCCCAGAGACTGATAACAGCCACATCTCCAGCCATCTGCAGCCACCACTACAGACTCTGATGCACACTCTGAAAAATGACATTCTTCTCAACACTTCTGTTCAGACAATGGGACCACTAATTTCTAAATGCTTAATTATGCCAAGGGCAGAAGCCCAAACCCTTTACCCACGTTGAACTTCTTCAACAGTCTTAATGAAAATCAGGCCTCAGGCAAATCATTAGTAAAATTCAAAATCATGAGGAAATTATCCTTTCCATTTTTAGCACAAAGAATGGATTACTTCATAAAGGCCTATAGATAATTCATTTAAAGCTCACACGCTTCAGCTTTGGGCAGAAGAGCAGGTTAAGATATTTGAACATCAAGCACAGATATCCCCCTATACTCCACAATATTGCGTTAGTGGTACTTTAAATCCCAGCACAGCAGAACTGTATAACGGATGAAGTTCCCAAAACACTTTATGTCATAAAGTACTTCAGTTAGTTTCCAAATTATCTACTGCAACAGAGCAAAGACCTTACTTAAATGCTACATCCAAGACCTCAAACGCTGCGGGGCTGGATGGAGGAATCTTACCCCTGGACTGCAGCCCGTGCCCACACGCCTCGCTCTGCCCTGGCAGGCCCTGTCTCACCGGCTCTGGCACCAGCACGCAGGGGCTCCAGCGGTGGCTCTTCCACCTGCAGCAGGAACAGCAAACACTCAAGTGGTTAGAACTGGAAGACAGGGAACACAAACCCAGGCACAAACTCTAGCTACGAATCGTAATATGCTGTGGGGACTTTGGAGTCGCAAAGCTGTAATTACTCCTGAAATAAGCACTGGGAACTGAAATTCAGACGCCAGGTTCAGCTTCTAGGGAGCTACATCCTCCTCCTACAACATTCCCTTTTCTCATTTTTGCAGGACATGGTTCAAAGTGACGTAAGATACATAGGAAATAGCTCCAGTGGGCTTTGTCACCAGGCTCTCCTCCTGTTCTCATACAATTGATGATGTCCCCAGCCTGCTTTCCATGCTCACAGATGTGCCAGCCAGCAACACCGGGAAGCGGCTTTCCACGGCACCAGGCAGAGCAGAGCGTTGTGTCCCCTGCCTGGCACCGCCTTCAGCTCCACACTCTGTTCCAGGACCACCTCCTGTGGGATGTACAGGCTGGAGATTCACATGCAAAGATATAACGGTTTTCTATTTACTAATATTGCACAACAGATGGCCCACAGAATCTTAATGAAGAGCAGTGAGTAGCTGCTCTATTGTATTATTTGTCTAATCAGAACTTTGTAAGTGTGTACTATTCACTGGAGGGAGAGTACCAGGGGAAAAGACAAGAGTTTCTGCAATAAGAATGCAATTATGATTAAGGCACTCTAGGGCTTGTGGTCCCAAAATAGCTTACATTGATTTTAGATACAGTGAGGGGGGAGCTCCCAGTAACAGCTTCCTTACACACTTCAGACCCCGAGGTTACCATTTCTAGGAGCTCTGTCTGTTGGTGGTTGTTCTGATGATGCCGAATCTACTGATATCTCCATCTGAACTCTACTCTTACACATTTTGCAAGGTACATTATCTGTTCCAAACTCTGCATTTTCCAACATTATGTTATTTTCTGGTGAAAATTGTGCGGGACAAGAGTCCTTTCTGGAGAAGTGGACACCCACTAGAGACTTATTCCAAGCTAACAGTTTTTACCTATACACTGGACAGGTGGGAACATCTTCACATTCTCTTTCCTCATACAAGGTGTCCGGACACGCCTGTCCCCCACTGGCAGAATCCTGAAGGATAATCCTGTACCGGGACTGCTTAACTGCAGTGGCACTGCCTGAAAAGCAAACAAAGAAGTTGTCTTTCAGGCACAGTTGGCACCCCAAGTTAGTGATTTAGCTGGCTTGGTTAGAAACATGCTCTGTGTTTCATTTATATTTTGAAACTGTGAACACTCTGTAACATTTCTTCCTCTGAAATTACCAGTAGTTCAGCAGGATAGCTGCTGGAAGGTTGATAGATCAACAGCCTAACAGATGCATCAAAAAACGTCTATTTAACAGAAGACCAAATCAAGTAAAAAAATAAGTAAACAAGAAAATAAACATCTTAACCAGGGAAAAGACTAAAACCAAAGAAATAAACTGTCATAATAGAAAGTTTTGTTTCTGAGAACACATTCAGGTGGTCTCAGGCTGCTACCAGTAACCCATCTTTATGGCTCTAGAAATTAGAGATGATAACTTCCTGATAGGAAAACCATTGCAACCAACAGAGGCTAACTCTTTACTTAACCTGTGTTGATGCAAGATCAATCCATCTAGAAACACAGTTCACAAAATCCATGGCACAGAATGCAGCAGGAAAGACAAGAACAAGATTTATCTATTTATCTCTACAGCTAAAGCAAACACAATCCTTGGCTGTGTAAGCGGTAAGTGCAAACTGAGAGCTGGTTTAACCACTGCATATAGCATTTGTATTTCTCTGGATACTGACTCACACTTCAAAAACAGGTGCTAGAAAAGTAAAAAGGGATCTCAGGAGAACTCCTTAAAGGATTACAGACCACGTAAACATCTTTAAATAGTGGACTTAATCAAGTTTGTCTGAAAGAGGAAAGCAATGTGCCAACAAACCCACTACGAGTACTATTCTTCCAGCTCAGAATATGGGCAAAGCTGCAGCAGTAAAACTACAATGGAGTACAAGGAAAACTTAAAAGTCACACCATGAACACAAAGTACAAGCACAGAGCCAAGAAAAATGTTGGCTTTAGAAATACCAAGTCATACAAGCCTTCACTGGCAGATGTGCCACCACCGTGAGACCACTGCAAAAGGACACTGGACCTGGCAGGAGGCTGCTCACCATGGCTGCTGCCCTGGGGCAGGAAAAGCACTTCTTTCACAGCCACTACCTAAGGCAGCTCTACAGCTTCCTACAGTCTCCTTTCACATGTCTGATTTGGTGCCTGTAAAGCCCCACAAAGAGCCTTTTCTTAAAATCTAGCCCACACCATCACTCCCGTAAATTAAACTGTTTTATCTTCTGTCCACCACATGAAGAAGAGAGTTTATCCCTGTCACCTAATGTATAACCTTTACAAAATTGCAAGGCCTTGCATCCACTCCAAGTTTTCCCTTCTCTAAGCAATCCCAGTCCTTTGTAGGTCCAATTCAATTCCCTCTCATTGCTCACTTTCTCACAACACTGTGCCCACGGACCTGCAGCCTCCCCAGGGCAGAGCACAGTGACCCCTCAGGGGTCTTACATACACATACAATGTGCCCAGGAATTTGACAAGCCCAGTATGAGTTTTAGCATTTCTAACTGCTGACTTTTATTCAGGAGGGAAGGCTCACAGGATCTTATCAACGTGTATCAATACTCTATAACGGGCAGTAAAGGAGACACACACAGACTGTTTTCACTGTGATACCCACTGTGAGATTTTTAAAGCATCTGAGTACCCATTTAAAAGTGATTTAATTTAAGCCACTGTTCCTCAGCTTCCTGATAAAAGTTTATTGTGTCAAAAATCTACCACTTCCCTTAATTAGAACAGCTACACTGTCAAAATAAGAGGAGATTAAATTTATTGGAGACAATTTGTTCTCAATAACTCCTTACTGGCCAGTTTACTACAATATGATTTTTGAAATGTTTATATCTTGAGTAATAACTTGTTCTTGTGGCTTTCTACATAATGAAGTTAGGATGAGTAATCTACAATTTTCTTGACCTTTCTTTTTGGGGGAGTGGAGGTGAAGGGAGAGTTTTGGTTTGGTTTGCCTTGGTATTATTGAGTTCTAGTTCTTTAACACTTAATTTCTCACCCATAAGACAGTCACGCGATGCTCTGGAATTACTTTACTACTTCCTTCTTATTCACACAACCTCACTGACATGGGAATAGCTACCCAATGGAAACACTCCTTAGTCCATTCTTCTCCTGGCTGCAGACAGGAAACAGTGGCAGTAACTGCACATTGCCAATATTGTGCTTCTCTCATTTCTCAAAAAGTACATTTCATTCAGTTTCCCTTTACTTTTAATCCATTTATGCAATTTCCACTACCTAATATCCTCTAGCTTAGTTTGCATTCTTGATTTCTTGCTTCTAATCTTTGTAAAACAATATGACAATGCAAAAGAAAACAAGATCCTGAACAACTCTGGTAGTAAGACAAAAAAGGGCTTCTCTAGATGTGTGTGGTGTTCTCTCATCATGGTTTGAACCTTGAGCTTGCAAATCACAGACCTACACATGCCTTGCTCCCCAGTGCTACTGGCTTGCTATTAGCACAGTTTCAGAACAGAAATTACAGTCCAGTAGGGCTTCAGGCTTTTGGACAGGCTGTTTTGGAGTTTCCAGGTCTTCTGCACTCCTGTCTGCATAGAACGTGTTCCCAAGAGGTGTAGATACCAATTCCTTCAGTTTTTTGAAGCCTATCTTTTTCTTTTTTATATGTCTTGTTGATATTGCTATCCTTCACTTCCAAGAATCGTGAACTCTATCATTTTGTGATGATTTTCATTCAAATTATCTACCACCATTAGAATCGTACCCATTTCCTTCCTATTAATCAGGACCAAATCTAAATGAGCTTCCCACAGTAATTTTCTCCACCTCAAGAAACTAAATTATCCTCAACATTTATTGCACCTTACTCAAACCCCATTTTCAAAATTGAATTTCCTCACTGGCTTTTCTATAGCATTCCTTACAAATGTTAATAAGCATAATTTTTATATTTTCAGTTTAAATTGCTATAGCCTGATTTTTCCAGAGTACTAGAACTGTGGAGGACCATCCTTTTAAAGCCAAACTGATTTCAAGCATGGTCTGCCCTCCTAAAAAAAAATCAGGCCTGAAGATCTGAGAACCATCTTAACTTGTGTCCTTGACTTTGCAACTCAGGTAATGCTGTTGAGAATTTCAGGGGTGCCTTACCTCTGCTTCCACTCCCCATCCCTGTGCCACCAGACTCCACTCTCCTTCCTTACAGAGCCACAGAACTCCTACCAACCCACTCTTATTCCTCCCTGCATCTCGTATCCTTCCTTCCTCTGTCTTTCACCCCCAGGGCTTCCCTGCCCAGGGCTCAGAGAGCTGCACCACCATTCTCAGGTGAGGGACAAAATCCCTTTCACTCCTGGAACATGTGCTGTATCTGGTCCAGCTTCCACAGAAAACATTGAGTTTCACGCTCTGCTCCTGACCAGACGGAAAGGCAGAGTCTGGTCAACACAAGACTCTGCTCACACAAAAAACAAGGACAATTTTTCTGAGATTTTCAGAGATTTTCAGAGATTTTAGTCACCAAAATCAGTGCTGTGTCAAACATCATTGTAGACATAAGAGCTCTTAAGTCTTTCACTTTGACCAGCTCTAGCTGGGTGTTTATGAGGATTGGAAGTGGCAGATCATGGACTGACACAAGGTAGAGGCCATTGGAATTTCTTGTTGTGGCACACCATACATTTTATGCACTTTTACCCCATCTCATTTCAAATCTGATTTAAGGCATGGGGAGAAAACAGGACAGCTACTATCTAACATTTCATGTAAACTTGTTTAGAGAATTAAGTGACTGTGAAATTTCTAACCTTCCTCCTGTACCACCAATGCCCAGAAGAGACGAGGTACTTACAGGTACCATCTATTTTCAGAAGGGAGATGAAAAATTTATTGTTAGTTGCTTGCTTTTTTTAAACTCCCTGTTTTACATCTATGCTGACAGACCAGGGAGCACCTCACCCATGCTGAAAGCAGTTACCTCTCCAGGCCACCTTCACCCTCAGAAAAGCAGAGGAAAATCTACCTGCTGCTCATTCAGACCATTTCATATTCTGAAACCACCCTACTGATTTTTTGATTCTTTATTCAATCCATCCTCAAAGACCAGGTAAAACATACATTATAGAGACTGCAGTAGACAGTTGCCACCTTTAAGTATCTGAAACGGCAGAGAATCAATAACTTGCAACAACCTCGCAGTTCCTGCCTCCCCAACAGGTGCTTGGATTCGGGGGCACTTCCTTTGTGAATTATGTTGTCCGTCCATCTGTTACTGCCCTGAGGTTCAGTGCTGTCTGCACTTCTGAGGCAGGAGATAATCTTCTGCCAGAAGACAGACAGTTGTCTGATGACATTTAAATGTAGGGAAAATGTCAGCTTTTTTATTGTCAGATGGTAAACTCAGATGTATTTCCTCAGATAAACTACAGACAGCTCAACTGGTAAAGTTTTGTGTAAAGCTGATTTAGTGATTCCATGTTTGTCTAAGTTCTGATCTTCTGCTGGTACACAATTAATTTTAAATCTGCCAAGCAATACCTGTTCGTGCTTGATCTGATTAGTAATTCACCATCTGTATATTGCTTTCATTAAATACAACTTTTCTATGAAAAAAAAACAACACTCCTAACAACTCATGTATGTATAGTGGCTTTGAAATTTCATTACCGTGCTGAGGTTTTAATTGTGCAATGCAAATTAAAAAAAAAAGAACCTTGCAATGCGGCCATATCAATAACAGATTTAGGAAAAAACAAACTCCCTCATCTAAGAAGTTTTAATTTAGAATTATATTAAAATGATAACACTGCCAAGGAGGTTAAATAATTAATTTCTTCTCATTTTAATTGTAGACTATTATTTAATAAACAAAGTAATTTACCAGGTAATTTATTCTACTCCTTCATAGGCAGCTCATTTAAAGTCTAAAAATAAATTGCTAATTAAAACAGGATTCACTGTTTTAGAAAGCAACTAATTTTCCTGTAAAATCTAACAAGGACTATGATAAAGCATTCACTGAGAATCTTTGAAGGGCAAGGAAACTTCCAACAAAAATGAAATATTCTGATAACTGAGCAGACTTTCATCTGAATAATTAATGAAACACACAAATTTGTCAGAAAACCCAACAATAGATGATTATAAAGAAACTTCGTTGTACACTCAGTGCCTCAAAGTTAACCAACAAGATTAAAGAGATGTTTGGCCCTTGAGAAAACACAAAGCACGAGAGGTACTTGCACAACCCTGTTATGTACAGCCAGGTTGGTCAAGAGAATTACATTTCATATGTAAGCAATTCCATGTGCAGCCATACAGCATAGGGGCCTTGGAATTCTGACTGAAGGCAGAAACCAGAAGGAACTTTTCCCAGCAGAGAGAATTTACATCTCCCAAGCTGTTCACAAGGATCCCACCTGCCCAAGAACATCAGCTCAAAAGTCAAGGTCCAGAGTGCTCACGTCCAAAACTCATGCAGATGAATGCCCTAAAAATTATTAGACTGGTGTAAACTTCATCTGCCATATGTTTCTAGGCCAATTCCCTAATTTTTCACCAAAATTTTGACTTCTTAAAGGCTTACCAGGCTGACAGGCTGTGGGACAGGGCGTCCACTCACTGAACAGGGTAACAACACAGTCCTTCCTGCAGGGGAGGAGACACGGCCGCACTGCCTCCGGCCGGATGGACTCGGGACACCTACGGATCCAAACATGGGTAAAACAAAAGAGAAAGTTAAAACCATGGAGAAAGATTCTATTCCTAAGACTTTCACAGGGCTGTGAGCATACTGCCATACCAAAGACACCGCTTCTGGCCAGAGCAAGCCTTATTTTTCTTCTCCTTCACACTCATGCAACCCAGCTGAATTTAGTACATTTCAAGGAATAAAAAAAGAAGAAGAATTTTTTTTTTTTAAATGGGGAGCTCAGCTTGATGACTACAGGCTAAATGTAACTCTGTCTGTGACATCAAAACCACAAAGCTCATGGGAGTAAAACAGATATATTTATTACCAAAGAAACAGAGTAGTTATGTTTATAAAGTAGTCCTGTTATAGCACTATATGCAACAGCCTTCAAACCATCTGTCTGTAAGGGCTGATGACATATTCCTCAACTTTCAACCCCCAAGGAATACAAAAATAGTTTCAAGTGAATACAGTAAGAAGAGCACTGTGATTTTCTTCATTCATTTTTAACTCCTACACAGAAAACGTGTCATACATATACTAATAAAAGTTTAAGACACACTTAATGTATAAGGACTCAAAGAACAGAAAAGGGACAATTTTATGGGATCAGGCAGATCTTGCATATCAAGTGGGTGAACAAGAAGGGAATTACTCTTTCTCACTCCTTATTAATTTCTATTAAAAAGATCACTCAACAATACTTAGTAATGCATGCAACCCAAAATGATCCCATTTGAAGGAGGAATATGCCACTAATTCCTACAAGAAAAAAACAAATCTTAAAACCATGATTCAGCTCCCTAAGTGTTTACTTACCCCCTTCAGTTCCATTTCCTCTTACACCACCTCAAAAGCGGAGAGGGCAAACAACTATCTTAGGCATTATACAGCTCTATAAACAGTATGTTTAATTAGGTAAAGTTCAAGCATATCAATGCATTTGAGACATACATGAATACTAGATTTCTTTCCTTTTATTTAATTAACCCCATTAACCTCAAGAATTTTAATTAACTTTACTAAAATCAGCACAGTCTGCTTATACAAACAGGATTGTTTTGAGAGCTGCTATAAGAAAGAAAACTCAGTTCTAAGTCTCTAGACTCATTAATGGTGCAAAAATAATTAGCAACATCTTGATTTTTCGATATTAAGGAACACATCTGTGCTACTTATTTTCCTCATTTAGTAAAGCAAAGCAAAATTTGGGATATTTCTACTGCAGAATACGTAATTTTGTTGTGTTGCTATCACATTATGGAAGTTATATAAACCAGCTGAACAATACAGATCACACATATGGTACTGCCTTATTGGAGTGTAAATACAATGCAAAATCTATTTACTTTTTCTATTTTATTAGAGCCCTGCTAATAATGCGTTGCTGAACATTATATTCAAATGTATTTCATATTTTCCTCATGCCTGTCCTTCAGGGAAAATATTTGCAGAAAACTGTAAATTAGAGTAGCAGAGGAGCTACAGCAAAAAATCTCCACCACTGAAAGTGTGCCTTTTGTCTGGATTTACGTGGAAAGTTAAAATGAGCTGGATAGTTGGTTTCTTTACCTGTTACAACATAGTAGTGATGGAGTAGTACTGGAAAATTAGTCCTGATATAAAATTATTTCAATCCTGCAGAGTCCATACGCTTGCAGAAAATGCCTTTCTACATAACATATTTTATAAATAAACACTAACAAGCTTTTTTTAAATACCTTTTGGGAGTGACCTGGCCAGAGCTGCTCTTCATGCAGAAGACTTTCCTTGTCTGTATGCCCACCCCACAGGTGGCTTCCCTGCTCCAGCTGATGGTGGCGTTGAGCGCAGTCCCCAGCACGTCCTCGGAGCAGGAGCTCCAGGGAGATGCTTCCCAGAAGAAATGCACGCACGGGTGCTCATTGCAGGCACGCTGCTCCTGCAGGGCTCGCTCAGGGGGACAGGCTTTTCCACCTGGAAAGGGTCAAGAGAACACCATATCCTTACCTCATGGCATGTGACAAAAGGAATACATCGAAACCTTTTTTTAAAAGTCAGGTTTGCACAATACCTTCTCTTTTTTCCCCCCCTAAAAAAAATAAATAAATAAAGCTTAAATAAAGCTGTTGACCTTTATGGCTGCAATAACAACCTTCTAAAATATTGTTTCCTCATTAAACTAGCCTTGCATAAAATTGTATTCCAATGCATAATGGAAACAGAAATAGGCAAAGTATATTTCTGAGTTACTTTATTGATAACTCCTACACACAGCCAAGTTAATTCCGTTTAAATGCCAGTATCACTCAGCAAACATGCAATCAGGTTTAAAGACAAATTAAGCATTATTTTTATGTTCATTCTCCTTGCTAATCTCCCAAGGAGATTAGCAAGCATCTCTCTCTCATATTTGGACTCCACGCGTTGCCTTAAAGATTTGAGCAGGAGAGGATGCTGAACTGTAATGACAGCAGCATGTATCAAATGACACCCACATCTGCAAATCAAGGAAGGGGGAAACTTGAAAGACACGTTTTGAGTATGAAGCCTTCACTTCTCTGAAGCATCATCCTTCAAACTCATGTCCAAAGATTTTGCTAAACTGCTGCACTTTGTCAGCAACTGGTGACAAAGCCCCAAAGTACAGGAGTTGGAAGAGTCTCCCCAGAAGCTGTAACACTACAGCCAGCAGCTTGAATTTATCCATAAAAGCAGATCATCATAGCTCAAAAGCTACGGAGTAATGCAGTGAAATTTAACAGTAAGCATTGTCATTTTAGGAAGAAAGAAGCAAAAATTACTAAAATCAAAACTACTGTCCTCCAGGAAGGAGAACTCGGACAACTTGGGACACAGCCAAAGTGCTGCAGGTTTTGAAAGAGCTGAAGTGTTGGGGCCAGACACCACGAGGTGCAGGGCACCTTTACACCCTACCAAAATCAACCAGAGATGAAGGGATGTCGAAGGGATGCCCATTGCCTTGCAGCACTGACCCTCCTGAAATAAGGGAAGGCCCCAAATGGCCACAATGAATAGCAGTGAGAAAAGAAAAAGAGAGAGAAATTACCTAACCCACTGGATAATCATGTCACATTACCATTCATCCTTTCAAGAAAATGGACTGTTCCACACAGTGCTCAGTCTCAGAAATGTTTAGTACGATGATGGAGTAGAAAATGCCCCAGGTAACTTACTACCTGAAGAATTTGACTTGGCAGGAAAAATGCAAACCAGTTATTTTTCTTGTGTGTTTGAGACACATCTTAAAAATAGATAATTGTAACAAGCAAATGGCAAAATGCCTGATCCATTTGGAATGAAAAAAACAAAATCTAAAGAAAATATCCAACTCGAATTTTGAACTTCCCAGGGAAAAATCAGGGTGGCTTTTTCTCAATAGTACGTTAGTTACAGTATGTTCAGGAAGCTTTCCTAAACACAAGAGAGTAGTAATGAGGCAGTTTTAACTTAACATAGTAAGAAATGGCTCATCCAAACTTGCCTGCAACACTGCAAGCAGGAGATGCTGTTTATAAGGAACACAAGGGCCTGCCCACTTTCTGCAGTTCATTGACAACTTTTGTACAAAGAAAGAAGGACAACATGCCTCTGCCTGGCCGTTCCAGTAACCATTTACAGATTTATTTTATGATGTTCAGCAGTTCCTGTAATTCATTTTACACCTGCTGAGAATGCCTGCTCTGCAATCTCCCCTTGCACCAAGCTTCAGAAGTTTGCTGCATAAAGAATTATCTTTTAAAACCTGATTTAAATCAGGTCCCCCAAGTTTCATCAACAGCTTCCTGGTTGTCATATTCTGGGAGCAGGTGAAGAGCTTGGAGAAAATGACCCAAAATTTCCATATGTCCTTCAACAGCAGAGCCTCAGCTGACACTTCCTTCATTGACAGCGGCCACACGAAATGGCCCTTGCAGAGGTACCAGAGCTCTGTAGAAGTCAGGTGCTCAGCTGTGAGCTGGATATGAAAAAGGTAGAGAAAGCAGGTAATTTAACATTGCCTTAATGTTGATAATGGCATTAACTCCACTTCCACTCTCCTGAATTTCAATCACTGTCTGTACACAGATGTGTGACTCTGCACAGCAAACTGTTACACCATTGCTAAAGATGCACAGAAAAAGTCAGGGAGTTTGATGTTAATAGTTAATTATTCCTTCCTCAGAAACTCCAAGTATTCAGCTCAGAGTATATCACTTTAAGGTTAGTGCCTTTCAGGTTGAGATGACAGTGCTTCTTTACTTCCAGAATTCACTCCTTCACAATTTCACTCTCATAATTCCATGTTTTATCTGTTATTTGGATTTCATTACTTCCATGGAAAATATGAAACCAACTGTATTTTCGTTTTAATTATTCTCTAGCTCATAGACTTTTTTAGTAGTAGTTATTATCATTCAATCAACAATTATTTCCATCCTGAAGGGCCCCAATTTTCTTCACAAGTGCTTATGAGGATGTTTATGTGAATACAGACCTTTCACATGAGTAATGGTTTGCAAGATCAAGTCCTTACATTAGCCCAGAAACAGTGGGTGGCTTTAACGACAATTTACAAAATAGCACTTAAAAGAGCTTGTCCTGAACTAGATTTGCATCTGAAAGTGTTTTGCTGCTGCATTAACTGCACCTAGTTTTGGCACTAGCAGGTATTTTGTGTCAACAAGGCTTTAGTCTATTGGACCTCTTCACACTTTATGAATTTTTATGCACTTGATCCAAGACCTTTCAAATCCTGTGTGATAAACTAACACATAAATTAATTACCATATGTGTAACTGTATTAAAGATTACACTTCTAGTACAAAATGGTTTGTTTAAATAGCTGTATCACTGATGTTAATATGTAAAAAAACCAGATACATGATGTGTCCAAGAAGATCCAGAAGAAATGACATATATTAATCAAGAGGTATTTACTGACTAAAATAGAAAAACAAGCAGGTCAACACATTCCAGGTCTACATTTAAAAAAAAGTAGGTCCTTTTCCATTTCCTCATTTTTCACAGCTCACTGGTTTTAAATCTTGACTAATATGTTCCCATATAAAGACACTTGCATGGTGAGTCTGTCATGCAGCAATTTTACTGGTAGAGGATGAAGCTCTTCAGAACCAAATTTACATCCAGACAGGCCCTCAACAGAGGCTGAAGTAAATAGTTTTGAACTGTGAGAATTTCTCCAAGTGACACATGACAGAATTTCTCCAAGGGACACATGAATTCCAGCCCATCAAGATCTCCTAGTCTCTAGGCAGAGACAAGCATTCACTATTATCCCTGATTCCTGTGGAACTGGGATTAGCTCGGATCTAAAACCAGTTTGGCTCAGGAATGCGAGTCCGTGCATTAAAGGAACAAACAGTGATTAATCCAGGAATGTTCAGCACTCACCCTCAGCTGGAAGGGCCAGGATGGACCTGCTCCTACTTTGACTGCCCTCGGTGTTTTTGCTGGAGCAGGAGTGGGAGCACGGGGACCACGGGGACCACTCACTGACGACACAGTCCCTCGCACAAGGGACTTCACAAGCCACCACCTCGGGCCGGGGAAGCTCTGAGCAGAGGTGATGTGGAACTTCTTCACCTGGAGCAAATGAAACAAGACAGACATGGAGGGAGGCACAGCTTGGTTCAATACCCACAGCCTGCATCAAACAGACTGACTTCATGTCAAACATCCACCTGCCCATGGAGGAATATGCTACAGAACAGCATGTGGCGAGGCTGCAGGCTGGAAAGTGTAATACTTGAACAACTAACTTAAAAATTTATTCAGGAAAGCAAAGAAGAAAGAAATGTGTTTCAAGCTCGGTGTGTGACATCTTGGCTCTAGTCCGCTCTCTGAAGCAGGCAAGAAAAAAGAATGAGATAATTTCATCAACAGAAAGCTGTAATACATCAAATATATCAACAGAACTAATGACTGTTGCCCCGTATTTTCTAGCAGTCTCTACCTACAGAACCTATTTCCCACAGTACAAATTGCATGGGTCCCCAAAGAAGTCAGATTTCTTTTTTCTGCAGGCCAGAGAAGTATCTGGCAGATGTTTTGGTCCTTCCACTTCAGCCTCACCAGAATGAGCCACTCCTGTTTCTGACTCTTGCTTCTCACCCAAAAGCTAGGAGATCCAAAATTATCAATCTGTTGGGCCACCCCCACCCAAGGGAGAAATACTTTCTGCAGCAGATGAACCAAGGCTCCTGGACCAAAGCCTATCTCCTGAGGAGAGGCATCTTTCCAAAAGCCCTTCCAATAACAAGGTAGGACAGGGGGGACTGGTGAGGAAAAACCCACCAACCAAAACCACTGCCAGAATGAGCAGCAAAAGAAGGCACATGAGGGATGTCATGAGCAATACAAATCAGGGAACTGTTGTTTTTAGAAAGGAAAAGAAAATAAACTTTTTTTTTTTTAATAATAAGGGAAAAGTCTGGAAAATTTAGCTATTATGTAGAATTTGCAAGGACATAATAATTCATAAAAATCCGTAAAATGTAACTCTTTTAGTACTGAATTACACCTAATGTCTTAAAAATGTATTTTAAGTGATGAACAGTCATGACTGACTTCAGTCATGACTGACTTCGTTACACTGTTCTATTACTTAGTATTTCTGGATACTCATGAAATTTCAGCTACATATCTGAGATTACTGAAACCTCAACTGTTTATAAACAAAAGGGTCACACCAAGTCCTACCTCCTCTTTTGCCCTCATAATAGTTACAAACCTCTCCTTCAAGGTTTCTTTGATTATGAACCTAGGGAAAAAACATAATGACTATCCAGGCTTAATTATACTTAAGAAAAAACCCTAAAATTTATAATGGCAGAAAGTGCCTCTTTCACCTCACGCTCCAGGAACAGGCTCCGTAACAAAGCAGCCCAGGAAGCAATTATAACTGGGAGGGCAGAAAACTGTGCTGCTTTTACAAGAGCTCACATCTCTGAGTGAGTAAATAAGAGAGGAAGGCTGAGAGCACATAAAGCTGTCAACAGCACGGCACTATTATCTGCAGTTGCATCCCTAAATGAAGACAGGCTCATCGCCCTCGAGGCACAGATAAAACTTTTCAAGCATATTATGAGAAGGAACAGCGGATCCAGCAGGCAATCAGACTGCAAGATATGGTTAAAAATACTTTAGTTTTATACTCCCTTTCCTTCGTGCTCACCTGGAAAGGCTCAATGTGCCCAGTTTTTGCAACACCCCCCTAGACACAGCCCCCATCCATCAGTGCTGCAATTGGCATCCCAGGAAAACCTGTATCACCACTGCTGCTTTGAATGCTCACCTAATGCTGAGAACTACCTTCAGAAAAAAAACCAATGTGAAAACAGCAAATAAACCTGTAAGACTTATTCCAGTTGTCTTCCCCAGTCACTTAAGCATCAAAATCCCTGCCAACATTTTGACATCTTGTCTGTACGGCAGCAGGTAATGGAGGGGAGGCCTGGGCAGGCTGATTTAGGAATCAATAGTACAGCACCAGCAAGAGATTACATGCTTTGCTGAAGCAGGGTGCAACACCTGTCCTCCTCTCCCATCACCAACAGGGAAGCACGTGGACAGCCAGGGACAGGTTTCAGAACCAGATGGGATGAGATGGGACACTGGCCATGAAAGTGCAACCCCCACCCCTCCATCTACACCACAGATTATCTGCTACATCAGGGCTTTAGGGCCAGAAAGTGTCATGATGTTCACCGAATTCTGAATTGAGTCCAATTTTTTCCACCAATCAGACTGTGCTACAGATCTAAGCATCAGAGAAGAATTACTTGTTGAAAGTCAAGAGAGCCTTTCCACTGATTTAATCCGACTTTAAAAAGCCAAGCCACTCCTCTCAGAAGATGAGTGCCCCTTTGGGGTGGCTTCCTCTACCCATAGGCTCACGTGCCACATATTGCAGGGTGACCACCCTGTGGGGAAAGGAGGCAAAGGAGGAAAATACACTTTCAACTTCTTCCTTCCATGATTTCTTTTCACACTGGATTTACAGCAGGTGACAGCAACAGCACCACTGCAAACAGAGGCTGTAATTCGCAGTTCCTGGGCAAAGAAAGGAAGCTTTGTGCTTTGTTAGAAAGAGTTTACCACCGGGTGCATGAAGGTACAATTCAACACTCACTTTGATTTACTTTATAGCTCCATTCTCCGTGTTCAAGTTTAATTACTGCCTTCTATTACTGCAGAAGGGGAATTTCTTCTGTACTAGCTGCCTGGCAGAGAATTCTCAGAAAACTACTGTATACTATAAAGGGAGGTAATAATCTTTCATTTTCCATGAAAAATACTAGAACAGGATATAGCTGAAGTGTGCTTTATGCATTGTCGCAGATTTAAAGGGAATATTAAACTCTCAAGAGCTTCCAGACTGTCCACTCAGTGCCTTGAAGGTGTAATTCTTACCTCACATCTGCTGAATAATCTTTCTAGATCTTTCCATAATCTTTACATGCACAAGCACGTTCTGTGGGGCCAAAGGGGAGATGCACCCAAATGTACTGAGGGAGCTGGCAGAAGAGCTCCCCAAGCCACTCCATCTTTTACCAGATGTCCTGGCTATCCAGGAAAGCCCCAGAGGTGATTGGTGACTGGAGGCTGACAAATATGACACCCAGTCACAAGAAGGGCTGCAAGGAGGATCCAGGGAACTTCAGGCCTGCAGCTTGACCTCAGTACCAGGAAAGGTCATGGAGTAGGTCATCTTGAATGCCATCACACGGCATGGACCAGGGGATCATTCCCAGCCACCATGCATTTAGGAAAAGCAGGTCCTGTTTAACCAACCTGATCTCCTTCTATGACAAGACAGCCCACTTAGTGGATGAGGAAAAGGCTGGGGATGTGCCTTCCCAGACTTTATCAAAGCCTTTGACACCACTTCCCACAGCATTTTCCTGGAGAGACTGGCTGCTATGGCAGTGATGGGTGCACTGTTCACTGGGTAAAAACCTGGCTGGATGTGCAGGCCCAGAGAGTGGTGGGGAATGAGTTACATCCAGCGGGGGCCATCACCAGTGGTGCTTCCCAGGGCCCAGCACTGGGGCCAGCCCTGTGTAACATCTTTATTGATGATCTGGACAAGGGGATCGAGGGCACCCTCATCGAGTTCACAGACAACATCAAGTTGGGCAGGAGTGTGGATCTGCTGGAGGGCAGGAAGGCTCTGCAGAGGGATCTGGAGAGGCTGGATCAAAGGGCTGAGGCCAGTTGTGCGAGGTTCAACAAGACCAAGAGCCAGGTCCTGCATTTGGATCACAAAACCCCCAGGCACCTCTCCAGGCTGGAGGGTGTCCAGTGGAAAAGCATCTGGGGGTGCTGGTCAGCACCAGCTGAGAGCAAGAGCACAACCCACACAATCCAGCTTCTGACCTGCCTGCGGTACAGACACTGAAACAGCACCCTCAGCATTCCCGGAGCCCAGCTGATCCCCCTCACACACTCTTTATTTCATGCCTTAAGCACTGATTGTTCTCAGCCTCGCTGAATGCTTGCTTTCCTAAAAGAAGCAGTAGTTAAAAAAAATGTTACTGTTTTCTATTCAAAATGCTTTATTGCAAGCACCCTGACCAACTCTAATGGCATTTTTTAAAGTGATTGCCTTGTACTTGAATAGTTTAGTGATTATAAGGCTGAATACTCAAGATATACCCACCAGATAGCATTTTACAGGAAAGATTTAATCCATTGTCTCCCATGTCAGGGTGTAATAATTACAAAAGAGAAGACAAGCATGGCATTTTTGTAAATATATTTGCTAACAAAGTAGCTCATTACCTAAGGTACTGGTCCCTCACTTGAATTCTTTAACAAGGTAACAGAGAAGCGCCATTCCAAGTGGAACTTTTCATTCACCTAAAAGCAACTGAATTCTTCCCAAAATGAGAAACAAAATAAGGAATGACCTAAAACCCTCCATGAACTAAAGAGCTTGGTTTTTATCCAGAAACTTAATTTTTTTTTTTCCATTGTCTTTTGCATTCCAGAAGGAGAAGCCACTCCCACAGTCCTGAGTAATGCACTCCATGGTGAGGCACTGAACCAACAGGAATGTTTTGTTTGGCGTCAGTCCAAGATTAAACTGCACCTGTCTATTTCACACCCTGCCTTGCAGCTCTGGTGCATTGTCTCATTCTTCCCAGTGACCCGTTGTGCCCATCTCCCGTGACACAGTTCTTAATTACTCCTGCCAAAGACATCCCTCCTGGCTCAGGAAAAAGGGAATGTCCACTGCACAGGACACAACTAATGCAGCAAAAATAAAAATCCCATCAGGCAGCAGGAATCGAAAGATCAACTCAATAACAAACCAAGTGTTCTCCTTTTGACATTCAATAATATAATACCATGCTCATTTTTTAGAAAGAAAAATCACAAAGTCACTTTGAAGTTTTCAGGTTTGAACACATGGCGAGCCTCAAGTGACCTCCATGATGGGAAAAGGACCAAGAAGGAATTGTATTTCAGACCGTTATGCACGGCTACGTAGAAGTTCAGAAAATTTATTTTTTGCACAAATGACTGCCACAAAAACGCTGCATATTTAATGACAATTACCAGTTTGCCATCGATATTTCTCCTTGTAGCATTTCAAATTATTCAGTGGAAATAATGAAGCTGTCACCTAAAATACGATACGTATCGTAAAATTTTACGTCCCACTTAAATCTCAGAAAAGAATGACAATAAACTTTGATTAAATACTTGTCTGTAACAGAGTAAGATGTCAACAGGCAGCAGTAAATTCGGAGGGATTCCTATTGACTGCATGCCAGTTTGCTGAGAGCAACTGCATGCAGAGAAACTGTGTGCTGGCAGGATCCTGACCTGGGCATCTCATCAACTAAGGAAAATGTTACATTTAAACGCAATAAAAATCAAATTACAATAGGAGAAATTTCTTATAACCATTCCAAACATCTTCATCTCATCACAACATTACAGATTTATTTCTTTTCCCAGGTTGCACAGCCAGCTTTAGAGAAGAAAGCATCCAGGGCTTGCCGTGCTCAGTCATCTCCGGCAGATGAATGTCACACTCCACTGAAATCCTGGCTCCTGGCTGACTTTGCTTAATGCCAGTCAACAGGTAAAACATTGGAGAAGAGAGGTGTCAGTTTGTCAGGGAAAGCAGTGGTGTATGGAATAAATTTAATTGCACTGGTCCATCACTATTATCAGAACCTCACGGAGGGGAAGGAAATGCAAAAGTGATGAAGAGGAAGGGAGGTCGAGAGCATGAAAGAAGGTGAAGCGGTGAAATAGAACAAGCCAGTCACGACAGACAAGAGGAAACAAACACAAATAAACTAGGACATTCTTTAGGGGAGAAAAAAACCAAAAGAGATGAGACAACCCTTAAGGTTTTGAGTCAAAAGACTTGGTCAAAATGCAACTACAAAAACATTTTTAACCACATAATGCACAATGAAGAAAAAGGGAATAACAGTGCAAGAGTATAAGGAAAAAGGAAATGAAGACCAAAAGTACAAAAAATGAACAGAGGCAATGATAATGAGTATGGAAAAGAAATGTATGTCTGGAAATATCTTACAAAATCTCCATAAAATCAAAAGTCTCACCCAAATCCCTGCCTCACTGGCCACGATCCTGTTCCTTACCTATGTCCAAGTGTCATTACAGAGGTCATGAGAAAAAGATGATGACAAGTACAGAAAAAAAAGCAGTATCTAGTTTTCTTCCCTATACATTCTCTGCTGCAATTTGGACTGTTTACCCACAATTATTTTCTCTCTTTATGTAAATGCACTTAAGAAAACTGATTTGTGACTCCAAGGAAGCTCCACAAAAGCTCAACACAGGTGAGGCACGTCAGCGAGCAGCTGCCAGGCCTGCAGAGAGGGTCCCAAAACAGCTCAGTGCAGCATTGCCACACTCAAGGTTAAAAACCAACACACCTGCAGGAGGTCACCCACAGAGAGACCAGCTCTGGTGTGTCTCCTACCCCACACAAGAAAGACAGGTTGTCACTTAAAGGAATTTGCTGCACCTTCACCTACTGAGCTTGGGCACGGAAGCAGAATTAGTTGTGCCTTGTGGTTGTTTGCACAATCCCTCCTGAATGAAAGAGAAATGGCTCAGGTGGCAGCTGAAAGTAAACATGGGTTCACTGTATCCCCAGAGAAAAGCACAGCAATTCGGGCTGCTGTTCCTAATAATTAACATAGCACAGAAATCTGAAAACTTAAAGCATAAGAACATAACATAATCCGTATTAGTGTTCTGCAGGGCTTTTTCCCTCGCTTTCTTTCTAATTTTTTCATTTTTTTCGCCATTATCCTTCTTCCTCCTTGTAAATGAGGGAATCTACACAGGTGGGTTGATCAAGACTGATTGCAATTAAGATTTATTGTTGAAATTGCTGCTGTGGTATAATTGAAACAGGTGTCCCTCTGTTTCCTTCTCTTTACTGCTTTGCTCCAAATGCTAAACAACACAAAATATTGTAGAAACCAATTACACAAATAAGTCAAATGTATTAAAATATTATAAAATATACATCTAAGTTCAAAACTTTGGGGAAAAAATGTATTGTGGACTTGTTAATTCCAACAGTGTTCAGAGTCCACTCCATCTTATATCTTTGAAGAAGAGTAATTTTAGTGGAAGCATTCAGGCATTTTAGTCCAGAAAAAAAGAAGGTGACATTTTATTCTGAATGCATCACATCCATAAATTTCCAAACTTTTTATTTTTGACGACTTGAGGTGCCATCTTCAATCTCAAAACTTGAAAACAAATTACAAGGGGCTTATTACAAAGGGCAAACTAATTGTGCTCTCACACAGCCACTGACCCCAAAAAGAAAACTTTTGTGTTCAGACATGGAAAAGCGCAAAGCTTTTGTACTTCTGGTTTGATTATTATGATTTTTCCTTGGATTATGCTACTCCTAATAATGAAGTGCTTTGCTCATTTGCTCATAAGCACGAGAAACCCATGACTGACTGTTATCCAAATGGTATTCCCAAAGTAAATTGGCAATTTGCAATGTATTGGGAATAGCAGACCCTTTTTCTCTGGTAGCCCCAGAAGTGAGTTGGCATTAACATAGGACACTAAAAATTTGTAAACAATAGTGCAGCAGATGAGGTTGATCTAAGTTGGCAAAAGTCTTGTTTTCAGATACAGGGAATGCTAATGATAATAAATAATTGGAAATACCATCTGGACTCTTTAAAAAACATCTTTCTCCAAGTCTGCTATTGAATCTCTACAAAAAGAGGATCAATGCAAAAGAAAATGAAAACAGTAAATTAAAATTAGATTTATGCCAACTACTTAAAACTAAGAGCTCATTTAGAAGCAGTTAACACAAAAATGTGTTCTAGTTCAGCTGCTGAGTCTGGCCTAAGCCCATAAAGCAACTCTGAGAGCTCCCACTATCCATCAGGAAACGTTCAGAATCTGCAGGACCAAATACTAGGCTATTTTTTATCTTTATTATTACTACTATCTTTTTCAATTTTGTCTCTAATTGATCCACAAATCTCAGAACTGAGCTTTTAAAAATTGCAATAAAGAAGAAAATACACCCAGTACCACAGATGATGAGCAGTCAAGGGTCCAGATGAATGTCTGAGAGCTGTTCTTGACCGAAACAAAACAAACAGCAAGCCATGACCTTCAGTTCTTGAGGAGAACTTCCCACTGTACCCACAGGTTTAGCCAAGTACCAACAGTGCCTGTAAAGTGCATTACACATTTTTCAGCTGGGTTCAGTTACTTCTGGCTAATGTATCCTGACCTCTGCTTGAACCATTTTTACATAATAAAGTCGTGAATTTTAGACAGAGTGTTTAATTCCCACTGTATTTTGCATAGATCATTTAGTACTTAAAATGGGGATAAATCAAATGTAGGAAACACAATATTAACAATATTTTCTGTGTGCTTCCACTTTGCCTATGAGGTGGAACTTTAATTACTTCATTAATAACAATGCCTGCATTTTCAGTCAGTAGTGCACCATTCCTCTAGTGCCATTTAAACTGCATTTGGTCTCTAAACGGCTCCACCCCCTGGAACTGGTTCACTGATTATATTGGAACAGCAGCCTCATCCTGCTTACATCTCAGCTACCATGGCATCAACAGAAGAATTTAAAGGCAGAAACCACTTATCATGACCTAAAATGGTGGTTTAGAAAAGTGTCCTGATATTTTCTGTCTCCAGAAAGTTTCTATCGACTCAAAGGTGACAGCTGTTTTTGGGAAGAAAAAAAAATACCAAAAAAAAAAAAATCCATCAGTGTTTTCCCCAAATATTCAGTCCAAATGGTGTAAAAAATACTAAAAAAACCAAATAGGGTATGTGTGCACCTATGGCTGCTGGCTTTTCCCAACTTGAGTGATAAAACTAAAACCTGAAGACTGTATTAAAAAATGTCCATAAAAAGATCATTACCAATGCTTTGGTAGTGCCCTCATGGTGTGCACTGGGCTCACAGAAGGAGAAGAGAGGGAGGTGACAGAGGACAGCATAAAGGGACAGTAAGGGAAGAAAACCCAGGAGAAGGAACTGCCTTTGTTGTCAAAGGTTCACGAAGCTGGGGCTGTCTCAGAGAGGCTGAAGGACCATGTGCTGAGGTGGGAGCTCAGACAAATGATGTTTGCTGAGTTCAGAGCCCCTGAGCCAGCAGCTGCCCTCCCACACTGACCCAGTCCTTATTTGCTCCGAAGTAGAAAAGAAAACAAAAAATATGAACCCCAAAGGGCACAGACTGATACGAACCAGTCATCCCCTAACAGGTTTTCTAGCTCCTGTTGGAGAGCTGCTATTTTAACTTTGCTACCAGATTAAAGAAAAACACAGAATCTCTAAATGGAATCAAACCAACGCACCTCACCCCATTTTTAAACACCCCAAAGTGTCGAAGCTGTCAGGAGACATTTGGACACGCTTTTCACATATAAGAAGAGAAACACAAGAAGCGAAGAATATCCGGCTAAAATTTGGTTTTCTACCACTAAATTTCTTTGTGTGAAAAAAGCAATAACCTCTCTGCAACTTAGAAAATATTTTTGTTCTGATTATTCAGCTATTAAAATAGGAAAGTGTCGTTTTATGACAATTGCTTTCGGCAGGAGATATTTTACACTTATATTTGCAAGGAATAGGAATATAAGGAAGAACAATATTAAAACCTTCAGCGTTAATCTCTATTTTCAAAGCTAAGCACATTTTGACAAACTTTCTAATAGACACTGTTCAAAATTCATAACATATATGAGCATGATTACATAATTCTAATTTATTTTTTCTCCCTCATGCACAGCAATAAAATTTTACCTTTGAACTTATATTTATTACAACTTTTACTCTATGGAGGGCATGCAGGCACAGAAATATAATAAAGCTCTGCTAATTCCATACATTATTGAAATCCTAACAGTGTAAATGGTATCTTACTGTCTTCATGCATACTTAAAATTTCAATCCAAAACCTATTTCATTAAAAGGGATGGTTAAGAAACAGTATGTGTTTTTTATACATTTGTAAATTAATGTAGCAGAATTATATTTTATATATTCAGAAAAAAATTGTGTAATACTAGTGTTTGTTTAGGTGTTGTAAGCAAAAACTTGATAGATGCTAAATAATTGAGAGCTCCATGCATCAGACCCCTAAGCACTATAAAAATACAGAGAGAGGAAATGCAAGAGAATAACCTTTGCACACCCATGGGCTGCTGTAAATTGGGTCTAATTCCAGCAGTAAAAATCCCATTGATGTCCCCAAACTGGGAAGTGCACAGCTATGAAAAATCACTTTGAACTTAATGAAGCACAAAAGGAATTTAGAGCAGGAAGATTGGGGGTCACCCATAAAACAATGATACCTGGCCAAGGAAAACATCAGGACTAACACACAAGAGAAATTTGGGGCATGTTTTAGCTTGGTGAATAGAAGAGCAACTGATCCAGCAATCCAAGTGAGTAAGGGAGCAGCTCCTGCAGTCAAGTACATGAGAAAGTGTAAAAGTTGACTCAAACTGCAAGTTTGGCACGAGCTCCTTTCTCCTCGCAAAGGTCACTGCGCACATTAGCTCCAGCTCCACTGATTAGCAGCTGAGATAGCAGCGCTCGCACACTCCTCAGAGTCATCAGGAAAAGAGACAAGGGGATGACTTTCTGCATGCCATGTCCTCATCACATTGCTGGTAATTGTTCAGTCACAGATAAGGCACAAATCGGGAAAAAGCAGCAGAACAGAGTCCTCTGAAAGCATTAACAGAAACAACAACCTTTACGTTTGGCACTGAGGCATCAAAAATGATAGTTATTATTACTGCTGTAATTACATGGCTGGGACTCAGAAGAATTGCATTTTGCTTCCCTGGAAACACAGCCACGTGTTTGACATCTAAACCCACAGGAACAGATCTCCCCACCACAGCCAGTTTGCAGAATGCCTATGGAACCTGAAGACACACTGCCAAAAATCTTCCAAAGAGCTCCCAAGCCCACAGGGTTCTCCTGGAGGCAGACTATGCCAGCTCTTGATTTTGAGTCAAATTTAAGCTACTGAGCCATTCTGTGCCACAGCAAACCCAGATGAGGCAAGTTAAAAACCTCATGTCTGCATGAACTCCCTGCACCAAGCAGCAAAGCAGGGAGCAGTTCACCACAGCAAACTATGATGGTGTGTCTCTCCTACGTGAAGGTGAACTTTCAATATCAGCTACCCCAGCTACAGAGCCAGAATTCAAGAAAATCCTCAGAAATGGGGTCTCAACCATGTCTGGTTTAGAGAGGAATACTCACTTTTAAAGGTGAGGAGAAATACTTTTCTCTAAAACCAGATAAGCAGAGCAAAATTTTTACCTGGTCTCAAGCAGTTAGTTGAAACATATTCCATTACAGACTTGAAGTCACCTCACTGGCAACACAACCTCCCAACATATTGAAAACCAGCAGGAAATGTTGAATTAATACATATATGCTAACAAGCACTCCTACAGCCATGAAAGTTTAATCCAGTTTTTCACTAGCTGACGCAGTCCCCCATGGCTGCTCTGTGGTTTTGAAGCTCTGAGACAAGGGAAGAACTAGAAGGAAAAGGCTGTAGAGCAGGGAACCACAGAAAATCAGAGGGAAAAGTCTCTGGAGAAAGCCCAGAGCAGAACACTCACAGCAAAAGAGGCAAGGCAGAAATGTTGACAACTGGGGTGGGATGGAGTAGGGAGAGAAAGGCAGGAATGTGAGGACCTCAGAAGTCAGCCTCTCTCTTCAGCAGTTGTGGGGCTACATTTGGATGATGTGTAGAATACTTCTCATCAATATGTAAGATTTTAACATTTTTGTGCTGTGTATACAAAGAGATGCAAACAGAATGAGTTTTCAGAGACAATGCAAATACTGGCTGACTGCACAGGGCACGTTATCACACACTGGAAAAAAGGAACTTCTACACACCATTGGGGTCTTGCCAATACATCTTAATGTTCTGGACCATGACAAATGATTGGATAACAACTCTTACTCCCCTTGTCATCATCCATCTTCTTAGGAGGCTTATTTCTTCAAATCCTGATGATGAACCTCTGTAGTCACTTATCTGAGCAGTGAAAATTTATTGCCTTTACTAGAAAATGAAATTCTCTTCCAGGAGAACTGCACTGGACACAAAAAGGGCAAATTTCCACCCTGGAGTATACAGATGCATTTTCTTTCTCCTTAGTGGAAACTATATACATTTATCCAATGTCAGGATTTGGACCAAAGGGTATCTCCTCTGTTAATAAGAATGGCTAATTTCCAATTAAATAAGCTTACAGATCATAGAGATGCCCTAACGAGAAAAAAAAAAAAAAAAGCAAAAAAGATGAGGCCACATATTAATCCTGCTTTCACTGCACATATTTAACAGGGCTGCCAAAGCACAGTCTCCAAAATACTTACTAATTACACTGGACTGCCTCCAGCCGCTGTCACTGCCAGGGAATGGGCAAACTTTGCAACAAACCAACCCACCAAGAGTTCAGAGATGATATTATTATTTTGGAAAAGCCTTGAAGGGGTCAAGAAACAAGAGAATAAAGTAATGCAAGGCTGATTTGGACAGAAAATAGTCTGTGGACTTCATAAGCAGCTGCAGAAAAATATTTTGGCACAGCTGGGAGCAGCTCCCAAACTGGCAAGCTGCAAAAGTATAGACTAGACACTCCACAGCATCATGTTGGAATTAAACACACACTGTCCCCAGCAGTTACAGAACCTGTAGTGCAGACTGAAGTGTAAAAAGAAGAAAAGTCACAGGGCAGAAGTCTATAAATTCTGCTGAAATAATTCATACATGCCATCTTTTTTTTGTGTTCAGTGGCAAGATACAGTACCCCAAGGGTGGTTGTTCCCAGCACAGTCAGAGCCCAAACACCAAAGGATGACTGGAAGACCTGAAGGCACATCACTAAGAAAATCAAGTTCCTACTTCTGTCAATCAATGATGAGAAGTAGCAAATGTGTGCAAGTGGCACATGACCCTCACGAGAAACAGCACCAGGAACAGTCTCTGCAGCCTTCTCATCAAGCTGCAGTTCAACCATTAACAGCTCGAGTCAAGAACCTCCATTCCAGCTTTATAGTGCAAGAAGGGTTGAAAGAACTGCAGGTGCCCAGAGCGACACCATAAATATTGATCACAGTGCTCATTCCACTTCATTAGCCATGGAGCACACAATGGTTCCCAAGGGAGAGAAAAAGGCAGGTCCAATTTTAATCACACTGTCACACCAAAATGCAAACCTTGTGGAATATTGTTTTAATTACTGCTGCTTATTCATGCCAATTTTAACCTATTAAAAAAAAAAAGTGTTTCTGGACAGTCAACACTCTGAGCTGCCAGAGAGGTACATCCACACTACATGAATCAGCTCTCTGTAATGATACCCAAGTGAGCTCCGCAATCAGCAAAAAGCAGTTTTTCAGTCCAGCACCTCACCCTGGGCTCCTCAGAAACACAGGTCATCAACCAGCAGAACTTTTGCTGCTGCAGCTGTGGTGTTCCTGAGCTACAGACTGGTGTCTGGCAATGAAGGGGCCCTATAAACTCAGTACTTTATGCAGACTGATTTACTGTGCTGGGCTGACCCTGGCTGGGCACCAGGTGCCCACCAAAGCCACTCTGTCACTGCCCTCCTCCGCTGGGCAGGGAGAGATTATCACAGAAGGTTCACGAGGTGAGATAGGCCAGGGAGGGATCACTCACCAGCTACCATCACAGGCAAAACAGACTCCACTCAGGGAGATTAGTTTAATTACCAGGATAATGAGAAATAAAACCAAATCTTAAAACACCTTCCCTTTCCCCCCTCCAGGCATCACTTTAATCCCAATTTTCTCTTCCAGAAGCCACCCCTGTAGCTCATTTGCTACCAAAACCTTGCCACTCAAAGCCAATACACCTACATAGTACAGTACATAAATCCTAAGCCATTTAACCTTCAAAAATATATGTCTGGGAACACTGCCAAAGAATATTTGAAAGGGATTACAGAAAATGTATTAGTTGACACTTAAAATTAAAATATGGATTTCAACTGAAACTCGATGTAAGGGGGACTTTTCCCCCCAAAATCTGTTAGTTAGCAGCCATGCTGAACGAAGGGGAAATCGTACAGTCAGCTCAGACTACACAGGGCAAGCTGATATATTTTAAAAGCTACATTTTTATCTACTGAAATAAAACATTTTACTTTTTTATTTTTCTGCTTTAATCAGAATATAACCTCATTAAATGACAGTGTGTGAAAAGAACATATAAACTAGTAAGAAAATATAAAAACTTTCTGAATAATTTAATGTTTATTGCTTTTAGACTTTGATATTCTGGTCTTTACTACTTAAATGCAGTTTAAATGTATTACTTGCCACGGCCTTTACGTTAAACCCAGTAAGTCTGCAATTTGTGATAAAACTCCTTATCTCCCTCTTTCTGAACCTCCGCAGAGATCCAAGGTTAATTTGCAGATAATATTACTTCATGAAATAATTATCTTAGTCTATAGTACTTAAAACAGCTAAATTCAAGAAAGGTAGTTTAGCAAATGAAGCTGTTAGGGCTGCAGGATGAGGCTGCTGATAGGGCACACACATCCCCACCTGGCAGCACCTTCAGTGGGGGGCAGAGCTGGGGCAGCCATTCCCCCAGGAATTCAGGACAGGGATACTCCGTGTCAACTCACATGAAGGATCCAGACCCATCCAACCTCCCCCTCCAAGCCCCCAGATGCCAGTGGCAAGGCAGCCTCTGCCTTCCTCTTCACAACCCCAGCACTTGCTGAAGAATTACTCTCTCCAGCCATTCTTTCTCATCCTGCTAATTTTTCCAAGCATCCTCCTATTAAACTATACAAATATATTCATTTAGTAAACATCCCATTAACCAGGTCAGCATACAGTGTTCACAACTTATTATGGAGCAGCACCAAATCAGTCACAGAAGCAATTATGCAATTTTAGAGCAGACAACTCATTTTAATCTTCATATGGGGCTGGGGATGTACATGCCAATGTTCATTCACAGGACTCATTCATTTCCAAGTATTGTATTCCATTTGTTTCATCCTCACTTACACGGCACTCGTGTCTTTTGATTTGTAAGTTTAGTGGGCTGTCAGAAAATATGAGCTCAGTGCTCCACCCTTCATGTCAGGGATTTTTTAATTGGATTTAAGGGTATTTCTATGCTTCTAGTGCCTGGGGGCAGCAGGAGAAGCTGGGCTCGATATTTAGAATCCAGACCTAAATAAGCATTAAAAAAAAAAATAAAGAAAAAAATACCCAATAACAAACATTAAAGAAGTGAAGATCTTTCCAGAACTATTTAAAATAGGTGGTTGTAGAGAAGAGAAACCAGAGCTAAGAATCTGGGATGCTACAGTTACAACACAGGGGGAAAAAAACAAGCCTGTTAAAATCCCAGCTTTATTTGAAGACATGCATTTATTGAAGCGCCTTGGGAAAACGGGATGCCATAGAATATTAACAAACAAGAACATGCTCTGTCAACCACATGCAGCACCACAGACATTTTGAAGACCTAAATAAATAATGTATTAGAAAACCTAGCCTAGGCTGAATTAATTCAGATTCCAATGATATAAATGAACGGCAGTAGTGGAATTATTTCCCTGGGACTTTAGTCATATATAGCATTAAAAGGAAAGGCCTTAAGATACTTATTGATAGGCAAGGAAGTGCTATCCTTAGATCTATGCATGCCCAGGGAGCATTCTGCCCAACTTAGAGTCTCAGAGTTTCCAGGAGAGTTACCAAATCACTCAGCTTTATTTGCAAACACCATGAAATAGGCACAAAATACCCTCTTGGCTCTAGTCCCCTTTGACACAGCACTAAGTGTACAACAACAGTGCTGACTTGGTATAAAACTTGGGAAATCTGCTGAAACCAGGGCAGGGGGGTGATGGGAATTTTGCATCTGGCAGCAAAAAAATGGAATTTGAACTTACAGGATCATCTTGGTTTCTACAGTATATTATGGGCAGCCATGACCCACCTCCCCCCTGCTTCAAGCACTTATGGAGCCTTCTCTACAGAACTGCCCACACGCCGATTAAGTTCACAAGGACTTATCAGTTCTGCTGCATTTTCACCACAAAAATGATGTGGTTGCTTATGTCACAACCACATTTGCCAGTAATGAATGGAAACAACCCCCAGATCAGGGACAGACCTAGGTGCAGTACCAGAGGAGATGTGGAAAGGGACCAGGTGGACCTCACACCACCTGGAAGTGATTTTGGGCTTCCAGCAAAGCCCCTGGGCTCACCCAGATGCAGAAAATTCCCTGCTCACTTGCTAATGGCAGATAAGGATTCTCCCTCCCTCCAGAAAAGTCACTTTTCAAGCTCCAACAGTCTCACTCCAGATGCAGTGCCTGAATCCCCATGGACAACACTGGACACAAGACTAATCCAAGAACTTAGTGGGATTGTTTTTTCCTTTTCACAAGTATGAAAGGAAAAGCAGCATTGTCTGTGTGCTACTGCCCCAGTCCCCGTGGGTGTGCTGGCTCACTCTTATCAGTTTTTTCTCTTTCTGGTCTTGATAATTACCAGGTTAATGCGAGGGTTCATTGGTAGAAACACCATCAGGCAACTGATGGCAAAATATAAACCACAGCTGCCAGAAAGGAGCTGGGCAAATTCATGCTTACAGCCCACATCTCCTTGGGAATTTTTTAATAATGCATCTGTTTTAAGAACCATGACAAAAGGTGACACTAAAATTATACAGCAGGGGAAGACCAGGCTTCAAATTGTAAAATGCATCCCAACAATCCAGGACGATCCAGTTTCTAAGGAAACTCCACCTCAGATATATATGTTCTCTCCACAGACTTGGCTCTGACATCTGCAAGCTGCCTAAAGATACAAACTGAACAAGCTGTTTATTTAGAAAGGGACTATGAAATATCTTATCCTGTTACTTGTTTAACTCTCCTAAACAAAGGAGTACCTAATTTGAGGCAATTACAGCCGTACTTCACAGACAGAAAGAAAAACATCGTACAACAGAATTTTAAATTGTTCTCAATCTCCTCACAGAGCTAATCTTTCTCGACTCACTAATTCACATTCACTCCAGCACTTCACAAAAGCTCCCATTTATTAAATACGAGATTCAATTCACAGATAAACAATTCAATAATGTAATCAACACTTAAAAATAATAGCTTGGCTTCAAAGTTTGGGGAGAATTAGGAGTTTTCCCTCTTATAGCTGTTCTTAGCATCATTTCCTGTCACAGCTTCAGAGTCCAAGTCCTGTAATCAAGGTCCTCTGAACTTGTATTTCCACATGAGTCAGGATCTATGTGAGGATTGAATCCTGTCCCACAGAACTCACTGAATTCCGTGGGAAATCTGCCAACAGGGAGATGCTGAAGAGCATTTAGGAGCACATGTTACGGCTGTTTTCCCTGCTCTCCAATTTCTCTAGTACTTTATCACATGTTTTTTCTCTTCCCATTACTACCACCTGACTAATCACAAATTTCTGCCTAATGAAGAGTGCTGGCATTACAATACTTAATTAGAATTAAGAGGAAGATTTACTTTAAAAACCTGACCGACCAATATGCCCCAGAGCCAATCTCAGTAGTGCAGAACTACCCCAAAATTTCCACGTTCAAAATTCTTAATTAAAAGTTTGTCAAACTTCTTCTTTTACGGGGAGGGGGGAAGCCTTCCCCTCCAGCATCCATTAACCTCAAAACAAGTGACTAAATTGTTTTTAAATCAGCTCTACTTCATGAACAGCTTGATAAAAAGAAACTCAAAGAAAGTACAAGACTTATCTTTCATTTCCACTCAACAGCCTTCAAAACTACTGTACAAAGGCGGCTCTTGCAATCACTCCTGTCCAGCACCGAAGGAATTCCAGCTACAGAAAAAGCTTTCTGTAGGGCCACCCAGCAGGAGAGGATTAAATTACACAAAAAAAGCCCTGCTTTCTTCCCTCGACTAAAGGGCTGTGGTCAGAGATCAACGTGAGAAGGTGTCTATTGAAGTTACTGGAATTATTCCCTTATTTAAGCCTCGGGAGAAGGTTGCTGCCGACACCCAGAGCACAGCACAGAGCCAGACCCCAGGTGCAGCTCCTGCCCGAGGAACAAGGAGCACTGAGACCTCCTGGCTGCAGGCTGCTCTCCCAGCCTTTCCTCCTACCCTGGCTCCTCCACATCCATCGTCTCCCTCTCCCCAATCCTTTCTGCAGACTGAGCTGCAGGGCAGCCCCCAGCCCCACACTCCCACTTCCTGCAGATATTCACTACCGGGTCTCATTCTCCTGTCTGAAGAATCAGGTTTAGTTTATTTCCATCTCCTACAGAACTTAACTGGCTTATTTTGAAACATTTTTTCTTCCATGAGTCATATCATGTGATTTGCACTGCATCCCACTAAACCTCACACACAGAATGCAATAAAACACAGCCAGTCACTTCTTTACCCTAATGATCTCCTATTTAATTTAAGCCTTTTATACTGTTCTGGCCATTTCTCTTAGGAAAAAAAATCTTGGCTAAAATAATTTTGAACTGTGAATTGGACAATTTTGTCTCTATTAAGAATTTGAAAAATATCAAACGTGCCAAATACTATTTTCTGGCTTGTTTCACCCTGGCAACCTAAGAATATCAGAATTTGCAATTGTACAGTTTATCCATCAGCTGAACACCAGAAAACTTTGAAACCTTTTATTAATGTAAGCAAAATGCCTTAGAGACTCCACTTGAAATGAGGATGATAAAAAGACGACATAAAGCATCCCTGTTTCTGATATTCCCCAAGAAACTGTGAGTTTTAAAGTCTTAACATAAATGTTACCAAATCATGATCAAGGAGTGAGGTATGCCATCTATAATATCTACATATGAGGAACTCTTCCTTCAGTAGAAAAGCCATGAAATCCTTAATCCCTTTTGGAACCCACTTAATCCAAAAAGCCAGAAACCTTATGGATGAGATGAACCCTCACTGTCACATCTTCCACCTGCTCTTCCTGGTAGCTTCAGCCACATTTGGGTCACAGATGCAGAATTTTGTCATTAGTAATACTTTTCAAACAGATCCTTCTACCCTCCTTCCCCTTTCATCCATTTAGTTATTTTAGAATTTGTCATCAACTTACCTTTTTAACACAATTCTAGAACAATCCTATTTTGCTCACATTTCTTTCTGAATCAGAGTTCCCTAAGAAATACAATAACTCTCCAAAAAGAATATGAACTACATGTATGTGAAGTTCTGCTTAGTTTAAAGAAAAAAGCCAAGCAGGTATTTTATGCTTCATTTCACTGAGAAAACAGAAATTGCTGTTGGTACTTACAGGTATTTTTCTAGTTTCTTACTGAAACAACTTGGGGTTTTTGTCTACAACAGGGGCAACACCAAATAAAACTATTACACTATTTCATTTCCAGACTTAAAAAATTAGCTGTAAATACTTCTGCAGTCACAAAATACAATATAAGAACCTTCCTTTCAGTCTTATAATCAAAAGGTTAGAAAGCATTAAACTTAATAAAGACCTCCTAGACACTAAAAGTAGTTCATAAAAAGATAGTTTGAAACTATACATATGTACTAGCCTGGTATATAAATGCTAATCGTTCTATGTAGATTCTTCAAAGCACTTACACCAAAGTAACAGACCTACAGGTCACACACACACCCCCTGCTCTTTACGTAACCTTTACCACAAGCTCAGATCAACGTAGGTCAAACTTATTCCTTAACATTTAAAACAGAAAGGGCAATACAGAGTTTGCCATATTAATTGATGTTTGTATTTTTCTTAATGTTATAGTTCCCATTTCTGAAAGGACTACCTCGACCCTTTGTTCCTAACCTACAAGTGTTTGAAGCCCAGGTTAATTTTTAAAAAACATCAGGACCTGTTGCTCCCTCTCACCAGTGAAAGTGGGAGCTGGGTATTTGAAAATCCATCTCCTCTCTGCTGAAACAGCCACAGGGAAGAAACAGCCTTTGCCCTCACCATTTTAGCACTGCTCTGAAGTCTTGTAAAACATCTTTTGGAGACAGAGGGTATCAAAAAGGAGCATTAGATACTGAAAAGAGCCCCGGTTTTGCATAGCAATTCATTTGAGGGCATTCTGCACTGACCACAAGCTCACACTCAGCTGGCACAGAAAAAAAAAAAAACTTCACAGGTGGCTGTAATACCTTACACTGTCAGCACAGGAAGGATGAAAGCTGGCTTTATTCCTAATAAACTCCACTGTATCTCCATCAGCCAAATATGAGGAGCTAAAATTACCATTGGATACCAACTGTAGCTGCCTTTTGGATGACTGACACAAGACACACCACCGGCATTTGAAACAGCACAGCTTAGCTGGAAATCATGCAATGTATTTGCACTCAAAGATAAAGAAAATGAATCAGAGTATGCTTGAGTTCAACCTCTCAATTCAAGCCCACAACCTTGCACCTGTCCAGCATTAGATATTTCAGCCTATACTTTAGTGAAATATTCCTGACTGCTAGACAGTTATTTACACACACATAGCTACTACAACAATCATTTATAGACTTTTCCATTTCTGTCTTCCTTGGCTGGTGGGCCACAGGTTTGCTCTAATCTTGAATGAAGCAAAACTGTTAAAGTGTGACTAAGCAGAGAAAGCTCTAACTTTCCCACAGTTTACCTTAAAATTAACCTGAAGCTGATCTTCTGTTTCTTTTGCAGACATCAATTTCAGTAGAGGATTCAAAGACAGTAAAGTCTCCTGAACATGGCAGTATCTGTCCTCAGATTGTCTGTGAACCAGTCCTAGAGCAGGGCAAAATCTGCATTTTGAGTTTTTAAATGTTTCCAGCAGGAGACAGCAAATATTTGGCATGGTACCAGCTGCTGGCAGGTAAAGCTTGATGGAGGTAACTAAATCCACTCCACCTGGCTCGTTAACAAGCCTCCTGCTCAAAGAGAACATCAATCTTTATGACTACAAGAAACACTGGTCCCAAATCTAAGGAACAACTCACACACCATACTTCAGCATTCCTCAAACACTCATAATACTCAGCCCTGCTACTACACTGCAACATCTTCCTTCCACCAGGGCTGCTAAATGAGAAACATGCATCTTATTTAATTGCTACAAAGCTTTACACGTAGCCTTTTAGAATCTGTGTTTCTAAAAGTCAGGAAAACAAACTGGTTTGGGATCAGCAGCTCCAGTCATGGGGTATGGTGGGATACACTCCAGGAACTATGAGGAAAGAACTTATTTCAAACTTATTTTCGGTAAATTGAACGTGGTAAATCTGTTCTCTGAGAAATTAAACAGAATCTGCATTAATTCTATATCATTAATCCACTGGAAAATGAAAAATCATGAATTCTATCCAGGTAAGAACTTGGCTTTGCTGAGATTGGACTCTTCTCCTACGTAAGTGATACTATGACTTGTGTTAAAACAGGACTGTCAGGTCCTTCAGGGCTGCTTCCCTCATGCCCTGAAGGAAGAAGAAAACCAGCTGTCCTGTGCCCTTGCAGTGCCTTCCTCCTGCAGGATTTGGGCTCAGCTGGTGGGGATGCTCCTGCCCCTCGGGATGCTGCGCACAGAGTGGAGCAGGGATCACAGACACTCTTGGGGACCACGGGACACACTGGGACTGCCCTGGAAGCACAGGCAAGCAGCTGAGCACACCACTGTTAATATTCTACCCCCAAAGAGTCATCAACTTCTCCAAGTGCAGAGCTTCACTGTCAACCCCTGGCAGAACGTAATATTGGATCTTAAAATAACACTGCTTTGATTACCTTACTTCCCTTTACTCCTCGCTTCAATTCCAACAGGATTTCAGTGTCTGCTCTGGCAATTGAGTTGTGTGAATAATGGATTTCTGTTTGGGCACTGAACCAAAAAAAAAAAAAAAGAAGAAAAAAAGGAGGAAAGGGAAAAGGAGAAAAGGAAGAATAAAATAATGTTTAAAGTAGAATTGAAGAGAGACTGGGGGAGGATTTAGGAAATAAATAATTTCAAGGTAAGGTAAAATGTTTGCTTAATCAGAAAGGAGTATTTTGCTTCTGTTAACAACCTCTTTTAAAAATATTTTGAATTTTTAATTTTGTTTAACACTAGCTCATTTACAAAAAAACTCCCAAAAACATTAATCATTTAATCTAAAAATTACTGAAAGAAATTTTTTCTCTGAAATATTGTTCTCCAGGTTTACAAATAAAACAGCCACATGGAACAGAAACTTGGAAATAGGTGTATTTCAACCCAAACATGTCCATTTTCTGTGAACTTATTAACACTTAAAAACAAAAACCCTCTTATCTTCTTGGCAAGTGCCAGGTTCTAGATTGCAATTGCCAAGAACCAAAGAGATGGCACAGGGAAATAAAACTGTTGTGCTGAAGCTCCTCTCAGCAGTGCTGCCAGAACCCCTCTGGCAGCACGGTTTATTCCTAAGCTGCCCCCTTGACAGATGGTCCATAGCAGGGAGGTTCACCTGGTACAGCCTCAAGTCCTGAGACCTGCCAGGTGTTATCATTTATCAGATGAAGCTGGGAGGGGTGCACAGACACCCCCAGGGTGCCTCAGAGCACCAGGTGAGGCAGAAGGTGCTGAAGATGGTGTTTTTGTGACAGGTCCCAGGACCAGTCCTTCGGGTGCTACGGGGGGAGAGAGAGAGCAGCATCCTGGGCCCCTCTGGACTCTGTTCCTCTGGCTCAGCACCTGCATCTCCCTGGCACTGCATGACCTGTGCATGAATAAGGGAGAGATTATGAATAAAAATAATCTTATAATTATGAATAAGAGAGATTATTCAGCCCTGTTATAAATACTGTCCTCAAAATGAAGACAGCATAGATATGTAACAAGTTTGGATTGCCAGGTTGGACGGGGCCTCGAGTAACCTCGTGGCATCCCTGCCCATGGCAGAGGGGATTGGAATGAGGTGATCTTTAAAGTCCCTTCCAACTCGACGCATTCTCTGATTCTATGAATTTCAACTCCCACAAACCAAAGAAACCCTGACACCCAAGCTGATGGTACAGAAAGGCAAATACTCTGCAGCTTTTGAGCTGTGCTTACATTTGTTAACCAGGAGTAGACTAGAAGAGCCTGAATCCAGCAAAATCACGTGACCTTTGTATTAATCCCTGTTGTTGATCTAATAATTTCCGATTAAAACAATTAAGCCTTTGGGTATGACTTATTTCATATATTTGATTACTTAAGACACCATGCTGTTCACTGTCACAGAGAAATTCTCTTTGCTACTAATAGTTCTTCTGGTAGGAATCTGAACAAGCAGAAGCAAATTAATAAATGATGACATGGGAATTCCAGCAAAATAGATTGATGACTTGTGGGTATGATTCTGAATAATAACATTTTACAATCTACTCAAGAGCACAGCTAATAGGCAAGAATTCATTTATGGCATTGTCAGAAACATTTATAAAATGCTCGGAAAATGAATTGTTACTTTTATGAGTCATACTTGTTATTTCATGAGTTTATTGTTATAGTTGCTTTCACGAATGTTCTCAGGTTGTACTCCTTACCATAATGACTACTCTGCACAAGCTGCATAATAGGCATTTCTAAAAACAAGGTCTGGTTCCACATTTGTCTCGTTTCAATCTCATTTTCTATTATTAATGCAGCCTAAAATAGATATGGAAAATAACAACAAAGAGGGTGCCCAAATTCCTTCATCAGACTGAACCCAGCAGGTTTATATATTTCTTAGCATCTAATTCAAACAACTATGAAATTACCTCTGAAGGCAAAACTGCTCCTGTCTGGACTGAAGTTCTACCTGCTGACCCTGAGCCAAGCCCTGCTGTCTGCAGGTCTCCTGACTCACCACACTCAAAGTGCTTGTACCACTTAAAAAGACAAAAGCAGCAAAGCACACGAAAGATGGTTTTGGTCACTGTCTTCAAAAAATGAAACACAATATGCTTTGGCTACTGCACAATTGCATTTGAAAATGAAAAAGTTTTGAGCATGTTCGTGTTTTGTGAATTGGAAAGTTTTCAGGGAGTTCCTTTCATCTGGTCAATGCACAGTAATGTCTGTCGGTTCTAATCAAGGCTGTCCAAAACCAAATGTCAGACACTTGCAGCAATCTGCCCAAAAATACATTACTAACGGGCAATTATTCAATTCCTGCTGAACAGCCGAAAACAACCACTCTGAGAAAAATCACCACTAATTCCTGAGGTGTCTGTAAATATGAAGAGTTTTCAAATAAATTCTTTTATCTGAATTATAGATCAATGTAGCCAATGACACACTTACACAATCCAATTTTTAGTACAATCATCAATTTTCCTATACTGTTCTTTTGGATTCACAGACTTTCCCAAACATATCCATTGACCTTCACTAGCTAAATAAAAAATATCATCCTGAAAAATTTTGTTTAGAAGAAGCATACAAAAGAAGTCTTTCCCCATTCTGTGCATTACTTCATGTTATTTAATTTAATTTGATTTATTACACTACTGCCTTTTGTTGATACAGAAGAGAAGCACTCAAGGGATATGGACCAGACACTAAGAGTATCTTGCATGTGTTCAGTAACTTATTAACAGAGATTGGAGACACTTCTAGGTGGGAGCAGACACCTAATAATGACAAAGTAATGAGATTACTATTGTCTTCTCATTACTCCTCATCTATGCTAAAGTACTGCAAATCACAAATTACAGACTCCAGCTACTACATAAAACCCTGCTGTCCATAGTATGCGCTCTGTGGAACCACTTCATTATTACAAATTAACCTATTTAAGAAACAAAAAGCCATTACTGTACCTCTAGGCTGAGCACAAGTGTTACATCACTGAAGTTCCTGCAAGCCCTTACACAGAAATGTTGTTTTGACAGGAAAGTCTACAGAGAAACCCTGCATAAAGAAACCCTGCTTGACCCATCTGGGACTCGCTCCCAAACTGTCCAAGCTCCAGCTCCAGCCAGCAGCAGTTTGTTACCTGGGTCAGTGCCCCACAGTCTCACCAGAAAGGATGGCTTTTTAACATGGAAAGGAAGGACACTACAAGGGATTCAAAGGTGAGGCTTCAGTTGGAGAGAGAGGTCTGTTAGCCCCTGCTCCCCACTCACCTCTCCCACGGCCTGGGCTGGCACCATGGACAGTACACGGCAGAAGGAAAATGTGCTGACCAGAAGCTCCTCTTTGGCAAGTGAACAAACAGATTCCACATGGAAAAGGCCTCCTGTGTCTGACCCATGGAGAGCCCAGCGTTCCACAGCCGAGCACAGGTGGCAAAGGACACGGGTTTAGCCCCTGAGGATGGCGGGGAGAAGGTAGGAAAGGACAAGAAGCCTGATGGCAAACTCTTCTGCAGCACAGCTGACACCAACAGCACTGACAGAGAAACTGCTTGTGAAGAGAAGTGAGCACACTGCAGCAACACGAGGAGAGCATCACATCACAAAGTCTGGCATTTGCATGAAAATGACGGCATTTTGCCAGCAGGGATACAGAGACAACCCAAAGTACCCTAATCAACACAACTCCAGGCCCAAATGAACTGTTAAGATGATGATACACTGGATTTTGGCATTTAACAGGGTCCAAAAAATATTTTTTTTTCATCCCTTCAGGCGTTCAGTAGGAATACTGAGCAAATAATGCCAGGCATGGATGACAGAATGACTGGATAAATCACTGGATTTTAGGAGACAGAGCTGAATTCAACAGAAGACGCTTAAGTAAATGAAAATAGCAGCACACAACACAGCTTTCAGCAGGGCCGTTGCTTGCACAGAATACTGAATTGTATTGTGTACAATGCCTGGCATGGACACGGGCCTTATGCTATTTCACCTGTAAATGACACATATCAGATTACCACAACTCCCTCCTGACCTCCTACTGCCAACTAACCAGCTAAAACACATTAAGCAAAGCTGACACTTACTCCAACTTTTATCCAAAAAAAAGCAGACTACTTTTTGAAAAGGAAATCTAGGTAAGAGAACATTACAGAAGGAAATAAATAAGGTTATGAACAAAGCAACTATGTTAGTGAATTGAGAGAAGAAGAAACAATTTGACTCTTCTTCCAACTTCTACTTTTAAGGATTCTTCCAGACCTCTCATACTCAACCAAGACTTGAAAAAAGCTTGAGAGTAGTATTAAGCAGTGATTCTAACCTGCCTGGTAACCTGGATATTTCCTGGTGAAACCTCAGTTTTAAGTGGACACTGATCACATCTAGTTACAATGTTTGCCTCAGGCTGGCGGGGTGGGAAGAATGGTTTGGTTTTTTTGTGACTAGAACATCCACAGAATAATTGAAATGAAAAGGGTATTGTGAGACTTCCAGTACCTTGTTGAACAACTGAGTGAAGAACAGACACTTCAAAGGCCTGAGTTCTGAAAGATCATAGCCACAGAAAACAGCTGATCAGAGATCAATGAGCAGCTGCAATGGAACATGCTTTCTGTCCCCGGCACAAGCTGGGGCACAGAGATGGATGCTGGCACAATTTTAGCAGTGTCAAGTACATGGTGCTCCTCAGCAATACTATACTCCATCTGCACACATCCTGCTGGCCTGGACCTACAGTAATCATCACACACCAGCAGAGACCACTCACACAAAATTCAGAGTGAGCTCTTTGCTCTCTATATTCTGGCTGTGTCATTTTATAACAGTTGAAGGTTTCTTTTTTCCCCCCATTCTCGCAAACTAACAAGGAAACCACACAGATTTAAATATATTTCAGGAGAATCCACACTCTTCGGACAAAGCAGCCATTATTTCTTTCTGCCAGGTTCTAATGCCTCATAAACAACACACTATTTTAACCACTTGCCAATTAACCACTCTTGTTACCACCTTGAAATTGTTTCCTGTGATCAGTCCCAGCACCATGTTAAAGAGGAATTCTCCATTTCAGATACAGTATCAGGCTCTAAAGTTGCACAATTTTGCCACTTTTGAGATGATAGCACAGTCTTGCTGTGACTAAGGACTGCAAAATTGTGCTCCATGTAATTGAATCTAAAGATCTGACAACAGTGACCTTATCACGAAATGAACCTTTTGGCTGAGGTTCAAACCATACACAAGAAATAACATCTTGCTGGCTGTTTGTAAACGTCACATAAAAATGTACTTATTCATTATTAGCAACTTGTACACTGAACACTCTGCAGGTCTCAAACTGCTGCCAAGGGAAGGATTACTCAGTACAATCATTTCATTTACATCTTAGTCTTGTATTAATTTTGGCAGCACAACCGAGCATCCCTGCTTGTGGCTGTAACAGTGTTATCCCAATTAGAGAAATATTCAGACCACAGGCTAAAAACTGAGGATAGAAGTAGTTCTGGGGGCTGGACTGATATTCTGAATGCCAATAATGCTGCTGACCTCAGCAAGAACCCTACTTTAGCACAAATATCCCACTTTTGTGGTGATAAGGCCAGCAATGACAACACACAACCTGCACTGATGAGCCATCCCCCTTTTGGGTAAAATAGAAAGCACCAGGCAAAATCCTGGGTTCTATCAGCCCCAGGCTTTCAAGAGCAACACAGTCAACTCAAAAATCTGAAAGTTTCTTAAAAAAACTCAGTAAGGAGCCACTGTACATAACCTCAATTACTCTGCAACAAAATGTCATTTTAGGAGGCACAAAAAACCATGGGGCTTTTAGGAGCACAGCCCAGCTCACCTTTCCTGCTCTTGCAGACAGCCTTCAGCACGCGGTGTCCAGGCCCACATTTCCCACGGTCAGTCACACACACTCCCTCTGAAACCACCCACTCGTGACACCGCGCGTCTTCACAAGGAATGGATTCCACCAAATGAGGACAACCTGCCAGGGTGCCCACCGGATCCACGACCACTTGCCTCTGTCTCATCCTAAAGCCTGGAAAAAGCAGAGCTGAATTAACTGGACAACAGAAAAAATATTCATACAATCATCTAGTAGCAAGAGGACTATATGGGGCATCTGGAGCTGGGGGATTTAAAGACAAACAAGAGAATGATATTTACAAACTGGATTGATTGGGACAGCACTCGGCTGTAGGTGCCCACAGCCCAGGCATGCAAAATCTAACAGTGTGCAAAGAATTCCAGCAACCCACATTTTTCACATTTCTTTTTCCCTTTCATCAACATTAGATAGAAATACACGTCAGAATATCGAAATTTACCAGTGATGCATATATTAATGTAATAGCAGCATTAAGATAAAAAGAGAGGAACAGTTAAGGAACTGAAGATATAAATGACATCTATATTCTGCCTGGGAATCCACTAACGAAAGGATTTGTTTTGAGACACAGCAGAGCAGTTTACTAAGAAATTAGTATTCTGCTTTATGAAGGTGTAAGGTTTTCTGATACATAATGCATATCAGACCTCTTTGAAATGACATCCTATTAAACTGGAAGATCCAAATGTGAAGTGGAAGAAAAAGGTTACAGAAATAATCATAGAATTGATTACATAATCTACCTCCTTCTGAATAAAACCAAAAGTCATGTTGCTATATACAATGCAGAACTAATACACAAGTATTTTTCAGTGTGTTCTGTTACGTAAATGACATAGAATTCTAAGAAAAAAGCAGAAAAAAATACATGGGGGTCTTTCCTCTGACAGTCTCGGAGCATGGGGAAATACACAGCATTAGTAGAGGCCACATGGAAATGCTTTGGTCATGAAATAGAAAAGAAAATTAAAAAAAAAACCATCCCAGAGAATACAAAGATCAAACTTCCACAGTTCTCAAATGACCAAAAAGAAATTATTCAAAATCATTTAAACGTGAAATGCTTTTGCAAATATTTATGGTTTTTATTATTTCTCTCTTTGTTTGAAAATTTTTGACCAGTTCAAATCATTTCACAAACTTAAGAAGTTGTCAAAAAAGTGTAATTTCCAAACAATAATATCCATTCCTTGACATGCACTCCAAGAGACATCTTTGCAACTTAAGAGTCTTAGGAAAGGCTCTGCAAGGAATCTCAACATGTTGCAGCAACAAACATGTAGAGCAGTCAACTAAAATCCAGGGGAGGCTGAATTACACTTGCATATCCTTCTTTCAGGAATTTAAACCAAGCCCAGAACAATGAGAACAACCTCTTAGGTCCCCCTGAGTCCAGATTTCAGGGCTGGGGGATACACCTCCATCCTGATACCTCGCCCTGAAATCCAGGCATGCAGCAGGACTTCCAAGGGGGATCGGAGAGGGGCAGCCTGGCAGCTGCTAGCCCAAGAAATCCTCCTGCACAAGTTCAGTGAAGGATAAAAGGGCCTGAATCAGCTTGAAAATTTTCTTCTTCTCACGCAAAGAATGGCAAAAAGCTTTTAAAGGTCAGATTCCACTACACACATCCAAGAGCTTCATCCTGCATTAGAATAATTTTTCTAAAAAACACATTAAGCTCCCAATGTTGAATGTGACCCCAGTGTTTTTGCAGTCTTTGTGCAACATTCCATTCCCTGCTCACCTCTCCCTCCATGGCGGTGCTGGCAGCTCTCGGGCAGGCAGGGACCCCACGGTGACCACGAGGACACCACGCACTCGGCCGGGCACGGCAGGTGACACAGCTGGGAGGTGGCAGGGGCAGGGCCCTGGCAAAGCTTCCCATCAACTGGTCTGGCAACTAGGAGAACAAAAAAAAAAAAAAAGGAAAAAAGAGAACCAAGGCTGTAACTCTGTCCTGCTGGCCTTAGTTTTTCAGAATGCACCAAAATCCAGTGATTTTTCAGGGTCTTATCTCCCAGAGCAAAACGGTAATCCTGTGTTCAGAAAGGCACTTAAAAGTTTTATCTAAATCACCCATATTCAGCAAGCCAGTTGAGACTATGCTTAGCGATAATCATGTGCTTTAAAACTAGATTGAGTGCTGATTTTCGCAATGCTGGAGCAACAAACCAGGATCTAATCCCCACTTTTATGGCCAAGGAGACCTCTTCAGACAGGACTGAAGAGAAAGCTACCTAAGAAGGAAATCCACAAAGCTCCCTCTGCAATTGGGAGCCAGGCAGAGGCAGGTGAGCAAAACCCAAGCACAGGGGACTCTCCCCATTCCCATGCCCTTCAGGGCACTGCCATCTCTGGATTATGGATGCAGTGCCTAGACCTTGGAATTTTCTTCACCTATTTCCAATAAAACTGAGCAGAGCTCTCGGATTCTTCTATACAGACATAAGCATGAAGCATCTTTCCTACGTGGGAGGAGAGACATTTACTCGAGTTGCTGCACCCATGGATCTCCAACCCTCTTTATCCCAGAAATGAGACAATCCCAAGCCCTGCCATGCACCAGTTTACTTGATACTGACAGTAGATTTGGAAAGTTGACTCTCTTTGTATTTTCATTTATTGTAAGAGATTTCTAGATTCAATTAACTTCTCTCACCTTTTTATTCGGGGCAGAGGGAGGAAGGAAAAGAAAGGGAAAGACTCTTAAATCTGTCCTCTGAGTCATTATATGATATTGCATTTTAATTACATTATGGGCTGAATTTGGCTGTCTCTTTAGATAAATCAATATCAAAGCAGTCTTTCAAAAAGGCAAAGGCTTGTTTGAGTTTACTCTGCCATGGCATTACCAAGACTTCATTTATTTTTATAGCTACTGAGTTTGTTTTATCCTCATTTTTATTTTTCACGTCTGTTTTTCTTTGCTTCCATGCATGGAATTGATTTGAAAACAATTTATAAAAACAAGCTCAATATATGAGTAATCTTTCCTTTCTCTGATATTACACCATTTTCTTTAAAATTAATCATTTGAAGAAAAACACAACTTTTTTCTTTTTAAACACAAGACTTTAGTGCTGAAAATCACAAATTTTGATTTGCACATCCTGAAGCTGACTTTAGACCTATCAGTCTGAAGTGATACTCAGACCAAATATCAGTGTTTAGGATTCCAGCTCATCAGAATAACAGGATTAAACAACAGTGTGACTTAATTCTAAGCGGAAAGATAATATATTTAGCAAAAAAGACGATTTTCTGAATGATTTCTGAGACACTGTAAGGCCTCTGACATGTTCATTTAAAGCTTAGAATGAGGTGGCATAAATCCAATTCACCTGAATGCTCACATAAAGAGACCTTTTCTAGAGACCTTGCAAGGAAAGTGACAGACAGAATGAGATAAATATTAGAGTTTTAAGGATAGGAGTATTTATTTTCCCTAGAAGTCTCATGCATGGCTTAACCTGCCTCTCAGCATCAAGCTTTGCAAAACTGTATCAGTTTTCTGAGAGTTCATTTGGAGAAAGGAAAGGAAATAAAACTGAATACAAATGGTCAACCCAAGGAATAAAGTCCAGTCCTGCTTTGCTCTAACTCAAGGTGTCATTGCCAGGAATGGCTCCTCCCTCCTCACTGAGTTTTAGGTTGCTTCTGTACTGAATTTAACTATTTAAATGTAGAAGCCTAGATACAGCTGAATGGTTCTCCTTCCTTGAAAACCAACCAGTGTGCTCAACATTATTTTAAATTGATTTTGGATTAAAAAAAACCAAGAAAAATTGATTACAAAAAGTTAAAGGAGCTACCAGCCATCCCAGACTCATGGATGACTTCTTCCCATTCTGATGGAAATCCCTGCCTTCCTGTCCATGCCAACCAGCCTCCTGCTCCTTTTCCTTCTTTGGGCTGATGCCCTATTTAACTCTAGCATTTTTCCCAGGACCAGCATCCCGTTTGTCACTGGAGTAAAGCTGCCTGTTTGCTCAATTCCTTAAGTAGTTCTTTGCATTCTATAAAAGGTAAATCAGAAAATACCATTCTAATCAAATATCCAAATACATTCCAAGTCTGTTCCAGCTTATACTCACTCTACACTGACTGCAATCCTCCAGTCAGTCTTCAGGAATAAGACCAGAACAAAAAAACCCAAGCTGTAATGATAAATGCATATACCATCCTTTCCCAACACCTGGAAGGTACAGAGACACAGTTTCCAGCCAGAGTGACAGGAGGACCAGCAGGGTCCTCTTTAAAACAGAATTTCATGCCTTCTTCAGCCATTTGATTAAAAACTCTGATTTCAATCTGGTTTATTTCAAAGCTTGATATGATCTTCTACTGCCATTCTTTTATACTCTAACAAATTTGTCTTTTCTTTATTGTAAAGGAATGATAAGGGGGACTTTTTCTGTGAACCTTTTAAATGCCAAAATTCTCACACACTGCAGCCTCCAAATGGCACAGGTAGCCTGGCTGGGGATGTCCTATTCAGGAGAAAACCTGACATTATGCCTATGATAAATCCACACAGCTGCCAGGAATGTCTTTAGGAATGAGCCAGCTTTCTGATTTCGTTCAATAATTGACTCTGTGGTGGCATTTTCCTGCATTCATATAGAAAAAGTGCTTTTTGTGTAATTATTTTCCTTGGAACAATATTAGCCATGTTTTTGGAGGAAGGTGAAAGGCAGAAGCCAGGGAAGCAAAGAGTGGGAGGGGGAGGCAACATCTCTGATTCAAGTAGCAGCTTATTTATGATGCTTGTTCCTACCTTTTAAAATCCTGTGTTCTTCCCAATCTATAGAATAAACTTCAAAAAGCAATCAAGTACTAATCTGGGGGCCTCTGAAACATTGCACATTGCTATAGCTGTTATATTGAATCTATCCTTTATAAATGCAACTGCAGCTGTTCCCAGCACCAGTGTCTTGCCTCAAGTTTGAATTTTACTATTTGCTGTTATTTTCAGGTTATTGCTACCAGCAGGAGATAATAAATTGGGTTCTAAAGTGTCTTGTTTCCTTATATATTTTTACTGAGGTAATGATTTGGAGGAAGAGTGGAAGAGGAAATCAGCTCTGATATGATTATTTCCATAATGTAATTTTAAGCCAATAAATAAATTATCTTTGAATACAGTCATGTGGACAGATACTTGCAGGCACACATACCAATACTATGTTAAAAGCAATGCTGACCAGACAGAGGCAGAAATGCCTAGGATGGCATTTTGTTTGCAGGGGGTCCTGTCAAACATGGTTTTTCAACTCCTCAGAAGGTAAATAACACTTTTTTTCCTGGACTTTAACTACAATTCCTTTTTACAATGAAAACCCAAGTGTTTTTCATACCAAAACCAAAAGGAGACTTTGCTAAATATCACTAATATATTTGGAATACATACAAATATTATCTGGTCTGCCTCTTACATATTTTAGGTAACATTCAATTCTCAAGGAAACAAATCCAAATGTTTACCATATGGCAAAATCAATCCAGATAAATTATTGCCATGATACAAGGCAGGTATGAGAAAGGGATGGCATATCCTTGTGAAAGTTCTTACTGCCTTTGCTGGGACTTATAAACCAAAGACACTTGGATCAATACAAAGGGAAATTACTTGAGAAAACCACAAAGGAGCAAGTTACGTTATAAAAACACCTTCATGTGAAAAACACAGTAGGGGTAAACCCAGCACAACATTTGTAAGTAATTTCTCTAACCTGAAAGACATTTTTATAGCAAAAACAAAACATTACACAAGGGAGAAGTGGTGAATGCAATCTGACCAAGCCTGGAAATGGCACCAATCCCAGTCCCTTGCATCCCTCCATTAAGGGGCCTAATGCACCCCATGTCTTATGGAAAGGGCTCCTTTATGCTTTGAGGAAGAATCAATTCATTTTGAAGCCACTAAGCACAAAGTTGGAGGCCTATTTTCAATTAAAATCTATTTAATAGGCAAGGAACAACGTATGAATAGAAGGCTAATCACAGCATGAAAGAGGGTTAATAGTAGATTGCCAAGAGCAACAATGGCTTAATGCATTTCAGAACAATAAAAATCCCCACAATTTTATTAAAGTGACACAGATAAAATGTATCCCTGGGTCCTCCCTCTGCTGTTCAACAGGACTGTGATCCCAGCTGGGATACTGCATTGTTTTGCTACAGCAGAATTTGTGGAGATTAACAGACTCTATGTATCTGGCAAAAATTCAGAGTGAACATGGGGCTCCCCACCAGGAGCCACATGACTGAGCAGATCAGAGGTGACAATTCATTAAGAGTGTCCAGGAAAAACAGCAGAGGCAACAGGGATGCTGGGATGGCAGTGAATGCAATGATGGGAAGGAAAAAAGGATTCTGCAGGATATTTGAGCCTTTTGGCTGTTACCCAAAAAAAAAAGCTGGAAATCACTGGGGCAGACCACCAGAGAGGGTGAGAGAAGAAACACAGAAAACAGGGAAGAAAATCCATGAAAACTTCATGAAAGCCTTGTAAGAGTGTGAGCATTGCCGAGTTCAGCATTCACACAACAGGAAGGAGAAACCTCTTCTGTGACTGCCATGAGAAAAGCACCACTGTGGATGTGTCTGGATGTGCCTGGATGTGTTTGGGACACCAGGACGTGGCACAGGTGGCCCAAAGCTAAGCTAGTGACACGCTCATCACGGATCCCAGGAGCAGCAGGGCGGATCCCAGGAGCAGCCAGGCTGCTCCACACAGCGCTGGCCGCAGCACACAAACTTCATTTATCTCCAGTGTCTCCTGTTCCAGACACCTCTGGCTTTGTTCTCTCTCCCCAGTGTCCCAGTTTGTGGTGTAGCCTCACACATGCAAATCCTTTTAATTTCTCATCTCACTCCATGTTACTGCCTGAACACAATGCAGCTCCCCAGCCTCAGAACAGCAACAGGACAAAATTACACAGAACAAACCATCACTGTCTTGAATTGGAATTAATCCAGTTTCAGTGGAAGGGAATAATTATAAAAATACACACACAATTAAAATGTTAGCTTTCAAAGATAAAAGCCTGGACTAAAACCTAGTATCTCACATGAACTAACTGGGCAGCATATTATTTGCTGTGTACCACAGCCAGCTAAACAAATGAAAGCATTTATAAAGGGATAACTATTCATGGTCATAACAAATAGCTTGTTGATAAAAAAAGGCCTACTATTTATAAGGCACCTCTTAAAAGGCTGACTTCTTTCACTGTCAAAGTCTTTTTAAACATTACTCTCTTCATTTTAGTTTAATTAGTTTTAAGATATGAAAGAACTGAAAATATTACACCTCTGAAAGGCATTAGGGAAAATGGTTTTTTCCTTAATGGATCCAAACTCAAATTTTTGAAATACACATTTACACACTACTGTCAAGCACTACAATAATCTGAATAAAATCATTTCCTCTCCTGCTTCTACAGGGTTTCCCCCAAAGAAGCCAGCTGTTACATATTTATTTTTCCATTATGTGAGTTGTATCTCATAAATTCTGCTCAGCATTTGGTGAGCTTACAGATCAATAACTTGGCATCCCAGCAATATAAATCTGATACAGACTTCCCTGAATATATTTCACACTCCAGAGGTGTATTTCTAATCTTTTCAAGTCAGTACAGCCATCCCAGTGATAAATAACTAGTTTGGGATAAGAGGGATCCTTGGGGTGGGAGAGGTTCCACCTGAGAATCTGCTTTCTGTGGTTCAGGTCAGCTAAGCCCCAGGCTGGATGCTCCTGTTGCTGTAACAGGCGCAGCTCAACAAAGCTTTTTTCACCCCACTGCTGACCATCATTTCTCTCCCTCCTACGGTCCTAGTCAAGTTTTCTCATTACTAATATATTCTAACCTATTCCTTTTCAATTTCATAAACCAGACAAGGACAACAGGATTTAAACATCAAAGTCCTAAAATTCTAATTTCCGTAGAGTAAATTAATCTTCTCATTCCTGCAGCTTCACCAGCATAAATTCACAACAACAGAAGAAAAAAGTGTGCATTTAATACAGGGCTCACACTCCGCACAGGGCTCCTATTCACTCCAACAGTGCATAACCTGCATCAACTCCTATGGGCAGCTTATCTCCATCAACACAGGCCTTCTCCAATGAATATGCAGGATGGCAACAGCTGTAAACAACAACAACCTGCACAACCAACTTTTAGCTCCTAAAGAGTCGGACCTGGTGCTTCACAAGACCCCTGGCACCCAAGGGGATGGTGGCACATCCAATTCGGACTTTCCGCTGGTAGCGTCCTCTTCCCAAAGATACTTCCATAGTTTACTGAACAGGTGCCACATGCACCAATTTGAAACACTAATCCCTCAGGAGACACACATTGGAAGGACATGATTCAGAACAGAACAAAGAACTCACAGGGAAATAGATGTGGCACCCTCATTAGGAAACAGAGCGTACAGAGCAGGGGAGGTAAAAGAGCACATTTTGGAGCTACAAAAGACAATAGGGCAGAAAGAAAGGGATGAGAATAAATGGAGAAGAATACAAGATATGAATGAAAGGACTTCTCAAATTAATCTCTGTGCAACTCCAAAGAGGCTCCAATTTCTGAAAAACAAAGCACGATGCCAAAGTATTTCCCATATGGGAATAGAGAAGAGTATGAAAAAATTCACTCATCACATAAGAAAGGAATAGACATTTTTGTCTATCAGCAGTAGGGAGAAAGCTCAATATTTTGAGGAAAACAAGAATGTATAAAGGCCATAAAATCATAGTTTTGAGACTCATAGAAGTAGGACTTAGATGAAAGTGCAGGGGACCACTTTCAGCTTCAGACCCATTTGTGATTCTGTCAGTAAAGGAGCTTGTAAGACAAAACTACATAAGGGAATACACACAGGGATGAATCAGAGCATAACCATTAGACCTGAAAAGGTACTTGAGTATTTTCCAAGTCCTCAGTTGTGGACTAAAGGAGATTTTGCTGCTACGGCTGACGACACACAAGTTTATAAAAAAACAATCTGATGTAAAATGAACTAGGTGGAATTGCATCCTAAAAATAAAGCAAAAATTAGTATAGGCTGGGGAACTGCAGTGGAGTAAGTCAGGCAAGGTATTATGTCTACTAACAGGTGAGGGTTGAATCTCTCTCAAAGGAAACAGGGGTATAAAAATAATAGGGACTTCTGTAAGAAATAGTTTTTCAGGGTAACACTAAAAGCTATCCAAAAATAATGAAGGCACAACTATGCCACATACCTGCTATTGAAATTCAAGCTCAAATAAAAATAAATATATGGAGACAAATATGATAGAGAAACTCATTAAGCAAGAAAGTGTAAACAAAACTTTAGAACCTTGTACAGGCATGAGAGTTTTATGTGGATTTTCAGATGTAAAATAACAAAGATTAAGAAGATAGGAACCTGCAATGATTTCTGGCGAGAAGGTAGTAAGAGATACATTTTATTAGCCAAATTTACTATGCTGAATAAACAATAAAGAGGACTCAAGCAAGTGAAGCATTATTTCATAAAGGTCTTTTCAGTCCTATAATTAAAACTTAAGCAGACAGGCTCCAAAAACACTTTAAGAAAATTCTGAAAGTGAGAGGTAAATTGGATCTCATTCAAACAAGTGAAAAAGGAAAAATGTCAAGATATGTAAGGCACAAATTTTATGAAAGAATGTCAGGGCAGACAGATCCCTAGTTAGAAAACTACAGAAAATATAGAGAGAGAAGCAATCCCAGTCACTAGAGACAGCAGGCAACAAATTCAGAGAAGAGAGGAAATACTTCTGGAGTATTTTATAAAGACTGCCATCTCCCATACTACTGATAAAGAGATACAGTTTCTAGATAAATCCAAAAAGCAAAATTAATTAGAAAACAGAAGGATAGTTCCTGGTCTTCAGAAAAGACAGTAAGAAATTCCTGAGGCAGAAGATTAAATCTAGGAACTTCATAGGTTTAGTAACTGAACATAAACACGGACACCAGTACCAGATTCTAAGAGGAATTTTCATTCCCATATCACTGGAATAATTTACTGTGATTGAGAGGAGAGTTGTACTGCCAAACAAGGACAGGTTTCATAAACTGATCACTGTAGAATATTCTTCCTTACCTTTTCCAGATGTCTTTTTTGTTGGTACCATGGGGATTTCTAGTTAGTGATGTTCACCCAGATCAATTAAAATTTATTATGGGGAAACACATTTCAGATAAAATTTCATAAAACCACTAAAATCTTATCTCTTGTTGTAAGCCCACTTACAGAAGAGAACAAAACACATGTGTCCTATGGCAGCAGTGTCTGGCTTGGAATGTAAGTTGAGGATCTGCATTTCTGCTTTGCTTAGAAGAGTTTCCATATGAGTGAACAGATTTACTTGAAAAAAAGAGGTACAAAGAAGGGTAGCCACCCTTCCTACAGTTTGTTCCAGAAATGGGATGCCCGGGCTCAAGGATTAGGGAGTACCCAGACGTGAAGAGAAGAAAGGGCTGTACCACAACTAGCTCACTTGCATATTCTGTGCTACTTTTGTGCAAAATGTGTCTCCTCCTTAAAAGACACATCGTTTCAAACATGCAGATTTGCCACTTCCACCTCTGGACAGCAAAAGAATAATGATAAACTTGAATTACTAGGTGACAACCTCTCTCTGAAAATTAAGCATTATAAATTTAAACACGTTAAAATTCAATGAGATAATTAAAAACAGCAGGATCTGTTGAAAGATAATCATGTTAAAGTTCAGTCTAAGTTAACAAAAGCCTCACAAGTGAGGAGGGATGTGGACTCCTTGGACAGAACAGCTAACATTAAAAACAGCACAGTCTCTACACCTAGGTTACCTACATACACAGGAGCACAGAACTACACATCACTTTACACCTTTACCAACGTAAATTTAGATGTCACAGCCTCAGAATGCAAGAATATTACCAAGGGCTTCAAAGACTGGAAGATCTGCCTCCAAATACTCATCACCCATATTAAAAGTACGGACTTCCTCCTCAAGGCTTAGAAAACATAACTTCACTTGGGTCAAGACAGGGATTTCTTAGTTAGGTTGCTTCTTGGGGGAGAAAAGTATGAAATCTTATCAATGCACTTCTCAAAGTAATACCTGAGTGAGAATTTTCCATTTTCAGTATCTTCAAGTTGGAATCTTATAATCAAAATACAGAAAGCTTTCAGTAGACTTAACCTTCTGAACAAATGATATATAGTGACTCAAGAAAACAGGTGGTCCCCTTCCAAACACACACATTTTAATAAAAGAAGAAATAGATGGGAACACTAAGCAAATAAAAAATGGGAGAAATATCCTTGGGGGATAAAAGAGCTTTGAGCAGTATGTATAAACACATCACAGATGGTACCTGTCTCCAACTAGGATTCAACAGCTTTTATCCCAGAATGCTGCTGGAGAGACCACGGGACAAAATCTTCTCTCACATATGTCATGGGCCCAGGTCCAAATTCTCTTTGGAAGTATCCAGAAGAATAACAACTGTGATGGATTGTAATATCCCATTAGACTCGCTTGTTTGATTCCTGAATGATCCCTTTAAGGACACTCAAGAGGTGAAGAAAGAAAAATTACTGTGCTTTTGATGGTAGCAATTTGACACTGTATTTGCTTATACATAGAGGATTAACTTCCTCATCTTCTCCTCATCACTGAAAAATTGGTACAGTAAAATATGAGATGCCCTAGTGATGAATAAAAGTATTCTGCCAGTTCTGATTGCCAGAAGAAAAAAGCCAAAAGATATGTCATTCCTTATCTATTCAAAGAACAAAAATTAGTCAGCTAGTAAATGAGACACGCTGAATATTACTGGATGAGGAGGGATAATAGGGAAGGATTTCCCTGTTCCCATTTGCATGTGACTGTGCTGACAGTAGATGGGATTCTCACTTGCCAAGCACTACTGTACATCTGCGGTACAGCTTTGAAATTGCAGTAATCATTTATTTATACCTTGTACAATTGCTCTGCACATTCGGGGTTTTTCAGTTGCCTATATGAAATTACTTTTTTTAAAAAAGGTGAGAAGTGTAAATACAAGGAAGAGGTATCCCAGGGTTTGTTCTTAGTTGAGGAAAGGGCTTGCAACTTTTAAGCTGAACTGAACTTTGAGCAAGGCACAAGCTGCAGGTGGGTCACACACTGGATATGTAGCACCACTCCTGTCATGACATACGTAAATGTTTAAGGAATTCAGAGGCTCTCCTCTAGTCTTCTGGAGAAATTCACAATTTTGACAAAGAATAAAGTGAGAATGAATTCAGTTCAAGCTCTCTGCTCACCAACCTGCCTCACAGTGGCTGCAAGGACCACAGGAGTACTCAGAAGGATGAAGAAAGTCAATAAATGCCACACACCTTTCATCAACAGCACTTTTCTAACTCTGAAAAGTCCCCTGCATCACACGCTTGTGTGGAACAAGAGGAGAGGGGTTGTGCTGGGAGAGCAAAGTAGTGCCTGGTGTCTGGGAGAGGTGAATCAGCCACTGTGCATGGACTGAACAGAGATTAAAACAGGTCTGGTTTTCCATAACCTCAGCATCTGTGAGGGATGCTGGGACACACACAGGGCATCCAGGAAACATTTGCTTTGCCTCTGTAAGTAAATAAATCTAAGATACAATATTGTGTTGTTATTATCTTACATCTCTGCTCAAAAACACATTCTGCAAGCGCACCACATCGAGTAAATAAAACAGCCTATGATGAATTATTCATTGTGAATCTGTAACTACTTATTATTCTTCTAAAAGAAATATAACTCACTTCCAGAGTCCAAAACCCATCTGTCTGCTCAAAAGTTGTGACAATATTATTTTTGCTTTCCCCTTCAAATCACAAGAAAGATTGTGTATCAATCTGAAGCAGAGGCTAAAACCGTATCAGGAATGGTGTGTGACAACCTGCTTTATATTCTAAACTAAGACTACACTACAGATAAACGCATTCAGCTACCAAGGGGCTGGGTTTCCTGATGTATGACAGAGGAAGAAAAGTCAACTCCAAGCAAAATTTAGTTCCTTCATCCTTTGTAACTCTCCCAGCGCAAGTGAACATCAGAACTGGCAGCAATTCATCCCAGAAGGTTGTGCCTCCTGGCAGTTCCTCAGGACTTCCTCTGGTGCCAAGTAGCACCTCCCTGTGTGAGCATGGATAGAAGGAGGACATCAGCAAGCCAAAGGCTATCAATGACTCCACATTACCTACTTCTTTTCCTCCTGTTTCTCCTACTCAGATCTACTCAGGTCAGCACTTCAGAGGGACCCTACACACACACACCTTCTTTCAGCCGGTGTGTCCCCAGCTCCACGAGGATCTGGACACAGTAGACCACCCGGGTTTGGATCCCACCTCCACAGAGCCCTGCCTGCTTCTGGTGTCGAGGGTCCTGCTGGTCAAGGAGCAGAGACACTTGGCAAGCTTTCCATTCAGAAGTCCTCCAGGCAAACCTTTAGGAATAAAAAGAGAACAGGTAAAATGAGTTTTTCAAAGACTATGGGTGAGGGAGACATACTTTATTAGGTGACAAAATACAGTTGGTTTAATCTTTATAGCAGCACTTTCCTATCCAAAACAGGGAAGAATGTTTGGAAACGTTTTGAGTGCTAAATTTACATAGGTTAAGTATGTGCTATTTGTCTGGAGCACTAGTGTAAAACTTTTGACAGAGCACCAATCTCCAAAGCGTTCTGAAACACTAAATCATCCTGACAACACCTGTGAGCACGGCATAAAAAACGAGAGAAGATTAAGAGGTTTGATTAAGTGTGAACAGTAGTTTTCAAACATGTGGATCAAACCACCAAACCACCCCTCTCTGCCAAGAGCTGAACACCTCGCTCTGAAACACACTTAACAGCTGAAATCCTGCATACATCGACGGAGCTCCAAGCACTTGCAGCTTTTCCACACAGGGCAGCTTTCTAAGTGCCTAAGGTACTGCCAGTTCCTTCAAGGGACTGGCTAAAGCATCTCAGTTAATTCCATTTTCCAAAAGTTGTGATGCACAGCAAGCTCTAGAAAAAAAAAATACTTTCATTCTATATTCCATTCACACCTAAAGAGCATTAAAGGTTTTCAAGGAATTGTAACTTTTTGGGGCACAGGTAGGTGAATGCTGTACAGACAACAGTTGTTGCTGTGTACCAGCTTAAATGCCAGGAAGAACTTATTAAAACCACAGGGAAAACTGTGCTGTGTATCCGTGGAAAGCAAAAGTTATTTCCCCATCATGACTGAAAATGTAGAGCATATTTCTAACACAACTGTTTCCACAGGCAGAATTTGCTTTGATTCACAGGTCACAGTATGAGGGGAGTAAATAAGAGCCCAAAGTCTTCCTGAGCTTCCCAAACACAAATCTTAGGCAATATTATTTTTATAACCAATCTGTTCACACTCATGCTGCTTTATGCCTCCACTCCTCTAAATTTCCTAGTTTACTTTTTCCACAGAATCTTTGGGTTTTGTGTAATAAAACTACGTAAAATAATTTCCTTCCTTTCTTCTCAAGACAAATGCTCTCTCCTTTAACAGCAGATCCACAGTTGTTAAAACTACATATGTTCCTTAACTGCTGACTGCTCACTGTAAACTCAAACACAGTGGGATGTCTCTGCAGAAAAAGCCTTCCATACCATAATTCCACATATTGAGTATCTGTTCCTGACTACAGCTATGGCAAGCAAACCTGCATCTCAAAACTATATTTTGAGCACATACCAGCATTCTCTTATGTTGTACATGATTTCTATCCACAAAACACTTCCAAATTTTCTAACATCTTCATGGAAAATATTTGTGAATACTGCCAGTTACTTGCATTTACAGGTGCTGTTCGGATGAGCTGCCATGCCCTCTTAAATAACTCACAGCATCTTGTGCAAATCTGGATACACTCACAGGGCTCATTACCCCCAAAGAAAATAACATAGAACAAGCTTTTCACGTGACAAGTATCATATACTTAACTCCCACAACATATAAAGCACAGCCATGAATTCTTCTTCTCATTAGTTCCTTCTGGGAACTCCTAATCCCATTTCTTGGGCCTGCAGTGTTAAATGCAACCGTAAAGGCAATGAAAAGTGCTCTTTATCAAACAGCAGGTGAAGAGGATTCCTCTCCTCCACATCCCTTCAGAACATTGTGCTTTTCAGGTCTACGCTTCCAAATCAAAACCTTAAATATAAAACACAGGCATCTTGCCACAGACAGGGAAATAGTTGTTTTAAGGAAGTGTTTCTTAAAACAAGAATTGACTAAGGAAAAACTCATTAGCAGTATCTGGCTTAGGAAGTCAGCTGTGAACGCTGGATCCTAAAGACTCATTTCCAGAGGTGTGAGCATCTGCTTCTCCTATTCAGCATGAGCTGCGGGAGTTAACACCTATGAAAATTAGGCCATTGGTGATTAAAATTATGCAAAATAACTAAATCTGAACTCAGAGAGATAATTAAACTTCATCAACTCCTGAATTAAAAAAAAAAAAAATCCCTTTATATATTCTCCCAGAGTAACCTGTGTGTGAGCAGCGTGCAAGGACGGCTCTCGGCGCTCCGCCAGCTCCAAGCCTCAGCCCTGTCCTGCTTTTACCTGCACATGTCCTCAGCTGTCCAGTGCTCCAAAAACAAATCCTGACCTCCAAGCATTAAAAGGGACACATTTGCATAGCCATTAACAAAAGCCCACTACCCCTGAAGGTCAAAGGGCTGAAGAGTAGCATTGCTACCACTCCCAAAGTGTTAACTCCAGAGCCTACTAGCACAGTTCACTGCATTTCCTCTCCAGTCTCTACTACTTCACACTAATGCCTTATCTTTAATTTGGGCATAATGAACCTCATTTACAAAGTGATACCATCATACCTGTATCTCAGCAATAACCTTAAGCCTTTTCTAAAAAATCAAATCTTAAAACATTCCCATTTCCCACCATTTAACTTCTGAAAAGCTTTGAATTTCCAACAAAGCAAGGAGAGTTTTTTGCTATATCCCTGTCTCGTAACATAGCAACCACAACCAAAATGAATGATATGAAGACATAATCATAATTCTGGAAAATCTATCTATTCCCAGCGAACATGAAAGCTACACATCAAGGATGAAAAAGATATAATACATTGTTTTAAAACTGATGACTCAGTGACAGTTATGAAACAAACAAGGGCTCAATATCTTTCTGATTTATAGTAACCTCTTGGTCTCTTTAGTCTATAGGACTTATGCTCTTAGTGTTTACACAAGTTTTATACCTGTATATACCCATTCACTTTAATTGAATGATCCCAAATTTATATCACAATAAAACAAAGTAGAATCACCTTCCATGTGTTGAAGCTTTTTAAGCACTTAATCCTTTCAGAACAAATAACCAAAGGTAATACAAAGCACAAAGCTCTGGAGTTTTACATGCAGTTAAAGTGTTTTATTTTCCTGTATTTAAACTATTGATTATAGAAGTTATTGTAAACTTCAGGCATAAAATTAAAAGCCCTTCCCATTTAACAGCAAATTTACACCTGTACCACCTACCTGTGATGGGACCTTTAACTTGTAGCTTTGCCATGGACATATAGGTTATACTTAACAGAGCAGGTCTGAGGCTTAAAGTATTTTTGTCATCTCTGGGTCCTTTTAGGAGACTGGAATATAGCTTCACCCCCCTCTCTCTGTGGAGTACAACTCTGCAAATGCTACCTCTTTAGCTGCTGCTTTTTTATGTCAGTGGATGTAGCCCACACTATGCATCTTCATTCAGTCACGGGGCGCTCTCTGCCCCTGCATTAAAAAACAGCCCCTAGAAAATCATAAAATCACAGACTGGGTTGGAAGGGACCTTGAAGATCATCTCATTCCAACGCCCTGCTACGGGCAGGAACACCTTTCACTATCCCAGGTTGCTCCAAGCCCTGTCCAACCTGGCCTTGGACACTTCCAGGGATGGGGTAGCCACAACTTTGCTGGGCAACCTGTGCCAGTGACTCACCACCCTCACACAATGAAGAATTTCTTCCTAATATTCTTCTAAACGTAATATTAATTTCTTCCTAATCCCATTCCTTCTGCTCAGAGACTTGTTGTGGTCTGTGTCCCAGCCCATTTTCCTTGCTGTGGGTGGAGCATGCTTTGGAAAATTCTTGCCCTAAAAATAAAGCTAAAGGAAAGACTACTTGTTTCCAAATCAACCTAAAAATAGTGAAGATTTCTAGGAATCGGGAAAGTAAACAGGAGTCTCATCTTAAAGGATTTACAAACTAATCTGATTAGGCAAACAGCAAAAAAGAAGGAGTGGTATGTGTTGAGACCAGAAAAATGAAGGAGAGCACCTTTTATTTCTGCTACTGAAGCTCCTTAAATTCATCGTCTTCTTGTAAGGGGAAGAAAGAGAAGATCATTGTTTGGTAAACCTCAGCAAACCAGAGATGAAGTGGCATATATTTAAGGGGAAAAAAGCATAATCTTTTTAGGTATTACCCTTCAAATAGGATGTAGTCAAATAAGGAGAATAGGAGCATCTCAGGTTTCTTATATTATTTCACAGGATTAACACTACATCTCTCTATGCCTGAAAGCTGCTGCTTTCCAATCTGAGCTATTTCCAGTATCTCAGCCACCAGTTCCCAAGGACCAGCACCAAACCACCAGGCTACAAACTGAAACATGGACCAATAGTATCCTCTACCAGCTGCTGAAACCTAAATAACATACATTTTTGACTTCTGTTCATTAATACAAAATCCTGGTCCCCACAGCCTTACATCCAGTAAACCCACAGCACATACTGCAATATTATGGATTTTCATTCTCACTTGTTTCTTTATACTGAGTGAATCAATCAAAGTCTAGTAACCAGGCACTGCTGTAAAATTCTTCTGCACAGTGTGAGAAGGTCATAGCCTACAACCTGCATTTTGAGATATTACATCCCTGCAAATAACAATTAACTAAATACAGGAGTTGTACTTTTTAATATTTTCAGTTAAGTGGCTCTATTAACCTGCAAGTTTAATGTCATTTTTCTGAGCTAGCACATTAGGCAGCTCATCCTCGCTCATGCAGATACTGCCCTGGAGGTGTTGCCTCAAGGTAGGGAGGCATAACAAGATGGGAAAGGTCTCAGAGTTCACAGGCTCATGAAAATCTGGGCATAGCAGCAATACACTGAAAAAACAACAGATTTTCTTCTACAGAGCAAGAGGCACCTCCAAAAAATTATCAGTGTTATGCAGGTTCTCACCTTGTGGGCTCTCCTGGCTCTACACAACCATTTGCCCTTCAATACAGTGCAATGTCAAAAAGGGGAAGTGAGAAACCAGGGGCAGACCCACGTCTGTTCACTGCCTGATTAACTTCCAGCCAGTCTCCCCCAATCAGGTGTCACCTGCACCCACGCTCCCTGTACAAAATCAGCAAGACAATGTGTTAATCTATTGTCTTTGAAATTGATGTGCGCTTGGGCAGGAGCAAAAATCACTCTGTAAGAGCCTTTCCGTAGGATGTAATCAAGCAACAGAGTATTTTTTTTTATACTTCCTCTCTTCTGCTAGCAGGGTGCATAAAAATGATCAGCATTTGATTTTGAATGAGCCTAATGATACAGAGACACTTTTACAGGTGACGCCTTCCTAAGAAATGTATCTTGCGAAGGCTTTATAGAAGGTTTTAGCAGTATCTGGCAAAAGCCCCAGAAACCCATGACTTGAGCACTGAACAGATCTCCTATTAAACACACTCATTCACAGACAGGGAGATTTGTCTGCATGCATATAAATTTCTATCAATCCCAAAGCATTTTACAGTCAATCTCAGAACATGTCACACAAAAAATCAAGCAATATTTTATTTTCTTTGCAAAGGACACTATCAATCTCCTCTGTTAGCCTGGCCAAGCATAATGGCATGGGCTTGCAGACCAGAAAGGTGAGATCCTCTCCTTCATGCCACAAACCAAGCAAACTCTCAGGGTTTCTCAGTTTCCCATTTCAAGAAGCACCCAGAGGGAAGCTGAGTAAAGTCCAAGCTATTACCTCCGAGCAGTTCCCATTTTCCTCAAGCAAGACTGGGATTTTTTTATGGGGAGATGAAGAGGAATCATTAAATCTTACATAAAAATTACAATTTCAAAGCAAATAAAAGCCAGTCGTGGAGACCTGCCCAGTCTCTGTGCAGCTGAGGAAATTCTCTGAAACAGCAATCAGTACAAAAGCCCTTTCAGAGAACAAGAGCAACTGCTCTTAGTTTCTAAAATATGAAAATGTACACCGTATGGGTGTAATTCAGATTTATTTCTATATATAACTGTAATTATTGTAACAGGACTATGGAAAATAGCAACAATTAAAAGAGTAGTAGTGACAATCAAAAATACCACTAATCATAGTTAACAATGACCAAATCGATGATCTCTCAGACACAGAGAAAGCACAACATGCGACCCTCTGCACGCACAGACTGAGCAGGGAGGATCCGCAGGGGCTTTTTTTTTTACTTTTTTTTTTACTTCCAAAACCTGGGCTGGAAGCTCTGGCCATACCTGGGGCAGGGCTGCAGCGGTGCCTTCCCTCCTGTGCTGCATGTTTCCCTCTCTTCCAGCTCCGGGCACGGCTTCCCGGCGCCCACGGCCACGCTCCGCACGCTGCGGCGCCGGCTCCGGAATCCCGGGGTGAGGCTGCCCCAGCCGCAGCTGCGCGAGCAGGGGCTCCATGGGGACCACTCGGATGGGGCGCAGTCCTTGGGGATGACACAGGACTTGGAGGTCATGGGGACTGGGTCTTGCAGGCAGAGGCTGCGGTAAGAACACAGTACAACAGCTGAGAAGGTCTTGCTTAATAAACTTCTTTTCCAAGCCAAACTCCCCAGGAAGAAATCCATGGTCATTCAACCAGAAGATCTACATCAACACCAGTGCAATGGAGATAAGAGAAGTTCTAATGCAGGGTACATAACACATTTCCAACGAGCTCTGGGTGCAAACTTGCATGCTGAACAGTTTGTAAATAATGTATTGCATTTATCTTGGGTTAAAACGGTGCACAAGGCACTATATTTGCTCCTGTGTAGTTAGAATTTCACTGTTTATCCTGTATGGAAAATAAAATCCAAGCCCAGGAGAAATACTGCTACTGGTAACCATTGCAACATCCCACACACAGGACTAGATGTCATCCATCCATCCATCCATCCATCCATCTGCACATCCTGCTAAGCAACTCTGCTCTTTTAAAAGATAATTAGTCCCACAATAAGAAGGTCTCGGTTCCGTAAGGCTGTTATCAAATGTGCTGTCAAACAAGGTCAGAGGGTTTTCCAACCTGACAAATCACCAGAGACCCAGGAATGTTGCAACTGAGGCTGGATTTTGGGACTCAGTTACTCCTGCTGACATCAGGACATGATCTCATTCATTCTGTAACACATCAAGACATCGCCCTAGGCCAAATACAATGGCAAACCAAATTCTAAGGGCTACCAACTGATGAGATTTGGTATCAAGATACAAAGTCCCAGAATAAATTTTTGAAGAGTTCCAAAGCTGCAACATCTTTTCACAACTTAGCAAATACGGCAAATGCAGCAAATACTTTCGGGAAAAGACAAACCTTCAGACTAAGGCGCACATCCTTCTTTGCTCCTCCACTTCCGTCTCAGCCAGCTAATGGCTCTCCTGCTCAGAAAGCTGTTCTGGTGGAAGGTGTCCTGCCCATGGTAGAAGGGCTGGAACTGTCTGATATTTTAGGTCCATTCCAACCCAAACCATTCTGTGATTCTAGAAGGTCACCTCTCCTCCCCCAAAATGGGAGAAAAACCTTCCTTTTCTCAAAAACCTTGGACAGGTGAGATAACAGAGTAGTAAAGGATATACTGAAAGAAGACTGAGGGATGAGCAGAGGTACCCCTGATGCATCATGAAGGACAGGATGGGGCAAGAAGAAAAAAAATATCCAGAAAAATGCAATCACCAGGAGAAAAGAAAATGAGACTTTTTGACTTCTGCATAGTGTTATATGGACAATGTAAACTGGCCTCTGAAATTAAGACCACACCTGATGAACTCAGTGTGAACTCTAATTTTTCTTCTCCAGCCTCCAGCTGCTTGTGGTCAAGCTTTTGCCAACTGTAAGGAGCAAACACAGGGACACTTAAAAGGTGTGAAACCCAGAGCTGCTGCCAGGGAAACAGCCACTACCTCTCCTGCTATTACTTACATCACAGTCTGACCAACCTACCTCCCTCTACAGAAAACAGACTGGGGCAATCATGTCAGGATTGCTGGGCAGCCTCATGGGGGGAGCAGAGAAGATAAAGGGCATTCACCTGCTTCTCTACTCTAGAAATTGATCCCCTTTTCATAAGGGTCAACAAGAATATTCCCACTGACACACATCAAGTTTGACTAGACCCTCAGCCACCAGCAAAATACAGCACTTAGTGGCTTCTATTTGTACTTCAAAGTAAAAGAAAAAAAAGCTACAACAATTTTTTGTCTGTTTCTTCAACCAGAATAAAACTTAGTAATCTCACAGGTGCTGTGAAGATGAATTTACTGAGGTGTATTTAAACAACTTCAAAAAGTACAAACAGTCTGTGATGTAGCCCCCTCAAAATGAAACTATTCTTGCTCAGAATTGAAAAATGTGTCTCATTTCTCTATTACAAGTCAAATGCACCTGATTGCAAAGCTGTCTCTGGTACAAAACGTCAGTGCTATTGAAGCGAGGTCTGAAAAGTAATAATCTTACATATGTATTTACTAACCCAGGGATTTTGAGTCTTTTTGAGGAACATTAGGTTAGGTGCAGACACATGAACAGTCACTTTATTTCCCTTTCAATACTTTTTCAACAGGGGAGCCACCCATGCCACAACATTAACAACAAAGACTAGTTCCTGATTTTGAGTAGATAAAACAGTAGCACATAAAAGACACTGTCCTAACTGATGGTACCAGAAAACTCGAGTTTATCTAAGAACACAGAATGGGGGGGTAACTGATCTTACATTTTAAAAAGTGATCCAAACTCCCCATTCAGATACAGCGCAAAAAGCAAAATCCACTTTTGGGGTTGCACCACTGCAGAAGAGATTTTAGTCCTGCCTGATCTTTACTGAAACACCAAACAAAATGTAGCCTTTAAAAATCTGGAGTCTTCATTCAAATGAACTTTGCCAATCCCAGTTCTTAGCCAAACAATACCTCCAATAACTCCCCTAATGGCTTCTCGACAACACTCTGTCTGGGAAAGCCATCCCTGCCCAGAAACCACCCTTGCATTGGCAAAAGCCTTTGCCAAAGGCTGAATAGCTGTTTCTTTCCCCGAAAATCCCCCCACTGCTCCTGCTATAAAAGGCAAGATGCTAACTTTGTTGACCTCAAGGTGAATGAGACATGGAGCTGGCAATTTCCATCCTGCTCAAGTAGGCTTTTGAGGGAGAATTACAAGCAACTGCTGAACAGAAAGAAAATTAATTAACTTGTACCTACTCACTCAGAGGCTCCAAGTCAAATTAATAGTGACACCGAGCAACACAAAGACAAATGTAAAAACACTCTTTTGCATGAAATTCAGACACAGCCTTTCATGTCAGAGATGTATTTAGGACGATCTAATACAGATAAAACCCAGACCTTCGAGACACTCACGGATCTGAGGCTGCAAACCAGACACAGATTTGTGCTGCTGTGGCTGTATCCAAACCAGCAGGGACAGGAAGGAGGTCTTGGGGACAGGAGGTACTATATCAGCCCTGTTTTTAAACTGATTTTCAACATATTAATGTCTCAGGTTAGATCTTCTACTTGGGGGTCGATCTGGTAACTGTGATATAGTAGAGTACTTACACAACTGATGCTTTTTTCTATGTTACATGCTTGGATTGACACTGTAAAACCACAGGAATTGTTTCCCAGCCCACGCCGCAGTGCCTGCGGCGTAGGATGGATCCATTAGTGAGCAGCCAGCAGCAGCACGGAGCCCAGCTCGCTCAAGTGGCACAGTGCCCTCGGAGCCTCTTGTGTGCTGAAGGGCAATAAACCACTTATTAGAGAAACACAAAACACTAAACCAAAGGAAACCTACTCATGCTTCTTTCACACTCCCAGAGTCCTGGAGCAGAATAGCAGAGGAGGAGGGAAAGCAGCCCTGGTACCACCCTGACTGTGCAGCTCCACATCCCCATGGCTGCATCACTCCATGGAACAGCACTGCCTGTCTCCTCCATCTCCAGGCACACACACACCCATGAGACACAGGATTTGTGCAGCCCCGAGCTGAACCACAGCACCTTCCTGCTCTGGACACAAAGTAACTCACCAAAACCAGCACATTTTCCAACAGCTCGGTGCCTGTGCTACATGCCCTGCAGTCACAGAGCCATCACATCCACCACACCGGAATGAGTGGGAACAGGTCCATCAGCTGGAAAAAGGAGCAACACCACCCAGGAGCTAAGCACCAGTAAATCAGATTGGGCACAGCACAGGAATCACCCCTGGATTCCTTTCCCAACCGTACCATGGCATTCAGAACCACAGGTGAATGCATTTCCTTACATTACAGGATGAGACAGCTGGTTGTTGCTAAACCTTTCACTCTGAAAGGATCATCTGCAAAGCAATTGGACACACTGAGAAGCTGTCACCGTGGCCATGCTGCTGGTACAGAGCCAGCATCAGGAGGACAGGGTACCACTTCCAGGCTCTCCCCCAGCAGCTCAGGAAGGCTCCTGGGAAGTGTCATGCCTGACCAGGGAACTCATGTTCAAACCCTCACGCTGCAGAGCAAGATAATCCTGAAGTGAGCTAAGTCAACAACCCATTTCCATTTTTTTCTCTTTTTTAGCAGTGTCTCCTATTTTGTAATGAAGGACCTAACCCTACAGGCTGCTGGAACACACACTACCTGCTCTTTGCACTCAACCAATAATATTAAGGTCTCATAGCGGACAGAGTCTTGCCATGTTTCCAACAGCATCAAAGCACTTATTTATTTCCCTTAGAAATAGGCAATCAATGTTAACAGGCACACTTTTGAGAATTCCTAATGTATTTTTAGGGTCCTCAAGAGCTACCAGGGCTATTTTGGATACCATATATTCAATCTGTGCAGCAGAGGTTTCTTTGGCAGAAGAAACATCAGCCCCTTCTGCACCAGGGTGGGGAAGATGGGGAATATTTGCCTGCCGTACAACTGACCTGAGGGAAAGGGAACTGGGAACCCAAACAAGCATCAGAAAAGATGTTTACATTTTGGTGTTTCCAGAACCTAATGCACCAGATCCTCTGTTTTAATTAAAAATAAATGCTGGCTTACATTTGCACTACCTTGGCAAGCTCTGAGATCTTGGGGCTACAGAGGCAGCTGCCTCCCAGCACAATCTGGGAACAGGAGGAAAAACACAATTATTATTGGATACCACTTCTAAAATCATCGAACTGCAGAATCATTAAGGTTGGAAAAGATCTCTAAGATCCTTGAGTCCAACTATCAACCCAGCACTGCCAGGTCTGCCACTAAACCGTGTCCCCAAGTGCCACATCCACACACCTTTTGAACCGTCCCCTGAGCAGCCTATTCCAATGCCTGACCACCAAAATGTTACTCATGGAAATGAAAGAAGCCATCACTGCTCCTTTGTTTCTTGTGCTTTTTAAATAAAAGGAAAAGAAATGAGAGGCAAAACTTTTGAAAAGAACATTAGAAAAGAAAATATCTTTCTTCTCCAACAGCTCAGGGACTTGTTTTCAAGCCTGAGCACTGAGGCTTGATTCCGACATCTGCCAGGAGGAATGTGAACATAGAATTCCTCTCCCAGATCGGAATCACAACCATCAAATAGCATTTTACAGCACAGCATTTTCACCTCCAGACTGCAGAATTTTGTATTCATCCAGAGAACAGAAGAATGTCAACACTGGAACTGCAAACACTTTTTTCCTAAAAATGTACAACAGCAAAGTGGTTAAGCACAATCCACTAGGAAATGGATAATGGAAATTTAAATTACAGAGGCAAACAAAAGAGTTGAATGCTGCTCCACCTCTGCCTTGACAGATGGGTTGTCCCATGACTGAGTTTGACCTGAATTTTCACTTCAAAAGGCAAAGTAAACAGAAACCCAAATCCAACTCTATTATATCACTGTTGTCATCTTACACACTGACTGAAGAGTTTAAGAAATATGTACATAAAAGAGTCCTAATGCAAATAATAGTAATAAAAAAATGCTTTGTAACTGTTTGCTCCTGACTTTAACTTCTCAGTATGCTTAGCTGAGCACACACACCAGGTTAGAAAATGGGGTTAAATTTATTTAGGATTTCAATGTCTAACTATGCACATTCATTTTACTTAACTGCAATTTAGTGTCTAACCTAAACAACTTTTTTTCTTCCCCAAAAAAAACCAAACAAACAAACAAACAAAAACAAAAGGAAGGAACTGAAGTGCCTTTGTCTCACTATTCTGTAGATTTTTAGAACTGTGACAAGACAGGAAACCAAAAGGAGCAGAAGTTCTGTCACATTCATTTCTTGCATCATTTTCTGAGATTTATATTTTTTTAATGCATGGAAGTGCTTATGTTTGAATCTGTTATTGGATGTAAGACTTAAGGCAAAACTGAAACATTTTTCTGAACTAAAATGAAACCTGAATTCTATCTGAAATTGTACAAAAAAAATTCCAACTTTTCAAATAAAGAAAGTCTTTAAAAGGTTCAAATCAAATCTGTAACACCATTCTATTTTGATGTTATTCCTTTTATTTTCATGAATGTAATGTTTCTACACCAAAATCGTTTCTGAGCAAAAGTGGACCTGTCTCGAAGCCTATTGATGTTCTGCTGTTCAATTGTTGTCATTTCAGGTGTTTTCAAGAAGGTCTGTCCCTCCCTTTCCTCTTTGTCCCTTTTCCTTCCCTTTTGAGAAATGTGGAACCTCCAGACTAAAAAGATACTTTATCAAAAACATCCCCAGCTCTGCTTCCCTGACACAGCACATCCAGTCTTCCACAAGCTTATGCTCCTCTCCAAGTAATTCCTATTTACAACCCTGCAATCAGACACCAGTAATTTAAACAACCTTGGTAATAAATTAGGCATCTTTGCCATTTCATTATAAATCAGGAGGCAGGATGAGGACATGGCCCCTCTCGTCCTGGTGGCCCTTGGTGGTGGTTAGCTGACCACTCCTGTGGCCTGCAAGAACTGGGCAGCAGTGGAAGACAGGTGATGGCCAAGCCCTGGCAGACCAGCAGCTCCGAGCATGCTGCTAAAGCACATCTTGGGATATTCCTGTCTCTTGCCTCAGTTTTCCAGAAGTTTAATTTACAGTGGTGCTTGCATAATAGCAGTGCTAGAAATGGGAAATGCTGGCCAGGAAAATGCAGGAGCACAAATAAGGCACTTCTTTGCTGGTTTACAGCAGACACTTGGCTGCCTGCCAGTCCCCACTACAGGGTTATGCAAATGCATTTACTCTTCTTCATCAGTAGCCAAAATATCATCACTGTTGTAAAGCAACATCTGTAAGATCGGCCCGCTCTTCAGAAGAATGGCAGCAAATCTGCTGCACAACAAAACGAGGAGGACACTACCAGGGGATGCTTAAAGGGAGTCATTGTCAGGAGTATTTGATATCTGTGACACTCCAGCCCTGGAACTAAACATGGATCAGATTTTGGGCTGGATTTTTAGCTTTGAATTTTAGGTCCAAAAGGAGACAGGAAAAGTGTGTGAGTGTCTGGATGCTGTAACATGACATGACCTTTTCTCCTCTACTCAATCAATGGGCTTTGCTCTTGCATTTGGAGTAAGAGTAAAGGACGGGTCAGGCCCAGCTCTGCAGTAAAACTGAGACACAAGCTCAGCAGAAAAAGACTGCCAGGAGGTGGCTAACAGAGCTGTACACTCCCAAAAAGGGGGATAGATCAGCAAAAAACCCAGCAAGGAACAAGGTAGAAGGCCGCTTGATCAGGGATAGTCACTAAAACTAAAGCTCCCAGCACCCTCTGCACTGTCATCCAGAAATTCAAGGTATAACACAGAACAGAAAACATTCATAGAAAGTTTCCTTTTCCATTCTTAGAGCAAATCTAGCAGTGATTGTGAGAGGGCAAAGCAAGTGAAATTTTAACAAAATCAAGATCCCCCTCCCAGAGCCTCTGATAAGGAATGAGATACAAGAAGCAGGAGAAAGCTTACAAGTGTTGACAGACATAAACCTGCTGGTGGTCACACTGTGGAATAAATCACAAGTGACTCCATTAAAGCCAAGCAGCTACATGAGCATAAAATCTGTATATTTAGAATCAGCATATATTTAGAGACGAGTAATAAAGTCAAGATGTCAGAAACTGCTGGAACGGTTCACAAAGCCTGACTTTTTTCCAGCTGATAAAAAAATGCTCCTATCTTGGCTATGGGTGTAATAGGAGCGGGCAAGAAAAAGGTTAGAATTCATATCTTCACCTCAGTATGTGTGCAAAAACACTGCAGAAATTAACAGGGGTAGAGAATTGGATGTAAAATAACCCCTTCTCTCTGCTATTTGAGTTTGTGCAGGTGCCAAGAGCTATGGATTACGGAGAAACAGATTGATTTCCGAAAAATTCAAGATCGGGATTTTTCAAGAACTTCTAATATCCTTGAAAAACAGAACACAGTAAGATCTCCAGAAATTCTGACTTTCTCAGAAGTCAATCAATTCATCATTCATCTTTAGCTACTGGCACCTGCCCAAATCCAACCTCAAGTCAAACAGCAGAGCTCAGCTTAAATTTAAATGTGAGAAATAGAAGGAATAAATCTTTCCAGTATTTGCTGCACATTACTGTAACCTTCACATTTGAATTACAGCAAAGCAACCTATATAGACCAAGAGAAATCATTAGATAAAACATTAGATAAGAACAGAAATCAACAACCTCTATCAAAGACGGGCATGCCAGTCACCTACCCTGTACCAGCACCCAAGTTACACCCAGACAGGAAGGCTCCTCAATAAGGATGACAATCCCAGGTTTACTCACTGATTTCTTTCCAAAATATACCTTCTAGCATATTCACAAGGCCAAACTTTTCAGACTTATTTTATCCTGTATTGATTTGTAAGAATGAAGGAGTTTAAGCTGATGCAATCTTTGCCTCTTCTACCAAACATATGAAGTACATGACTGAGAATGAAACCTCCTTCTCCCACAGCCAGGGCCCAGCAACAGCACAAAGTGATATATAATTCCATTTCTTCAAAACAACAACAACAAAAAAACCAAACCAGAAGAGAATTATTAAAAATATAAAATGTATTAAACAGTGTCAAATCGTAGAAGAATGCAAAATCTTCAACATATGCTAGAAAGGAATTAAATCAAGAAAAAGTTCATAAAGAAAACACATTAAAAACTCCATCTAAAACTCAAGAATGGGACTCATTCACTGTGGTGCTGCCAGGCAGAGCCAGCGCTCCATCACACAAATCCAGTGGGGATGAAACAGAGCAGGAACCACCCTTACCTCAGCGCTGCATGTTTCCCATCGCTCCTTACACACCTGACCTGCCTGGTTTGGTAGCCAATCTCCACCTCCCCGGCATGGTGGTGGGGATGAGAGCCAGGAAGTCCGGATGTGCTTCGCTCTCCAGAGTCCGAACCCAAATCCAGCATAGTCCTCTCCGCCAACTGCACGTCTTTAGGATGGGGCAGCCGGCATTCGCCCCACGGGCCCACGTGGAGGCTGTAGGTGTGCTCCTCCTCCCCGAGGGGACAGGCAGGAGCTCCACAGGCTCTGGATTCCGTCAGATTGGGGCACGGGGCACCCCCGTAGAGCGGAGGGGCGATGACCGCCCGTGTCCGGTGCTGCAGGCTCTTGGCGCAGCCCGTGCCGCACGGGGACCAGCCGGAGAACTGGGACACGACGCAGTCCCGCGGGCAGGGCACCAGGCAGGCCTGCTCAGCGGGCGGCTGAGGGGTGAAATACTCACAGATCTCGCTGGACACCACGGTCCTGTTCAGCTTCTGCAGGCAGCGGACGCTGCGGCGCTGCAGCCCGTGCTGGGCGGTGACACAAACCTCGGCTCCCGCCTCAGCACCCGCAGCGGGGACGAGCCCACACCTGTCCCATCCCGAAACCTCCCACTCGAACAGCTCCAGGTGCCAGTCGCAGACCTTAAAGCACCTCCTCTGGCTCTCGGGTTTGTCCTGCTGGTCGCAGTTGGCGTGGAACGTGGTCCAGCCCTCGGCGTGGGTGCACCAGACGGCCCGGCTGCGAACGCCCCCCGAGCCGCAGTCCCCGATGCAGCGGCCCCAGTGACCTGCAAGAGAAGGGGTGGTGAGAAACGCCATGGAATGCTCCCCCCACGGATCTGCCCTGACACCCGACAGAACACTGCACAGTCACAAAACCGTAAAGTCATAGAACGGTTTGGGTTGGAAGGGATCTTAAAGATCATCTCAAGATTCCAACCCCCTGCCACGGGCAGGGACACCTTCCACGATCCCAGGTTGCACCAAGCCCCGTCCAACCTGGCCTTGGACACTTCCAGGGATGGGGCAGCCACAGCTTCTCTGGGCAACCTGTGCCAGGGCCTCAGACCCCTCTGCGTAAAGAATTTCTTCCTAACATCTCACCTAAATCTCGCCACTTTTAATTTAAATATGTTCCCCTTTCTCCTATCACTATCTGCCCATGTTAAAAAATATGAATCATATATAAAATATAAGCCATATCCTGTTGTGTATTAAAAAGCAAATAACTACCAGCTGGTCCCTAAAATTGGTTAAATTCTTCCTAAAGGCTGCGAGTGGCTTCTCCCAGTGCACTCACATCACTGAATCACTTGGAGAAATTTGGGGAAAAGAGAAAATGCCTCACAGTGCTTCAAATTAAAGGCAAGCCTTTAATTTCTGCAGCACTAAAATTCATCCCAAATGAATATTTAATTTCATTTGTACAAATTAATATAAAAATGATCATAAAAGAACAATCATCTAATAGGAAAAGAAAGTCAAGTTAGATAAGAGGAAAACAGTCTTAATAGAGCAATTAGTCAACGGAATAAACTGCACTGGGAAGCAGCAGAATCATCATCCAAAGGGATAAAACAGTGAGGATAAATACATGAAAATAATCACCCTCAAGACACACTGTCGTTTCCACTTGCAGCACGTGGCACTATGAGAGGTGGCAAAGCCATCATTCAGAAGGAGAAATTAAACCAAAATAAAACCCGGCAATGTCATTTTCAGTTCTGGAGCACATGAACATACTGAAAGCAATCAGACAAGGCTAAATAGGAAGATTTGTCTGTGAAAATATTATTCAATAAAAATCCACCAAATCAAAAAAATAATGAGGGCTATAAAGTACAAAATTGCTGGCAAACTGAAGAGCAAAGGTAGAGAAAAGCACTCAGGCCAAATCTTAACTATTAAAGGGATTTTGATGATCATCTCAAGGGGGTGTTATCTCATTCCTAAGTTTAAAGACTTTCCAGTACCTCATAAAAGAGCCATTTTGTTCAGTACAAACATTGCATACATAATTCTTGCTTGAAAATACACTGCAACTGCCCTATCTTTTCTATTTTTTCAAGGAAGAAAATGAACTTGCAACAAATAAGTCGATTTATATTAACCAATGCTACGGCAGTCAATTTTTTTTTAAATTGGTTTTAAAACTACTGGAATCAGTTACATGCTCATACTACAAAAACAAACACACATAAGAACCAAAACCAGTTCCATAAGAGCTGCAAGTATAATCCCAGGTATTTCGTTCAGGCGATGGCGGTTTCGTTGGCAATCCCATTGCTCTTTCTCCGTGAATAGAGGAGTTGATCCTCCAGAGACAGGGGCTTGACATTGTGTAATGAAAACTGAAAATAAATAAATAAAAAAAATCCTGATCTCTTTTTATTCTTAGGAAAGGAGGGAAAGCAGATAGGAATTGGATATAGCTGAGCTGCTTTTCCAATAGATCCCATGTTCCTCCTGCAGGCGTTCCTCCTGCCCCATCCTCTAGGCCAGGGCTGCAGCTCTGCCCTCGGTCAGGCACCTTCTGCCGTGGTGGACAGGCTAGGGCAGGAGGGGATTGCAGAGTCCTCAGGGTTTAGACAGCTCCAGCTTTTGCTGAATCCCTCAGGATATGTGCAAAAATCTTTGTCCTTTTTATGCCTCTGTTTCACACCAAAAGGCATCAGCCCAAGGTAAGGACTCAGTCATGACAGGTACCTTGAATGGGAAAAGGCAGCATCAAGCTCTAGTGTGCTCTACAAGCTGTCGTACACTAATGACAGGCTTCCAGCAGAATCCAGTGTGCTTAAAGATGGAATAATAAAAAAAATATAATCTTTAAATATGCTTTTGAAGTTCAGTTACAGGGAAGAAGTCCATTGACAACTTCAACTTTCATCCTTGATACTTCATCTTGATCTAACAGAATATTCTTTTCTAATGCCACCAAGATTTGAAACCAGATATCAGATTATGTAAATACTGCCATCTAAAAATAATAGTCAAAATTCAGACCCCAAGACCTGGGCGGCTTTTTATTAACAGAGAAGAGCAACAGTGATTAAACATCACAACATAATTGTATCATGAACTTACTTATTTCTGTGCAGCACCTCAGCAAAGACAGTTTAGTTTTTTCAGATGTGGAAGTTTCAATACAGGAAAAGTTTCATTTTCACCAGGTTTATTTAAAGCAAAAATTCAAGAAAAATATTATTTCCCTTCAGCATTGAACAGAACAGTATTTTACTCATCAATAGGACCTTGAAACACATTACACCAATCAAGAATTTACCACTTCTAAAGATAGTGAATTGAATATAAAATAGCATTAAACCCCCCCATGGAGAAATGCCAAGCCATTGTGGCACAGGAAATCGTTCAATCATCAAAGCCACCACTGCTCTTTCCCTACGGCACAGAACTTGTCTCTTTAGTACTTTTTGTACACTCCTGGGTGCTGCTCATGCACTGCTCTACTCATGAACAGCAGAATTAGCACTCCTCACATTAACAGGACAGAGAGATGCTCAGCTGAAGCCAGAAGCAAGAACTGGTCATTATTTAATGTCAGATGTGAATTTAGAATGAAAAATTATGGAAAAAAAAGTAAGCAAGAACTTGTAAGTAATTACACTGTCGTTAGACACATTACAATTTGCAATTATTCCCTGGCAAACATGCTAAAAACAGAGCCTGCTCTTGGCCTAGCAAAAAAAGAAGCATGAAAAATAAGGTTAAAAATCAGATGCAAAACTCATTACTAGAGATTTTTTCACTTCCTGACAATCTCCACAGGATGTGGCAGTAAACTTATCCACAATGTTTCACTGCTTAGTTAAATATCCTGTTCAGTAGCTTAAATGAGGAGAAAGCTGCATATACTTCCTAGTCAATAGTCCGCTTTGTAATTAGAATCTAATTATTTTTAGAAGGCTCATGTTAAATTACACTTTTTTCAAAATATATCTGAGTCAATTAAAAGAAACATCTCACCACAATGTGAATTATAATATTAACTATGTTCTAAGCCCACTGGAATTCAGGCATCAGAAGCCTGATCTTCAGAAACAGGCTTTACAACTCCCCATCTAGAATGGAAGGCCACTGGTAATTAAAGAAGACTAAATAAAACAAAATGAATTTCACAGTGATCTGTCTATAGAAAGTACAAAACTATGAAGAAAAAGGATTGGTTGTCTGTCTCCTATCTATTGTAACCTAATCAGATAACGGGTGGATGTTTGACCCCATCACAGCACGACACAGATGGGAGAAACAGACTGTGGATGTACATGGAGACAGGGAGGCTCCAAGCTGGGTGTAAGGAAAAACCTCACTGCTGTGAGGATAACCCCGGGAACAGGCTGCTCCAAAGGACAACAGAACCTCACCCTTGGAGGTTTTCAAGATCTGACTGAAAGTTCAACCAGATGACCTCCCGTGGTCCTTTTCAACCTGGGTTTCTCTGTGTAGGAGCATCTAACTGATAGCAAGGCTTTCTCCAGCAGGATGCAAAAGAAATGTTTTTCACTAATAAATACCACTGAGATCTGGCCAAGTACCAATTAACACACAACAGCACAAGTAAATTCATTAGTCAACCAAGCCAAAGAGAAGTTCAACCAAATCACTATTTCCAAAAACAAGAAGTGAAACAAAACTAGCTGGGCTTGCAAAAAAATGGTAACAGACTGTGGGGTGTCTTTGTTTACGAACAACTGTGAACAAAGACATCCTACTGTTTCTTCCAGGGCATCTGTAACACTACAAGCAATGACATGAAAGGGATTAATAAATCCAGACAATCAAAAAAAAAGAAAATCAAAGCAAAATTACACATTGTTGTTTGCCATCTTTCATCAGCCAGAAAGAGCTGTCCTATCACCCCACACAGCTTCCCTAACCCCTTTCAAAACATCCAATAACACAGCAATTGGAGTTTATTTGATGCACTGTGTACTGCTTTTTTTTTCCTGCCTTCAAGACCTACCTACAACTGCACCATAATTGTGTCTGAAAGGATGCAGTGACATCTGCTCTCTGACAGACAGGTCACACACACGTAAGGCAAGCAGGCTATACAGACAATAAGTACACTTTACAGACAAAATAAAACACCACAGAACACCAAACTTAGAAGAGGAATCCCAATAAGAGCTGCTTAGTAATTATGTTATTGCTTAATAAGAATTCCTAGAATAATTATGCTCTGTTTATTGTGATATTTTAGCTTAACTGAAACCATTTCACCATTGGTGAATTCATTCAATAGTAAGCATCTCCCACAATGACACTGTCCCTGTTGCTATGCACTGATTTTCAAACTTAGCAGAAGATGAGCAATCAGTAAAATAGAATATTGTGTTAGTGATATGTATCAGATAATAGATATGCTTCAGTGAAGGAGCACTGGAAAAATTAATGGACAACCACTGGAATAGTCCTATTTTCTACACATTTTTACCTTCTCTTTCAGTTAAAGTATCAAATTTAGGAGCAATTGTTCTAGGCCTGAACAACTTGCTTTTGAACAGAATCTCCTAATTCTTACCCATCGTAACAGAGACATACAATTCATTAATGCCAGTCTGAGGAGTAACTCCAACACGTGATGTAACTCCCCAAAATCCCGGCAGTGACCACTTTAATTGAATACTTCTGCTTGAAACATCCCATAACTCCTCTGGATGTCATCCTTCCACCAGAGCATGGTTAAGGGAAATGCAAAGCTCCAACTCAGCCCCCATGAATTCTGAGAACAGGTAACAACTGACTCAGAGAACACATGAGCCTTATTCCTAATGGCACTACAGCTAATTAATCTACACTATCACTAAGAGACAAAAAATAAATTCCACTGAATGTGTTTCCTCAGAATAACTGGTTGTTTTATGAGAAGTTTTTATGAGATTTATGTAATTTTAATATAATTTTATGAGAATTATGCATGTTTTATGAGATTTGGACATATATTTATTTCTCATAAGCCAAAGCTGTTGAAGATCATACAAACTACAACACAGTTTCTTGTAATATTTTTTTCTTGGCATGATACAAAGGCATTATGGTTCTTGGAGCATTATGCCAAGAAAAGTAATTATAAAGATTTAGATAAGGATGCTACAATCAGATCTTTTCTTGCAGACTAAACAGGCTAAAATCTTTGGAGTCTAGGACACCAGATCTGGGATGTTTCAGTATTTTATAATACAGAGTAATGTTAGTACAGCTGTAGTTGGCAGAACTGCCCATTCCCTTGCTTTCTGAAAGAGCCCTCCTGTCTCCTTGCCCTGCACCTACTGCATCATCTCAGCCAAAATACAGATTATTTCCCTTGCCTATCCTTAATTGTCTCAATTATTTTGCTATTTATTATTAACAGCAATTCATTAAATCCCTTTGTACTATAATCCGTATGAAAGATTCTATACAAAAGACTATTGTTCTATTTGCAGTGTGTCATACAGGGCATAAAAAATTCCTCTGATTCCTGGGATTCATTTTAAATATCTGCAACACTTTTTTAAACTTTCATGACCTACACAAATGAGCAATTCAGCAGCTTAGTTATTCATTTTATTTTAGATCTGAATAAATGTGAAATTTAGTGACTTACAGCCATGCAGCAGTTTGTTCCAATTTTACATTTCGGGTTTTTCCCTTATTATCTACATGCTGTAACACTCAAGACACACTCCAGCAAGAAAGACATTCTGCAGCAGAATGTAATGAACACTGCTGTTTATGAAAATGCAGTGATTTATTAACCCCTTGGCAGTGGAAGACAGGACTTCCCAATATTAAGAACTAATGTAAACGGCATTAGCTGAGCTACTCAATCATGTGCCCACACCCTGGAGACAGCCCAGGGAAAAATATTCTTTCCTTTCAACTCTCAATTAAAAAATAGAAAAATAAAATATAGCCCCACACATTCCAAAACATTTCTGTAATATTCATCCAACACATTTTGAGGGTCTGTGGGAAAAGGTTTCTTGCACTGACGGCAGTGGATATTAGGAGATGAAACCATAATGTATATAAGCTTACGTATTCAAAAACAAAAAGAATAAATAGATGTTATCAACAGATTACAACTGTTAAGTTGTTTACTGCATATGAGATTAAAACCATCTCAGTACTGGACTATAAATAGCTATAATCAAACTCTGGCCTTTTTGGAATTCCAAACATCTATGGAAACCAATTCTGTTTAAAACATAATAGCCTTTGTAAGGTGTTCGTAAATGTAACCTTAAGAGCAGAAGTGTTTCTTCAGTCACTTCACCTCTACTCTGGGGTTTGTAATCCCCAATAGGAAGTGTTATTTCCCAGTGGAAAAAAAAACCCAGAATCAACACAGGACAGGTTACACAGCATCTACTGTAACATAAACCACCAGTTTACCAGTGGGGACCACGGGGAAGTCATGGGCATTGCTGGACACCTCTCTCAGCAGCACCTTCTTCTGAGCCCCCAGTGATACTTAAATCTTTTCTCCAGTCCACAGGAAATCTCAAATCCTTTCAAGCACAATGAAACAAGAAGTTGAGGAGGTCCACTCTGATATTTGCAGGGAAGCAGAAGGAAGAGAGAGAGATTTGTGAATGGGGTTATTTCTTACCTGCCTGCAGGAACTGGTTGATTCAGAAGTCTCTCCAGTTGGATACAGCTCCTTGCACCACCACTTTCACACCAGCAAGCTTCACACTGGATTTTTTCTGCTTTTCCCATCCCTTGCCTTCCCCTCGCTGCCCTTCACACAGGCAGTCACTCTGAGATATTTTTCAAGCATGCAGAGCCCAGGTTTCACCCCATGCCCATGTTCTGCTAACAGCCTAGCTGGGGTACACTCAGCTCCGGAGAGTCCACCTCATCTGCATCTCCTCCACATGGAACCTCAGCAACCACCACCAAGATCATAAAATCATGGAATGGTTTGGGTTGGAAGGGACCATATAGATCATCTCATTCCAATTTCCTGCCATGGGCAGGGACACCTTCCACGTAACAGTAAGTCCTGTCCAACCTGGCCTTGGACACTTCCAGGGAAATGGGGCAGCCACAGCTTCTCTGGGCACCCTGTGCCAGGGCCTCACCACCCTCACAGGGAAGAACCCATGCAGACAGTGAAAACTGGCACGAATGGACTCCTGTGGGAGCCACAGCAGGAAATTGCTGTCACAGGTTCACTGCTCTGAGACAAGGCCTCGGTGGGACAGCTGTGGGGAGGTGCTGGCAGCAGTTCAACCTCTGCTTATTCGAGCTCCAAGACACACAGAGAATTCTTATTTTAGTCCTGTAACAATTCACTATCTGCAAACACCAAAGATAGAGCCCAACCCTTCCTCCAAATTGTGACAACTGCAGTTTCTAATTTTCTTACTCTTCCATGAAGCTTAAATTACATTTGTTCATTGAAATAAGAGCAAAATTAAAAAATTGTTTCCAAGAAAAAGTTGTGAAATAATACAGCTATCTGCACACCTGCAAAACCTTTCTGAAGTATCCAAATTTACTTCAAAAGCACATTATCACAGAAATACATGCATCCCCCTCCAGACATCACTTTAAGGGAGAACTAAAATTTTTCTGCTCAGCTTCATCCTGTTTCCAACTTACATATTTTATAACCCACCACAGCCCAGAAGCCCACAAACATTTGCAGCTGCTACAGAGACCAATATGTGATGGCAAAGGAATCGAAATCCAGAGTTGCACATCAAGGTGCTACCAAGTCTGGCTGAGGTGAAACAGAGGAGCTGCTTTACCTGTCCCTCAGCCTCCTGCAGAGCTGATGTGCCCGCACCTACAGATGTGTCCTCCTGGGAAAGTTCTCCAGGTGGAACCTCTGGTGAGCCCCACTTGGAGCAGCCCCTGTCCCCTTGCTCTGGAGCAGAAGTGGGGCTGCCCACAGTGCTTGGAACAGGAAAGGTAAAATACAGACATCATGTGCTTCCACAGAAATACCTTCTCAACCATATGGGCCACTCATTATTCCTAATAAACATTATACAAGAACTATACAAGGGGCAGGAGTCCCATGGAGTCCAACTGCTGCTAATTAGTATTTCTGCAAAGGGGGAGAACACCTATACTAACAATTCCCTGGCAACAGCATAATTAATTCATGTGAAAAGTACTATTTTTATACATGTGTATGACCAATTCTATAAAAACTGGATAGAGGTTATTGTAGAACTCTACAAATTGCTTTTACTGGGCATTTTCACTTTATTTACAGTCTATATTTAATTATCCTCTTTCAATTATTAATAATTAAATTTTCATTTACTCTGGACACTCCATATTCTTGAGGAAAAGTGTTTTGGAAAAGCACAACTCGCAATGTTGTTTGGAAATAGCTGTGCAGGAATAAACCAAAGGAGAAGCTATGCCAAAATTTGGAATATAAGTGTTCTCCAGTAGTAAATCTCCTTGTCCCACAGATACTGGGAGCACTGGCTGCTGACTGAAGGGTGGCTGAGCTATCTAAGAGGGACAAAGAGCTCCAGTTTCCAGTGCATAGCAGGGTGAAAGGCTTTACAGTGTCAGTGGTTTTCCCTTCAGGAAAGAAGGACAGGTATATAGCACATACTAAAATAAACAAAACAAACAAACCCAAAACCAAACAAAAAAAAATAGCTAAATCCAGTTCACAAAAGTTCACTTTGGAGGGGGGAAAAATAATTAATGTAATAGGAAAGCAAGAACAAAGACATTAATGTCTTAATTGAAATAAACTCCCATCACATCATAAATTCTGCTTCTTGACAGCAGAACAGAATAACTAAAATGCTTCCGTTTGCACTCAGGGAACATGATCACATTACCTCATTCAGGCTTGCAGGTGTTAAGATAAGAAAAATCTCGGGAATCTTGTGCCAAGAATTACAAAATATAACTAAGCACATCATATCTGGATGAGTATGTGAAGAAAGAAAAATCTCCATCCCATCTGGAGGCAGATTTTGCCAGGCATTGTTCCAAACGACTGCACATGCAGGTAAGTGAGAGCAAAATATGGTCAGATTAAGATCTGAACATCAGGCCAGACAGTGATCCAGGGGTCTTATGAAGGAGTTGTATTATCCCATGAAATTTTCCACTGGTTTTACTTTTTAACTTAGTTTTTTTCCTTTTCCAGCTGAGATTGATTCCATGGACCAAAAGTCAGTAATGCTCTGAGGATAAACAGAGAAAAGAGTACCATAGTTTGGGCCACAAATCTGTGTCAGGCCCAGGAGCCCAAGAGTTGCAAATCCTGTAGGGTGCTAACCCACAGACCAGGCTGGGAACGAGCACATTTAGGGGAAGGGGCAGAATTTGGGATGCGTTTTTTCAATATCTGCACTTCTGAAATAAAGAAAGCTGAAAGCAGAACATCAGTTCCAGTAAGTTAAAGATGGAAGTGTTCAAACATCAAACTGCACCCTAAAGTTACTTAGGGGTCAGTCTTACCGGACTGGTAGGTCTTTGCTACCTTTTTGGCAGGTGTTTTGCCCACACTATCTTGAATTTATAGTGGTTTTACATTTCTGAATAGTCTTCATCTACTGCTGAAATCCTAACAGATGGAAACCCTTACTTATATTTTCACAAGCTTCGGCACAGGGGATAAAACCACCTCCTCTGAGATGTTTAAACAACTGATAATACATGATCCTGAGGATGGATTTGGTAGCACAGCCCCACATTTCTTCCAAAAACCACTACCAGATGTGTCAGGCAGCATTCAGGTTTTCTGCTGGAGCTGTTTGCTTAGCAGAGATGAACAATTTTGAACGTGGAAATCAGGTCACTGTTGCCATAAAAGATCTCACGCCCTGACTTTTTGAAATAAAAGAAGGGTGACATGGGAAAGTATCAACTACAGATGCACATATGCTGTACATGTATTTCACATCCAAACACAAGCATCTGTTATCACAATGTTAGCCCACATTTAGCAACTGAAGATTTTTTAGAAACAGACGTTCTTACACATAAGTAATCATTTAACAAGGTCTCGGAAAATGCAGCCCTTAATAGATGTAATTAACAGGTTAATGATGTGCATAGCATGCATGCTCTCAAAAGCAAAGATTTTCACATTAAGCTTGTTTCTGTTTCACAGAAGCAGCTTTCTGTAGAATATCTGTGCTAATGTAATTACACATCTGGCACTTCTGCTGCTTTCAATTGCAGAGATATTTACCAACAGTGCTAGTAATTTGCACAAGAGCATCTATCTGTTCTACTGTTTTACACTACAAATAAAGATATTTGCATGAAAATCCAACTGCAAAGAGATCTCTTTTGTACTCCTGAGTGGTTCTATTGAATATATAAAATGATCATTTAGCCTGCACAATAAATCTAACACTTACACTAATGTCATGACTGCCTGAGATGCCTGAATAAACTAAGCGTGCCTCAGGTTCACCTTGATATAAAGGGGTCAACTGAAAAATTTAAATTAAACATCAGCTCTGGTAATCATCTTTGGTCCACTGTGCCACCACATGGCAAAACTAATGTTTTAAAATATAATTTCTTGGCTATGTTCATTCATCATCCTCACTGTAACTGGGAAATGATCGAAAACCAGGCTAGAATAATGGAAATCCCATATTATCTCTACCAGTATTGTCAAGATAATGCAGTGGTTATTAATTTAAATACGCCTCAAAGAACTATCACAACTTCAAACACGATTCAAGAAGATAAAAAGCCATTCCTGCCTCAAGCTGCTTTCAGTTCAATTTAGGTCACAGTTAGGTTCATCATGATAGCACCTGAAATCCCTCAACTTACTAAATATTGACAGAAGATGTTGCTGCTCCAGTGTTTAATCAAAGGAGAGGATGAGCCCGAAGTCCTGATGGGTGTTACTGAAAGGAGATGCTATCAAAGGAACCTTCCAACACCTCCTCCAGCTCAGGAACGGCAGAAAAGATAAGCCAAGACAAATATACCTTTCTTCTTTGTATGTTAAGGCACATCTGATTAAGAAAAATCATAAATTATTTAATAAAAGGAAAAGGATATACGTGTGAAAGTGTATAATGTACATAACTGATGTCAAATATGTATGTACACACACAGACAGACACATATATATGTGCTGTGAGATATTTATATACAAATTATCCCATTTTGATCACACTTTGGAATCAATCAGTGTTTTCCTGCTCAGTCTGTGTTCCAACACACCAGAAGCACATGTAAAATGTCATGATTGCCATACCATGGGTGCTGAAATACTGGAGCCAGCTCCTAACCCTTCCCACAGGAGACACTTCCAATGCCTTGGAGGTCATGATGGAGGCTGTGGATGCTTTTGAAAATCAGATTATGACAGGCAATGGACAAAACACAGAAATGTGGTAACCTTATTATTCCAAATCCCCTGAGAGTAATGCAGACAGGCAGAATGAGGAGTGATTTTGGGGAACAGGGCAATAAAAACACTTAGCTAATAGTCCTGAACCACAGATTCCAAATGGCTTTTAGTTTTGCTGCTTTTATATGAGTAAGCTGTTTCCACATGAACCAGCTCATTAGCATGCCCCAGCTGGTTCATTAACCAGTAGATGAAGATTCAGTATCACCACAAGAAAACAATAAACTGCTACAGAAATGGAGAGGGCTATCTGGGCTCTTCCAGAAGGAAACCCAACCCTCGGTCTTCTCCCCTGGTTTAAAGAATTACAAAGTTCAGAGCAAAGTTTGTGTAGCCATCCACCAACTACAGGAATCTGTCTACACCCTCAGCAGATGGGGAACACTCAGCTGTAGACAAATCAGACTGGTACTTCTGTGAAATAAGAAAAAATCGGCTTTCCCACTAAGGATACTGATATAACTGCTCTTAATTGAGTTTTAATTCCACTGGGAATTCTTTAATTCAATCAAGCCACTTGGAAACAGTATTCTATTACAAATGTCTATTCCTTTCTTATGATTCCCACAATAAACTTTATTCAGAATATTCTGAGGTAAATAAAGCCAATTTGATTTGGGATCCTTTGACCAGTAAACCATATATTTTACACACACAAAGAGAAATGACTGGTCAAATGCAAAAATCAATGAAGAAAAGGGAGCTAAGAAAATGCAATCCATATTCATTACATGTTTAAAACATTTACAGTCTGCCCTATCTGAAGTTTAGAAATTCAAGATATTCATCATCTTTGAAAATTGATCTTAAATGACTTGTATTCCTTCTGCGATGATGCAGAAAGATTTTTAGTTTATATCTAATCTTGATCCTGCTGCACATATAGAAAGTGTGTTCCAGAAAGCATAAACAGAAAGCATAAACAGAAAGGATGTATATGGCCAATAATCTGCATAAACTTCAGGTCTTTGTAAAACAAACAAAAGTTCAGATCTCTTTAACCAATATTTACTGTTCACAGGATGTGTTTTTTAAAAATCCTTTCTTAAAGCCGGTATGCTAAATTTAAATTGTTTCTACCTTACTGCCTTAAGAACAAAGAAGAGGAAAATACCTCCTGACCTCTTGAGCTTGATCACTGTAGGGCAACACAGGCTGCATCATCATAGGTTCTTTTACTTAAAGACCAGTTAGTTTTGTTGTCCCACCACTCTTCCCAAACCACTTCACTGTACCATATTCCCATTCTCCCAAGCATTCTAACTTAAACCAATAAAACAATCTTGACAGGCAAACTAAGCAAGTAAATACTTTTCCACATTCATTTTTACTCATGCAAAAACACAGTATTAATGATTATTCAGTCACCATTTCCATTTATCTAAATTTGCCTGGTTATAATAGTTGCTGCCCAAAGAATTTTCCCCTGATAATGACGGATGTGTGATCACACACCATATCCACAGATAGCCTTATTTATTTCCACAAGCCATCAGTTTCCACCGGACTATGAAAGCAGAAGCTTCCCGCCATGTGTCCAGAAAGCCTCACACCAAACTTTGCAATAGAGTGAGAAAATAAAATAGTGTATGCACCCCTACATTGCCCTGTATCTTCTTGGCCTTTCAGGACAGCTTCCCACAGGATGCTAGAGAAGAAACCATCAACACAAGCATCTTATTCCTCCTGGGGAAAGCCTCCAGATGCTGACAATGCATCACCTCCCCAGGGTCACAGCCCAACCCGAGGACGTATGGGAGCAAGGTGACAGTAACACCAGGAAAGGTGTACAGGGTGGGAATTGTGTAACAACTTTAACTGCATTACTTTTCTCCTCTGTAAAGATTAGATCTGCACTAACAGTGATGACCCTCTTACAGCTTCAGCCACACTACCATTAATTAACTGGCTTTACCTATCTCTTCCTCCTCGCCCAAGAGCAAGAGGGAAAAAAATTTACCTTGCGACACTTCGACTCATATTAGAGATGGACTCTCCTTCTCAGTCCATACAGATCTGTGTATTTTCATTCCTGCAGCTGCAGTCCCAAATCCTACCAGGACTGCAGTGAAACAGGACAGGCAACCATGTTCTCCCAGACCAGCCCAAGCAGAGCACTGTGCCAGAACACCGGTAAACACACAAGTGCCTGCTGTAATGCAACAGATTCAAATCCTCAGCCTTGGGAATAAATCAGCCTCAGTAAGTAGAAATAAAGATGTTTTGCATCAGCCCTCACAGTCTTCACATTTATAGGTATTGCAATGTTTTTCCAATACTTGGAAAAACAAGATGCTATGGCTCCCCAGCTGCCAAGTTCTGAGTCTTGGGTATTGCAACACACCTTAATCTTCCCAAATAATTCATTTCATTTCAGATATAATAACTGAAGAACACTATGCATAACAAAGACACTTATGATAGAAATCATTTTTTAAATTGAAATTGAAAACTTTTTAATTGAATTTTTTTTAAATACCAACTAATCAGAACATTTTATAAACTCTTCCTTAGAGTAAGGCTGTACTAAAGCCCTTCTCAAGTTTCATACGTGAATAAACCCATCCATAAAAACAAGTCTGTAGGGCTTTCTATATTCATAATTTATGGGAAAACAGATTTTCCCCATCGAAACTTTGGTGAGGCTTGAAAACACCTTTTTATGGTCACCCTAAAAAACCCTCTGAAATCATGCAATTATAATGAAATTGCTTATACAAGCTACATTAAAATATTAACTCAGCATCAAGAACATAGGTAAAGGGCACACAGCAGTAACAATGGCAAGTGTCATCGAGCCAACAGGGATTACAGCATTCAACAGCTGGACCATTAGAACAAGACACTGGGTGCCAATCACACTGATAAAAAATAAGGGGGGTTTTACTGATCACCATGCCCCAGAGAGGAGGAAGAACAGCTGCTATTTCCTGCAGAATCCATCATGTTTCCTCTCTTCAGGGAATTCAAGCCCCAGACAAATGAATTGGTTGGGCAGGCACAGGAATTCATTTTTTTCCAGTCTATTTTTACGTATGTGTTTGTCAGCTCAGAGAAAACCACTTTTACAGCAAGACTAAATATCTCTCCCTACAACATCCATGTTCTTCACTCAGGGGGGTTGCAGTGTCAGGAGCAGCAAACACTTGACAGAAGCATCCATGGCATCATCTTCCAAAGAGGAACAGGGACAAACTGGTCTCCATTATGTCAGCAGACAGAGTCCACATTCCTACTCCATTCTTCATTTATCTCTGTCCTAAATTTTGGATGCCAAACTAATTGCTAAGTTTCATTGATGAACCTCAGTTCGCCAAGGAACATTTTACAGCAACATCTTTGAATTTCCAAATGGGTATCAGGCTGTTACATAATTTCTTTTAAGATGTCACAGGAAAGAACTCCGTATCGACCTGGACTTGCTTCCCACTGATGCCCAATCCATATTACAATAATAATGTAAATTATCTCTAAGGAGTGGTTAGCCACTGTGGTCAGATCACACTGCAGGCAGACAAGCTCAACCAATACATAAACTGTGAGGGAGAATGGTAAATGTGCTGATTATGTAAATGGAATTGTTTGAAGTCAAAGATGCAGGCCTGTATTTCACTGATAAAATGTGTAAAATAGAAAAAACCACTGCGTAAGCAATTAAATTTAACTTTTTAATCAATAAAAGGGAAACTGGGACCTAAATCCACTTTATAGGATTTAGGAATTAAAGTCTTCCTGCAACTCAAAGACAGCTGTGATGCCCATTTAACTAGAGGGGAACTTAATGTAAGACAAAAATGTCACATTCTATCTTGATACCACACACAAGAGAGTCATGTATCATTAGATTAAGATAATTTGGTGTAACGATGCTCCTGATCTTTAGTTCTGGCTGGCATTCTTTGTCAATAAAGCTGTACTCTCAATACTTTTGATGGCAGCATCTCACAGGAGTTTGACAGATGAGCCTGCCTGTCCTTGTTAATGCTTTGGATTCATTTTTTGTAGGTCCAGTATTTCTGCAAGGACTCCAGAGGTAGGAAGGATATTGTGCCTTTAAACTTGAACTTTCATTTCATTTCTGTGTTGGCAGAACTTGGGTTGGTACCAACATGCCCAGAGCTGCAAAGCATCAATTCTCCCACCTTGTCCTGTGAGGAGGCCACACAAAAACCAAACGTGGTTGCCCAACACGGAGTCAGAACTTGGCTTTGATTTCACTGCTGGCTGCCAAATACAGAGTCCACTTCATTTTTCTCTTTCTCCTCATTCATTCATTTCATACAATCATAGAATAGTTTGGGTTAGAAGGATTTTAAAGACCGTCTCTTTCTAACCCCTGCCATGGGCAGGGACATCTTTCACTAGACCAGGTTGCTCCAACCTGGCCTAAAACGCTTCCAGGAACATCCATAACTTCTCTGGCAACCTGTCCCAGTGCCTCACCACCCTCACAGGGAAGAAAGCTCATTTCCCTATGTTGCCACTCAAACATGGCACGATTTGCCACAAAACACAAATTCCTCCACTTCACAGAGCTCCAAAAATTCAGCAGTTTCTACAGACACTGCTTATGCCAAGCTTCTTCTTTACCATTACACACCTGTGAACTGCTGTTCTGTATTTCACCTGACATGAACTGCAGCTTTATCCATTCCTCTGCTTTATAAAGCACTGTGCAAGCTCACAGTCTTACTGAAACGACAAATACCCTTACTGGTGACATTTCCACATGTGAAAAACAACTGGGAAATATATGCAACATGTGCATATGAACACACATTCAGAGGTGTCTACTGACGCAAGAATAACTGGAAGCTAAATTTACAATACACAGTTGGGGCTGCAATGGTCAGGCTTCAGTCTGAAAAGCACCAAACAACTACCATCTGCAAGGCCTCTGATAGTTCACTAATTAATGATCAAGATTGCATTTGCTTCAGCATAATTTTGTGCTTTTATATGGACATCTTATTTGATTATAATTATCACAGACTGGAGAAGTTTATTAGGGCCAATCATTTCTTAATGCAATTAAAACCCCAGGGGAACAATACAAAGTAATTTTTATTGGTGAAAGTGATGAGAGCTTACAACCAAAAGGGAGCCTACTTATTGATCACAATTATTCCAAATTATAAAATTAAAACAAATTACAAGAATTTTCCAATTGTGGGTTTTTTTGCTAATACCTGAGTTAAAAGAACTAGTTTGCGTTATAAGTGGCAGAATGAGCTGATCTTTGGGCTCCTTCTGGCTCCTCTGTATTCACCTCTTTGGGGAAGGGATTATGCAGCCTTTTTTTTCCTCCTGGATGAAATCACCCAGTCTCAAAATAGCTCTCTGGGCTACTGCCTCTGATTCCCAACCCTGTTAACACAACACCTCTAATTCTTTCCCTTCCACAACACTGTGACACTCCCCATTAAAATGAGTCCAAAAACCATTTCTCCACAGCACAAATAATTATTTATTCTTTCACCCAAAGGTATTAACATGGAGATTGGAGGGTAAAAACAATAAGAAGTCTCTATGAGTGGATTCTATGTACATACACCTTATCCTGTTCTTTTATACATTTTTAGAATACCTCTACCTCAGCACTGGTAAAACAAATTATTCTCTTTCCCATTCTGTCATTCTCTCTCTATTGTCATCCTAAAGGTGTTCCTTTTCTTTCTCTGCCCAGACAAGAGCCTTTCAGGGTTTAGTATGCCCCTTATTCCAAGACCTGCTTAAGAAAAGCAATACATAGCACACTGATGGGTGCCAGAATGTGATTTATTTCCATTTCACAGTTTCCCCACAGTTTCCCCTGAGAACCCAAGTAATCACTGTGAGAACATCTCATCACTGCCACTGGTTCAGTCCCATTTGCTCCCCCTTAAGAGAGCCTTTTGATTTAACATCTCGCATTTAACGAAGATAATATTACAGCACGTTCCAAACTCCACTATAGTATTCTAAAAGATGTTCATTTTTGAGAAATAATGTTTAGCTAGTAAATCTACACTGGATGACTGTTTCCAAAGAATGTAGACAACATTCCACTATTCCTTACACCATGCTATTTAAGCATTTTGTAGTTCTGATGAACGAGACCCAGTATCTGATATGCCATACAAAAACTGGAAAGAAACTATCCTAAAAAAAGAGTTCTAAAGAAGATAAGAAGATATTTTACATTTTCTTAGCAAAAATGTACCTAAGGAAATAGTCTGTAGAGGAATAAAAGGCAGATCAGGGAAATACCAGCCAGCATTATCTAAGTGAATAATCTTTCTCCAGTCAGCTACACCCTTCTGCTGGGATATTTACACCAGGAGAGGCTTTCCACCAGCAGATACACACAGTGGCACCTGGAGCCAGGACATTTACTCCAGGAAAGGCTTTCCACCAGCAGGTACAAGCAGTGGCACCCAGAGCCAGGACACCTTCACTGCCATCAGCCACCTCACGGGAACCAAGGAGAGTCACAGAGGCACAGTGGAAAAAGGCTGACTTCTATACATATCAGCTTCCTCTGATTGTTCTTATGAATTACATAAGAGAAATACCACAAGAGCCAACTGTGACTGGCACAGAACAATTTTCCTAAGTGTGCTTAATAGCACAGAATACAGGCATTTCTTCCTGCATCAATATTCCACTGCAAAAGCTTTTCTCCCGAGGCTTAGAGAAATCCTTCCTACCCTAATCCTGTTTTCCAGTGACAACTTAAGAACTGAAATGGCAATAATTTCCCGTCTCCAGTGCTAATTCACAAACTGCCAGACCTTTTTTTTTCCCTCCTCTGTTCTACTCATCCAGCAGGGCTCCGTATCCTCACGGAATATGAGTTTAGACTGTTCAGCTCAGTGAGAGGTAGCATGGAAGGGTAGAGAAGGATGGGGAACCACTTCTCCTTAAATTATACATTTGTCCAGCCCCACTGGACACCCAAGACTGTTGTTGTACCACAGAGCAGTAGTTTATAGTTATTTGCAATATACAGAATACCTATTAATTTCAAATACTTACTAAAAAAAACCCCTTCCTCTAATAAATCAGCACTGCCTGTGTTTGTCAATGTATTTGCAGCAGCTCATACACCCAGTGAGCCATGCACTGGCAACAGCATCTGGATTAACCATTGTTGTGCTGTTAATCACACTTGTCAATTATGAACTGTAACAACTAGAGTGCTGCTTGATCTTTAAACATTTCAGAACTAATAAATTAGCTATATATATATCTATATATGAAGAGGTCTAAGAACAGGATACACACTCGCTTCAGACTTAAAGTCTCAGATAATTCTGCACAGCAGACACTTTAAGGGCAGGTTAAGTACTTTTCTTTTTTTTTTGTTTTCCAATGACTGGTGCCAGTTCTGAACCAGAATACTATTTCATCCCAAAATGGAACACTGTACAGCCTGAGTCAATGCCTGTGAAAGTCACTGGAAAGCTTCGATATATTTGTTCTGTATTTTTACGATAAAAAAGCAAAAGAAAATTCTATGCCTGCAGTATGACTCAATGTCAATTAGACACTAACACCTCAGGCATTTTCCTTCTGGTTTGATACTCAGTTCCACAAACGTAAGTTCAAAGTGAAGAGTTTTTCCAAGCCCACATTTGGGCACAAGATGTGGTCTCTATGAAATGGAAATCACCTTGTAGTAGTGGCTAGTGTAGAAACAAAAATGAGCCAGTGTTTTCAAAGAGCAAAATATTATGTCTAAATGTCCTATATAGACAGTTGGGAATTTGCAGCCAACTACAGCCCTGCAACTTCACTTTTGTTATGTATTTTCCGTGAACTGGCTTAAAGGAGAGTGCAGATGGAGGAAGAATCACACATAACTAATTTTTATTGACTAGATGTCAGGACTTAGAGACAAGCCTATAACAGATGCTTGCGATATTTTTGTAAGAACAAAACACTGCTGCTGAGAGGATGGGGTGGCTATGAACATGCACTGACTGGTCATAAAGGGCCCTCAAGGGAAGAGCCTTCCATGGTTAATGGAGAGCAATCAGCTTCTCCAGCAGCAAACTGGGAGCACCCAGGTCATGGCCACATGTGGATCTTCTGCCAGAGAAGCTCCTCTTTCAGCTGTACACACACAGCTGAGGTTAAAGATAGTCTTTCCATACAGCTCTGATTTTTCCCACTGTTTCAGCAGGAATCTGTACTTTTAAGTCACTTTCCAAAAAATATTTTGTAGGCATTTGGCTCAGAAATTCTTACTTTCAGGAGGCATATCCCATTAATTACCTGGAATGTTTTTAAGCCCTGAGAAGTGGATACTGAAATGGTCTGTTGAGCCAAAAAATGCTGAAAATTGGGCAGGTTCATGGGAATAGGTGGAGAAAGACTTAATTCACTACAAGATGGTAAATCAGGTTAAAAAGGAAAAGGAAAAGCATGCACATGCCTTTCATTATGAACAGCTTTCTGAGCAGAAACCAAACTGTCAGAACTCCTTGAATCGGAGTTTAAATTGTAATTTTCACCTCTGCAATCTCTCCACTACCCATCCACACCAAAGATGAATCTTCTAATTAAATAGCACAGATTTCATCCACAGTGCTACCCTAGCAATGCTATTCTCAGTCTCTCTTTGCCCCTCAGAAAAAGTGCACTAACATTCAACTGTTTTTAACTTACTGCCCCAATCTTGCAAGAAATATTCTACCAGCAGACATCAACTGGCTGCACCAGTATAGCAAAATCCCTGACTCTCCATCTTAAATTGATTCTTTTCTCCTTCATACATATAATCTCTTAAGCCCTACATTCAATATTTTTGCACAGCCTATAATGGGATCCTAGACATACACAGCAGCTCCAAACTCATTCCCTGCTCTTCACCATGAAGTGCATCTCAGTACAGAGGAACAAATACCTCATTTTAACTAGAGATCCAGGGAAGGGAAGGAGGTCCCACACAGCCATGGTTGCAGGGGACCACCTGAAACAGTGAAAACTGGCTCAATATAAAACTTCAACCATTCATCTTTTGTGTTTCTATATCCACTCCCCTTAGCTGGAGAAAGTACACAACATTTGCATCTAACCTGAGGCAGAAAACCCTAGACAATATTTATGACAAAGTAATACTTGCATTGCTCAACCATATCTATAGTTATAATAAATAAAGAGCTCTTACAATATTCAGCCTTATTTTGACTGTTGTTTAACCTTTTCTGACCAGTGTACAGCAGGAAATAACTCCACCCCTGAGAAGGTTGATATGCATTTTTAAAGTTCATTTTCCTCTGATTTCACTCAATTCCAAATTCTCCTGTAATGACAGGTGCCACAAGAGGAAACAGCAACTTTTTTTAATTGGTCCTCTCAGCCTAGCAGGAATTTTCAGAGTGCAGGATTTTTTTCAGACAGCATTTTTATGTACTATATTTTCATCATTTAAGAAGGTCTGGAATGTTGCAAGGATCATTATCACACGACGAAGAATGTTAGGCAAAGCTTTTTATCTTGGTTGCTATTAAGTGCCCTTTTATTGCTGTATCAATCAACTAAATGATTTCCAAAGTCTGGTGTAAAATAGCACGTTGGTGGAGCAGGCAAAGCTGACAGTGGGTGAAACTGTAATCTGTTTACATCTTTGGACTTGATGGCTTATGCTGCTGGTGAGGCATTTCCTAAATCTTTCATTATTCTAATGACTGGAAGACAAAATGAAAATGAGTAAGAGGCTGTCTGGTGTGCAGGCGACTCCTTAAAAGCTTTGAAAACCAAAAATAGAGCCCATAAAAACAGTACTAAAAGAACTTTATATGTTTGAACTGTAGGTATAAGGAAGCAAAAGAGGGAGACCAAACAACTCTGGAAATAAATGGAGCGAAACTGTGATGATGCAGATGGGAGGGAACCAAGAAGAAGATGGAAAGATGATCCTCCATGCGGTTTTCATAAGTTAGGTGGGGAAAAAAAATGGATTTGGAGTTAAGAACTTCAGATTTCAAATTCAACAAACATAATTATGGTTTTCCATGCTAACAGCAAGGCCCAACACTGTTCCCTTCAAGCAGTTCAGCCCTTCTGTCACGACTGCAAGATGAAGCACAAGCAGCTGCTTTTATTCGACATGGTCGCTTTCTTCCCCGAAAACTGAATGTTCAGCAAGAAGTAACAAAATGCTGTTTATTAGTACACTCCAGGAAACATTACAGTGCAGGGAAAAAAACCAACCCAGTAAGTCAGGTGCATTTCTTTAACAAACTGCATCATGCAAAACACTGAATTTATAAATGAATAAGTGTATTGGCTCTGGCTGAGATGCAGCAGTTTGAAAGTTTCAAAGCAGCAGTTTGAAACAGACAGGTCACTGGTTATAAAAGTTTGCTACAGATGGAGAATTACTACAAATATTTTACCACTTTACACTTGGATCAAAACTTTGCATAAAATACAAATAATTCTTTCTCACAACATTGCTCTGTTCTTAAAGAGAAACATTTCTGCAATTATTTTGCAATGTCAGAGAACTTTAATCCTCCAGAGAAATGCCCTGCATATCCTAAAAATATACATCTCTGTTCAAAGCTTCCCTTTCCATGAAGGAAAGAACATCCAGAATTTCTCATACTCTGCCCACTGCATCACATATTTGCCACCACACTTGTGTGAGCACAAGCCCTTCCACACAGCAAGAGTTTGCAGAAGCTTAAGCCAGCTGCTACAGCTCAAGTAAAAATAATCTCCTGCTGTTCCACAACTGGTCCTACAGCCAGTGCTTCTCAGGCAGCTACTCACCCCATGGCAGCAGAGTGAAGACCTGGAGACGTCTGTGAAGGCTTCACCACCAGCCCCACGGCTGGAACGAGGTCTGCATTGTGGGATAACCCCATCTCAAAATGGGGAAGGCCTTAGGATGCTGCCATTCTGGAGCTGGATTTCTCCAAACGCTATTCCCTTGATCTAAAGCTCTGAGCAGGATGATTAGGAGCCCTGAAGCATGCAAAGCCCAGCTGTTCCTCACAATGCCAGGAAAAGCCCTCCATAGACCATTTTACAAGCTACCATTTTTTTATCTCTTTCCCTCATACATATCAGAGACTACATGTTGCTTTTCATCAAGTGCCTTTTATTAAGCCTACCACCAGTTTTATCAGTAAATTTTACTGTATATAGAAGTTTCCTGTACTTCACTGTACAGCTATCTTGTATTTGATGTTATCTTTGGCTGGATGGGTTGTTCAGAAAATTTCAGATAGGACACCTGCTTTACAAATGAATTAACAAATAGCAATAGCTTTGGAAGATCACAGGTAAAACAGTATAATGAGACTCAGAGGTTCAGTTATTTTACTGCTCCTGAAGGCAACTCATTCTCACCAGGCAGTGGTTCGACAGACTGTCCTTACCCCTCTGAAGTATGAAGGACTAAATGCCTGCCTTTATTTCCTGGGCTTAAATGTCATGGGAACAGGGACTGAAATTATAGTATGTGCTTTCATTACTAAATTTTTGCAAAATTACTGAACTACAGGTTCTATCAAAAGAAACTGCTCCCCAGCAGGCACATCCTGCTGTAGCCATCTCCATGACTTCCTTACGCTCATGACAAAACAATTTTACAAGGGCTTGTAACACTGTAATATTTGTATTAAAACACCTGGAGTACACAGAAGCACACATTACTCTCCTGAAAAGTCAAAAACCAAAATTTTCAAAGCCAAATTTTACTATCTATCAACTCCAAATTATTCCACAACCTGAAAGAGAGTAGCATGAGCAAATTCAGAGGTGTGCTGCTATCAGAGGCGGGGTGATACACAGAGCTTCTCTCCCCCTCATTCCTCCAAGTAAAGAAAAAAATGTAACTCCCATAGACTGGGAATGACATTAACCTCCCAAATCACATGGAACAGCAGCAAACACAAGGAAACCCCAAAACACCCAGCCACCCACCCCCAGCAGGGCATGAGGTGAGATGCCCTCTGACACTACAGAAGTCCCACAAAAAATGCATGAAAAAATTATTTTTTTCACTGTAATATATGAATGTCTAACACCAATGGCAGTAAATCAGTAAACATTATTTAAATGGCCAAGCTCTAACAACCTTCATCCCTTAAAAGTGTATTTCAAAGCCATGTTTGCTCAGATTAACCAAGGCAAGGGTACAATGATGCAGGTGAACTTGCAGTACGATGAGTAAACACGGTAAGAGAGTCTAAATATTAAAATTTTTGAATTACAGGGTAGTTAGCTGCTTTTTCAATGTATTTTGTCAAGCTTTTGGCTCAGGCTAATATACAGCTGTGGCCTTGGTAAAAGTAATTCATTCACCATAGACTTCAGCTTCAAATGAGGAAGAGTCTAAAGTTTCAGCTTAATAATTCATTCTCAATTTTTAAATACTGCATCTATAATATCAATATTTTAGCACTTTAATCATTGGGAAGCTGAACACATGCTTAATTTGAAGTTACAGAAGGAATGATGTGAGGCAGACTATGGCTGGCACCTCAGATCTACCCTTGGAAAAGATTTCACTTGCAGACACAGCTACCCAGATCTGTTGGGGTGAAATGCTCAGAGACTGGATTTTGTGTATTCTACTCACACAGATGCGTGAAACAATCTGTGAGACATTTAAAGATATATTTGTGAGATTGGGCTGTTACAAAACTAGGATTTTAATGAAATATTCTCAAAGTCACTGCGCTTTAAGCATAAATTTCATTTGGTTTACGAAATAAAGGTACCACAAATTTTCTGAAGTATGGAACTGTGCAGCTTTTGGTTCCCAGATACTGAAATGCTTTGGGTCATGAAAGGCACTTTTGGTAAATGCCAGTGAAAGCTTCCCCAAGACAACAGTTTCAGCACACAAACTGGGCATCTCCCTCTGCCCAACCAGGGGAGCTTTGAGTATAAAACTGCTAACAGATGGCAATGCTTTACTTTATAAAGCTGATTCCAGTAATTAAGAATGTGAATTTTTCCACTTCATCTCTGCTGATGCAAATCCATTAGAAACCTTGATATACAAAAGAAGCCCACTTCTTGTGACAATTTAAGTGTGACTGCTCAAAATTTGTCACAGACAGAACAAGTGTTATCTGGGCTTCATCCAATGTCAATCAGATTTGTTCAAAGAACTTAACATCACTTCAACCCACACTGCTGCTCTTCTTTAACCAAAAACATACAAGATTGAGGAAAAGAGAAAGTTCACATGCCACCATTGTCGATTATTCTCCATTTACTGCTCTGAGGGGATAACACAGTTAACCAGTGCCCATGTGTGAGAGAAGTGTCAAATTGGGGCTTTTTAATATATGTGCTTTAAATAGTACCTCCACATTTATGTGTCTATTCTATGACATAAAATACACAAAAAAGAAATTTTCTTCATTACAATAGTGCTACACATCAGTCACAAATTATTAACCAGTATTTTCTGACAGTTCAGTCTGTTTCAATTATTTATTATTCGGCACTTGCTTTACATTTTCTCTTAGATTGTACTTTTCCTATCTTGTCAATAGGAATTCATATTTGCTATTCAATTTACATAATGTGTAGGCTCTCCTGAATCATCAAAATAAGCTGAAGTAGTAAGGAAAGTGACTTACATGAATATCAACAACTCCTATTTTTCACTCCTGGTGACATCCATGCAGAAGCCAAAGTATTGAAAAATAATACCAAAGAGAACAGGAAAAGAAAGGCTGAAGGGCAGGCAACATGGTAAGAAAACACCTGGCATCAGGTAAAATAGGGTAAGAAAATGGTAATTAATAGAGGAGAGGGTTTTCCTTGCAGCACACACATAGGCACGTGCTCACTGGTACTGTATCCAGCCAGGGGGGTTCCTACACATGATTTAATTTGGACCACAGGGCACCTCCGCTGATCAGCAAAGGAATCCTCACCCAGCTCTAAACAGCTGCAAAGAACAGACACCGCAGCCACAGTGCCAGAAAATAAAACTTAATTGTTTAAAAAGCAGCCAAAGCACTGTGCAGCAGCTGAAACAGATGACTCAGCCCAAAGGAGTGTCCCCACTGTCACTAATACCCAGCTAAAATTATATAGGTGTCACCACAGGGAAAGCCAACAAAGTAAAAAGTACTTTATCGACCACTTCTCTGAATGATATGCTGCACCTCATCACTCCTGCCCCAATTTTTATTGTAATATATTTAGGTACAGAAAGACAAGTTCAATCTTTCTGGTAGGGAAAAAAAAAGTGTATTTTACGCTTTTCCAAATTTATCAGGAAATAATTTTTTTATGCAATGACAAAAGGCACAGTTATCTATGCTGAAGTGTAAAGCAGTACCAGACATAGCAATCTTCACTGGCAAAGAGAGTGTGTTCCACTTTTCTGCACAACTCATTACTGACAAAACCCCAAGAAAATCTTTATAATGTTCTGTTTCTCATTTCATGAATTTTTACAGCTAATGTGCTTTCAGTCAAGAATAATGTAGTGATTAGAACAGAGCAGGGTAAGAATATCTGGCAATGTAATACCTATAGAATTTAATGAATTTCTCTCCACCTAGAAGAAATTTATTGATCACCAATTTTTTTTACCAGCTTTAGATCAATTTTTACATCATTTAGCATAAAGTTTCTAGAATTAATTCATGAGAAGGTACAGATAACAAGCTTTGAAGGTAACAAGATATTGATTTGTGCGACTTTCTATGCTAATTTTAGGATTTGATCACAGCTAATTTAATTTGACCGGTGCTTTTTTACTTTTAGATACCTACAAAATAACTTGAGGATGAAGATTCCCTTTGACAATAACTTCAGAAGACTCCATCAGAAAAAAAAATCAGGAAAACTTACAGGGTTTTCTACTCACTTGTGCACACACACTCAGGCATGGATTCACACACCCGCTTGTTTAGTGACAAAAAATACTACCTGGAGTAATCTGCCAAGACATGAGGCCAGGGAGGTCTCAGCGTGGAGCCACCTTTTGATTAAGAGTCTCCACTGAAAGGATAATTCTAAAAATATCAGGAGTAAAAGATGCATTTTGCTTGGGCAGTGTTCAGCACTATCTCATGTCGAATAGCTTTGTGTGTTAAGCACTGGAAGCCAAATTAATGCAATTTCCACATTGAAATAGTTTAAGCCATGATTTTACACACTGGAGCTTTCACATTCCTTGGCACTACCTCTGTGTTTCCTGGGACACCACAGCACTGGACAAGCCTCTCGGACAGGGATTTGTTAAAAGCATAACTCCTGATCTAGGGTAGTAACTGTTTGGCAGCCAAATTAAATAAAATCTAGAAACCATCTGTTTTAGAAACTTTAATGATTAATTTTAGAAAGATGTTCTAAAAATGAGATTATTTTTGGCATAGCATTTATTTGTAAGACATATCACTAGCAATCCAGCATTTTTCATACCAGGCTTATAACTACATTTTCCAGTTATCCATCTGGGCCCTTTTCAATTCAGTGGTTTAATTAAAACTCAATGGTATTATCAATCTGTTGCATTTTTCATTTTGATGGTTATTACATTTACAGTACAGCAGGAGTACAAATTAGAGTAAGAAGATAAATCTCATCTTAAAATTTCATTTCTCTATCTTCAGTAACTTTCCTTGTCATAATATTTTCTAGCTCATTCACGTTCATAAAACAGTTTTAATGATCTATTTTTTTTTATTACAATAAGGGGAAACAGGAAAAAATTATTTTTCAATAGCTTGACACATCTCACAGGGTATTTCTCATCACTCATTCCATCAGTCTGGTCAACAGATGGGCATTACACAGCAAGGTTAGGAAAAGGTCCGTGATGGGATTGATATTAAGTTTTCTTTTCACCCCTTAAACATGTAATTTGGCAGCAGGCAGCTAAGTACATATTTAACAGACAGAACCAGAGATAGAGATGTAGGGAAAATGTAACAGATTTCCCAAAGAAGAGAATGGGGAAACAAAAATGGCAACATTGCAAGTTGCAGGAGATTCAATTAATATTTAAGAAGAGCATGGCAGTGCTTCCAAACTACCTACACAGTCCTGGAGGACTTCAGCTTCAGGATGCAATATCCAGGGCCTTAAGGAGTCTATTTATCATCTTTGCTTTGGCTTTGTCCAGCATTCCCAGCACATCCTCTGTTTCCTGGGGAGACAATTCCCCTTTCCATTTCGCAGCTCCAAGCCTTGCAGCAGAGCTCCTACCATGCCAGAGCTGCTTGTCTGGCTCTGAAAATGGCAGGGCATTTGGAGCAACACAGTTAAAGATTTATTAAACCAAATTTTAGAGCTGGCTTTGGTACTTTTGATTGCTACTGCAGTTATGCAAAAGGGGGAAAAAACTATTTTGGGGTCCCATGCTCAGTGCCACTGAATCCTTCAGGTTTTTAGGATGAAACATGCCAAATACTGCCTATGGTATGCAATATGAGAATCAATAAGAGGAAAGGAAAAGAAAGGAAAAGAATATTCACCCTGTATCACTAGATGATAGGCAGCAATCTTAAAACCTTATAAAAATATAAGGCATAATTCAGTTAAAAAGCAAGAACTGTAAGGAAAAGGAATATGATTTGTTAGCACAAAGGATATGGTTAGCAAAACCATATCCTTTCAGCATATGCCACAGCAGGATCATGATGAATTAAATTTTGGGTCTTGCTGCTCTAAGATGCTTGGATGTCAGAAGCACAAATTGTTTCTAGAGCCAATTAGACAGATTCATAGCAAAGAGTTCATCAGGGCTATGAAGATTATTACCTCTCATAATGGTGCAGCTCAGGGCTCCCATCTCCAGCTCACGGCTTCCTAAAGCTCCTGGCTGCCAGAAGGGAAAGGGGACACCAAAAAGTCTCTGTATTTCTCCCATTTTTACAGAGTGGGCCCAGGCAGCCAGTGTGGGCAGTGCTGGGGACAGGGACAGCCACTAGGGCACTCAGGGCTGGCCACTGCTGCTGCTCTCTGGGACTCAATTGAAAGAAGGGGAAACCAAGGTTTGCTGAAGGTCAGTAAGAAACATACCTTTATTCTCACATACATCATCTTCTGGCCTTACACCAACGAAGAAACTACTAAGAAGCATTTATCTGATTAATGTTTTCCAGCAATCAACCTGTCTGCTGGGACACCATTTGTCAGAAGTTGTGCCTGGATTTGTGGTGTTCATCATTTCGTTTCCGCAGACCTACACAAAGTCAGTGGAAATTCCTGCTGACTCAAATGTTGGATCAGAGCCAGTGTATCCACAAAAAGAAGTGGTTATACAGCTTAAGGGAGGAAAAATTATTTAACTGCTTGGTCAAATGAGATTCCAGCTTGGATACTGATCTTGATTACTGAAGGAGAACAAAGAACAACACAGTAAACTCTGAAAGGCATCATGAAATCATGATGTCAAAAAACAGCCGGTATCATAACAAGGAATGTCATCCAAGGCTTGAAGTCTGGCTTTTCCTTTTACTGTCAGCAGAGGGTTCCTTTGGCTGAATCTTTAAGAAAGCACTATTTTAAAAAATAAAAGAAGTTTAGGTAACACTATTTTTCAAGAAACACACGCAAATAGCAATTTTGCAGCTGATCAGTTTTGACACACCTGGCTATCAAAACGTTCAGCCTTCTATGAAAAGCCTGCAGTTAGCTGAGAGGAGCTACCATGAGTATGTCTTCAAGCTGACATTTCCAACAAGGATTTTAAAAGCACCTTGGCAGTACTGACTGTACCCATCGCCCCCAGCCAACACCCACGAGACACATCTTACTCCACACACACACAAGTGTCACTCACTTCAGCCAACTCATGTACGTTTAACTTTGAAAAAATGCTAAAAAACTAAAACAGAAAATAATCTTAAATGTACACATAACTGTTCCAGGGTCATACAGTGGGAGCACTGACTAGTTATCTTTCTGTATGAGGTATTCAGAGGCATGAAAAGGGCTTGGCACTCAACTTGCATTAACTTTTGATATGAGTCAGACACCCAATTATCCTTTGTGCTGTTGAAAAATCCACCCTCGTCTCTAATTCTTGTATTTGCATAGGAGTTGACATCTATTAAAACAGCATTAGGTATGCAGTCAAAACAACGTAACACTTCAAAAAATTACTGGGAGTCACAGTTAATTGCCTGTAAAATATTTCTTTAAAAACTCAGTAATTAGATTCAATATTTCAGATATCTCTTCCATAGATTTTGGGGTTGGATATTTATCAGGAGAGCCTCAGCTACTGGTATTTTCACCAGAAATAATAGAAGGAAACTACAACACATTAGTAGTCCATGCTTTATGAGTAATTCTGACTTAATTGCAAAATCATAAGTAAAAGAACTGAAGTGCCTACCAGTTCAATATCTATTTACGCTGTTTTTAAAAGGGTGATGTCTATACACTTGAAACAATTTTGAGCCCAAATCAAATAGAAGAAAATCTACAAGAGATGTAAATGATCATTGCAAATTACTTTATGAAAAAGCTAGAAAGAAGCACAAGCTTGTTAAAAAGGATCACAGAAATCCAAACATGCAAAACATAAAATGGTAAAAAAAAAATAAAAATTAATACAGATTAGCCTTTAGAACTTCCCACAAAATGTAAAATAAAAGATAGGAAAGCTGGTTAGCATCAAGGCTAAGAAACAGATGAGGTTTCAAGAATATCAGGAGCTAAAGGAATCATGCCAACAATAGGATTAAGTGCCTCTTGGGTCCTCTGAAGTCGCCATTTGACAAGCTCTCCCCATCCCTCTCGTGACCCATTCCCTGCCCTGGATCAAACACTTTGGTGTTCCACCGTGCCCTGAAGGACACCCAAGTGGCCAGAACACACAGAGATATAAAGTACTCCTGAGCAGTGCCCCGACTGCTGCTCCTGCTCCAGCCCAAGCACACACACACATTTCTGGCTGGAAACTCCAGGCAGCCCCGCACCAAAGGCTTTTTTAAAAGATTTTTTTTTCCTACAGTCATTTCTGATGTGGTCATGTTTCAAACAGTCTTGTCTATGCACAAAGTGCAGCACTGGCAAAATACTGGGAGAATATCAGTACCACACTTCCTTCCCATCAGCAACGACTCTGAGCACAGAACTGTGCTGCACAGTGAACACAGAGAATAAAAGAGGAAGAAAAGGTAAATTAGCAACAGATCAATAACCTGCCAAGAAATTATCTGTTTCTTTAATAAGCCAGAAATATAACCTGATATCCAGACTAATATTTTGGCTTGAAACTGAGTGAGATCCTGGAGATTACATCAACTGAACCAAACAAAACACCAAAAATTTATCTGAGTGCTCCATTGCTCTGCAAGTACTGCAGACAAACTGCCTATTTACCCAGAGGAAGCCAGCTATGGACATGAGTAAGTATTTCTTCTTTGTTAAAATGAAAACAGTGTTTGGTCTCTTAAAGCAAGGTATAATACAGCAGAAACTGCAAGTGTTTTCTCATCTATTCTTGAATACCTTTATAAATGGTAAGGCCACTTAGCAAGTAACAGAAATGGATGCAGCTGCAAAGTGAATGGAGATAAGTGGTGAGATAAGCAACCACAGCTGTATCACGCTGCTTAGAACATTAGGTTAAGGTAATCCCATGGCTGGGATTTAAATATCATCTGCAGAAAAAGCAGTTCCAAGAACCACTCCAAGATGTAATTTATCAGAGTTTTGTACATCAGTGTGGGCACCCAAAACTGCCAAAAAAGGTGCCCTGTCCAGCACTGAAAAAGATGACCATGAGCCGTCAGCCAGATTAAACAGCAACCAGAGAACTACACAAACTTCTGAAATAAAGAAAGAAATCAGTTTGAAAAGTATTTTTAAAAGCATTATTTTTGTTCTTATAGCAGAGGAGAGGCAGCAGTGGGAGGCGGATCTCACAGGGCACAAGATCCACATCATCTGTGGGAGAAGACCTCCCACAACCAGGGACTGGGATGATGATTAGAAACTTTTGGGGATCATAACTTGAAAGGTGTTTACAAAGTTGTATTAAATCTCTTGTACTGCAGCTCATCTGGTGCATTACTGATATTGGCCCTGAGCACTGCTTGCTGGTTAATTATGTCCCATTAATAAATCAATGAAGTGCTTGATCCTGATTTGATTCATGTTAGATTATTTGAGCAGCTCCTCGATGCAGCAGGAAGGTATCACAGCCTTCCCTGCCTGTCTTTCTGACAAATTGAGAAACAATATCCTTCACAAAATTCATACTGTCAAACATTTTATTGCTAATTCAGCCCCTTGAAGGAAATTACTGATCAGTTTGAGGACTGACCAGGGAGAAAAGTATTCCCCCCATGATTTTAGAGGGAGCAAACCTCTTTGCATGAGCAAAAATAATGCCATGTTGTCTTTAGGCAAGCCTGACCACTCTCCAGATACATAAAAGTCCACTGTGGGTTTGGGCAGCTGAAGAGTTTTAATATCAAGTTTATTATTTCTTTCATTCAAGAATTTATTTCAGAATAAGCAGAGGCCTTACAAAACTATTAAAACCACAGACATTCTCTCCTGTCTCAGTCTGTTCCCTGAACTATTTTCCCCCCAAAGCAGACAGGCACTCACAACAGCACAAAGAACACCTGGCAGATCACAGCACAGGAGGACGCTACAACAACTGCTACAACAGCAGCAGTTAGCAACTCCCAATTTGTTATGTTGGATTTTATTGTTAGTTTTCTGCTGTAAATTCTGTTTTCCTGCAATTCCACTAAGCCTAGGTGAACTATGTACCACTTACCAGAGTTTAACTCTCTGATGACTGGTCCCCATAAATAGCATTTGGTGGCACAGCCATGAATTCAGAGAAATGGGAAAAACAATCCAAGGGAAAGTATTATAAAAGAAAAGTGACAATTACATTTCCTTTTATTGATGACCCTGAGCACAGTAACGTGCTGGCAAACATCCTTCTTCCCACTCTATCACAGCCCTCAGCGCAGTGTGTCCTACACCACCATTAACCTTCATTTCACCTTTTTTTTTCTCTTTTCCTGATGGATGCAAAGCTGCACAGGGACAGGACAGATCCACACAAGAGCAGGCAGGAAACAGGGCTTGGGCTGGCAGTGCAGGAGCAAAAGAGAGAAAAGAGATCACAGCTCCAGGCCACTCTCACTCTTTCACTTTCTTTAAAACTATCAAGAAGCTAGGTGGCTGCATTAAAATTAGGAAGGATGCCCACCTGCCCTCAGTAGTTAGTATCCTTCCAAGGAGCCACTAAAGCCTTTTGGGAGAGATCTCTTTCTGGAAACAAGATCCACAGGAGTTTGTATGCTTGAGAAGGTGGAACCTGACCTGAACGCAGAGAAGTTGACTGGGAAAAGGTATTTCCTGGAAGGTAAATGTATTTATTCATTCTATGGCCTTTCTACCTTCTGTTAAATTTATGAGCTTTTATGTTCTATTATATTTTCAGCATTCAGCTCAAAAAACCACAGTCATGGCACAGAATGAAAAAATCCCATAAAGTCAAAAAGCATAAAGAGAGATTTAACTGCCTCCTCTTAATTTTTTTTCAGCTCTGGGATAAATCTTTGATGCAGGCTGAATGTCTCAGCTACTCTCCGGTAGGGGCAGAGGAAATGCACACCTGGAACACCTCCTGAAACTGCTACACAGCTCCTGGGCTCTCATCACAGCCCAGTCCAAACACATTCGAAGCCCAGGTGCAGAGATGCCAGGGATGGTGCCTACTCCCTGCCCACCCCACAGGCAACAGCAACAGGGTTTCTCCAGAGTCTCTATGCTGCCTGTGCTGCTGCCACCCACAAATTCCCACGTGAGTTCTCTATGCAAACACATCAGCTCTGTCTGATCTGTCTTCAGTAGCTGCAAAATGCCGAGCTCTAATATATGACACTTTTGAGCTGTCACACACACACACAAAGCTCTGGATGAGGCCAGGCCAGTCTGCCAAATAAAATGTGCTGCAAAATCTTCTCAAATTAGGAAGAAAAAAGAGCAAACAACCTACTTTATTTAGCTTTGGTTGTTCTCCTTCTCTCCCAAAACTGTGAGCTATAAATTTCCCCAGAACAGAGCCCATTAACACTATTTCTAACAACCAGTAACACCACTGGTACCATGCAGCTGTCACCACCGTGCCTGCTAAAGCTTTATAGACTGCTCACAGAAAAAAACTGGAACAGCACCTGGGGGTTTGGTTTTGCACCAGAAGAATACAAGACTAGAACATAATTATTATGCTTAGAAAAATGATACAGGAGCTACCCAGCAGATATTTTATCTATGATCCCACCTGGTTTCCAGCTGAAAGAAAATCAGCCAGCCTTAAGAAAGAGACTTCAGGATGGGTCACAATAAACTGAATGGGAGAAAATGAAGATCTGAAAATTAAGCTTTAGAAGTTTGTAATCATCATCTATGAGAACAAACTTCATCTTTCCTTGCTGCCACAATTTTTGTCTAAGCAGCTGTGACAGTTGCAGCAACTCCTTCACCTACACCTGAAGCCATGCTCATTTTAAGAACATACATTTCTCTGGAGATTTTACATATGTAGAATAAAGTACCTAGGAATATACATATCACTTGGGTTGGAGGAGAAACCGGAAAACAATGTCAATATTTCATTTTAATGTCACAAAGCAAAATCCTCTTTCAGGAAGCTTTTCAGAAACTCGATTCCTGCTCCTCAAGAGAAAGAAACTTGGAAAAGGAGTTTCAACTTCCAAAACTCCATTCTTATCCTCCTCATCACCTGCACATCATTTCATTTGGTGGTGTTATACAGGAAATTCTGCTACCCTCATTTTGAACAGAATCACTGAAATACTGACTAGCCATAAGATTTTAAACTGAAAGCATGTTTTAAACAAGATGGACTATATACAACAGTAACCCAAAAGACTGGATTTTTTTGGTTTTTCCTATTTAATTTTTTTTGTCTTCTCCTCACAAGAACCACTCAGATCTCTTGGTGCTGTGTACAGTCCGGTTCAGCTCTTTTCTCACTGTCTGAATGAAGTTGGGCCAAGAGCATCTCAGGTGTATGGTGCTAATGCAGCGAGGTCTTCACTGCTGTGCAGCAAATGGGAAGCAACATTTGAATGTTCCTGACTCTTCTAATGTCACTCAGCAATACAGATAATGGCATGAAATGCACAGTCCTCGAGGTTGGCAGAACAGATGGAGCCTTAACCTTTATGAGAGACTCTGGTTACACAGCTTCTGCATCTTAAATAATTTATGGGATCTGATCATATGGGAGCTTCAGCTGTGGAAACAGACGATGCTGAAACAAGATCTGATCCAATCTGTTCATTTGCCAGTGTTCAAAACCTGGGAAAGGTGAACAGGTCGCCCTGCAGCCCATGGCGCTTGCAGACATGGGATTTCCAGCCCCATACACTTGTTTATTCCTGTTTATTGCTTTTAACATAACCCAGCATCAGCTTGTGGTACACCACATTTGCTCTAGCTAATCAGCTTTAATCCAATTTTGCTCTAAAACCAAGCAACTTTTCCTCAAATTACAATTCAGATGCTCTGCAGGTGAAGATGCAAGTTAGACAATCACTGCACACATTATCAGACAAATATTTAAGCAAAAAATAGTAGCTCGCTCTTAAGGTAGAATATTTACAAATGAGTACAGTGGTTCTATGGGATTGAAATGGTAAACAGGACCTCAATTTTAAATACACTGAGAGGAAACTTTAGCCTGAGAGCAGCATTTGTGCTGATCCCCAGGGCAGACAATGCTGGCACAGGAACACTCGGGGGGCTGTGGACACAACACAGAGCAGAGCAACCACATAAATGTGCCCATTTGCACTTCCACAGAGCAACAGAGCAGGGAGAGGCAAGTGAGGAAGCAGCACAAGCACGTTACCCAGGTCAGGAATACACACAACAGCCCATTTTTAGTATGCCTTGTCAAACGTCTGAAAGCTCCCCAAAACCATTTAGGAGAAGGATATTAAAGCAAACCAGTCCCAGTTCAGATGACTTTAAAATTCCAGGCTAAATTCTGCTTTATAAAAGCTGATTCATGAACAGACCAAATATTGCTGTTCTGGGATGCACATCAACGAGTAGGGCAGATGGTCTGGGGTGGCAGCAGCTTCACTCATCTGATTTTAATCCATCACCACAACCCTGTCAGAGCCTCAGTCACGTGTGCTTCACTTAACTCACTTGTTCGGTTCACGCGAGGCATCCAGAAAAAGCCCACTGAACGAGATGTACAGCTCATATTTACTACTCAACCCTGCCAGCATTCCTGCTTTTTTAAACAAGACTGGAGAAATAAATTTGCTCTTGGCTGCGAGAACCTCTGCCAGGTTTTCCGTCCTAACTGTGTTTTAATCGGATCAGCACTTAAACTTTTCAAAAAACAGTATTTAATGAAAACAAACAGATGTACAACTGCCGAACGTCACCGGGAGACTGTTAACATGTGTCATCACCGAGTTTTAATAGCAAAACTAAAAAAAAACCAAAGACTGAGAGTTATGACAGGGAAATATGGTTGCTATAGGAGTGCAGCTTCCACAACACAACGCTCCCAGCAGAGAGGAGCTCCCACGCACAGCCCGAGCAGGGATCCATGCTGGAGTTGGCGTGCACACTTCAGCCCCCCAGCTCCCACAGCCCCCTCCTGCTCTGCCACTGCTCACCCTCACAGCTGCTGCAGGGCAGGCCACTTCTCAGACTGCTGATTCAACAGAAAATCCTTCCAAATATAGGGGGAAAATATAGTTTCCTTCACGTCAGGCTTCAAATCGACTCCTCCAGCAGCGTGACCCAACCTGAGCTGCTGAGGAGTGGGGATATGGGTGGAAACCTCTGCCCAGGGGAGGACACATCTCCCTGTGGCAGCAGTTCCACGCTGCAACCTCCCACATAAATACACCCACCTGAACAGGTTCCAAGCCACCACCCAAGGTGTAGCTTCTTCAGAGGATAATTCCACTTCCAGCATGCTTCAAAATACCCACATCCACATTATGATCCCTATTTCTAAGAATAAAGCTGAACAAAATGGTTTCTCCCTCTACTTCCCACAGGAAAGCAAAGCAAAGAGCCCATCTAAACTTTCTTTCCTTTCTTAATGAAACTCTTACTGATTTTTCATCCTTGTGACTCATTGCCTTGGAGCAACTTCTTTTAGCTGCAGGTTGTCACAATTAATTTGTATGTATGCTTAAGGGAAAGTTTATCAACAGAGTCTCCATAAAGATACTAAAACGGTTTTATGAAAAAGCTATGAAATTTTACATATGGCATTTACCAGCCTAATTTAACAAGAACAAAAAAAAAAAAAAATCCAGAGTAATGCATGACATTAACAATCAGCAGATTCCTGTGACATCCTATGCCACCTCTATGCAGCTGTCAGTACACAAAGGATACAGAAGTCAGGCTGAATAAATTTGTGCTGATAAAGATTAAAAATAAAAAACCACCACAAGAGACATTCATTCAGATATATGGATCTTCCACGTGTTAATAGCTACCCAAAGATAAGGAGACCAGATCACATGTGTGTGTATCCATAGAATAACAGGACAGTTTCTGGCACTAGAATGTGTACTTGGGTTGGGCATAAAGAAACTGCTAGGATTTAATGAATAAATAAATGAAAAATCCATCAGCAATACATTAACAGACAAGACAGCTTTGCCAATACCAAAGACATAAAAAGGAACAAATCTCTGATAATTTATTCTTAAGCTAAAATTTTCCAGCTGCTTCAATTGCTATTTACATGGGAAAACAACTAAAATGCTACAGACCTTTTAGTTCTCATTCATGCAAAATACAATCATTTTACTGGTTTAGGGAGGGAACAAAATTATGGGCCCACAGGCAGCATCCAGGATACAGTAACTCAAGTAACTATTAGTCAGGTTTGTCTCTAAGAAAAGGAAATATCCTTTTGCTTTAATCTTTTGCATTGTGACTAATATTGTCTAAATGGCACTGTCCATAAGTAAAGTATTGGCTAGAATTGGTTCCACAAGACCTGAAAATAAGGATCTTTCACAAAGTATTTGGGCTTCTGGGGAAAAAAAAATAAAAAGGAAAACAAATCAGGCCCTATAAAACTTTTAGAAAAGAAGTTAAGAAGTTGAATCATCTGTCACTTTATCAGTCCAACACCTGTTGTCCTTGAGAGGTGAAGCAAAAGGAAAGCTTGATGGAAACCTCTTTCCCACGCTCTCATGTCTGCCTTTTCATTAAAGTATCAACTCACTAGTACTGTCCTAATGATGGTAACACAATTGTCCTTAACTACTTCCCAAATTACCTGATTAAGGAAGGAATTCAATAGTGTTTCCCAGGTAGTATCAATTAATCCCCACCAGCAGAGATCTACAACGGAGCCTGCAGCGCGCTGCCCACACAGCCGGGAGCAAAGCAGAGGGGGGGGAGAGAAGCCAGGGCTGGTCCCAGGAATGACACTGAACAACAAAGTGAGTCAGTCAGACTCCCAGCCTGGATTGTGTCAAGGGAACAGAAGTCCTTGAACTGCACAGGAACAAGTGCAGGATGCAGCCAGATGAGATTACTTATGCAGGATGCTTATTCCACTGAAAGAGAAGTGGCAACACCAGCACCAGGAGCAAAAAGGGGATTTCAGAGAGATAAACAGATTGAAAAAAAATCATGTTTGATGCTCATGACAATTAGGTCTTCTAGTCCGAAAAGGTTTAAGAACTGTAAAAAGTTACTAGGATAAGAAAAGGTTAGGGAAATTTTTTAACTCTCACTAAACAGGCCATACCAAAACAGTGAGATTAAAAGAAAGAACATTTATAAAATCCTACATGGAGCAAACATGAAAAGGTTGCTCAGCTGCAAGATAACTGAGTAATGTAACCTTTCAAAGCAGCAACGAAAAGTGATTAGACCATCCCTTGGATTGAAAATGATTGATCATGCTGCCGGTATTGGAATTGAAGTTGACTGTAATGCTTTTTATGTAATTGCTTTATTGAATGCTGCATAGCTTTATTTGGCAATATAGTCAGAACACTGCTAGTTTTACCAGTTCTTTAGCTCCTGATACACCACAGACACACAGTTACAATACATTTATCCCAATGATATTGGATTAAATGGCACACACTAAGGTTGCCTCCTGACCTTTCAGTTAAGGTCTATGGGGAATCTTCTGCCTGCAGAATCATACAGTTGATTTGAGTACCAGCAGCTTTCCATCCTCTGCATCTGTTCACTGGTTTATTCCATAAACTATATCAAAAAAACTTAAATCTGATTTGGGGCCCTGTGTGCCGTAATAATTAAATCATTCTGAGGACTTTGAAAGCTGGCTCATCCATTTAAAAAAAAAAAAAATCAATCAAGGACAAGTAAATCAGAGTGAAGAAGATGAGTAAGTAAAACTTTCTTTTTTATATTGGAGCACATTAAAATATCTACGGGAAAAGCAGTGGGGGTGGGGAGTTGTTTGATTTTAACCTTCGTTTTTATCTAAAAAAAACAGCTTCAAAATTTAAATGTAACGGCATAGAATTACTTTTTCTCACCTGCTTTTCAATTTCTTTGATTTATTATCCCCTGGCATCACTCCCTGCTCTTTGGAGAGAGTCCTGGCAAAGGTCAGCAGTCAATTAGCCATCAATAAATACCCAACATGAGAGTGACAATTTCGGGCTGCCTGAGCTCCCATTACTAAACCAAGCAACATGTTTGAAAGCTCATAACACAAGGCATAAAGTATTTTGGAGTGTACCAAACATAACTATAATCTTACCTTTAAAGTAGTAAGTATGAAAAATATCAAAGGAGGTATGTAATACCAAGTTTTATCATCTATTGCACACGTATATTGATTTAACCGAGACACGCTCACTTATCTACAAAGCAAAAAATTGGGTTTTAAGTACTGTACTTTGCAAGACCCTTAGGGCACAATAACATTACTGTCATCATTTACTCTGACTTCCCTGTCTCTCATTTGATCCGTCCCCAGTCTTTTCAAAACATTGCAGCTCTGTTTCTATTTCTGCCACCACGCCACTGTCCTTGGCTGGATGGCAACACTGTAATTATACACGGGTGACATAAAACACAGGCAAAAATTAATGCATAAACACAGACACACAGAGAGGCACTGACATCTAAGCAACATATTTAACACCCAGACACATGGATAATTTTCCCAGTGCTGTGCACACAAGGATGTACTCAGGGTTTTGGGAAGGTTGTTTTGCACAGTTTCTCATGTTTGAAATTGTTTGGGGACAATCCTAAAAGCAAGATCATCCTGGCATTTTGCAGAGGAATGCAGAAGATAGAGGATTGATAATCTCCTTAAGAGGAAAGTGGGATCAATAACAGTTAAAAGTTTGGATAAACCCTCATTATCAGACTCCTACAACTTCAAAACGAATCCAAGCAAGCCTCCTGTTAAATGCAGACACAACCTCCAATCTGCAGAATCACAAATTTCACACTAACAATGTTTTAAATCAAGATACAGCTGTACAGGGGTTATGAAATATTTAATGTCAATTGAAAAACAGATGTACTGAATTAGTTTAACTTAAAATACTAAAGTTTAGGTAAGTTCTTCTAGTGATGCACCATATGCATTTAACATAGAGCTGCAATTTACTGAAAATTTACAAAATCTTTACAAACAACTTACTGAAATTCATCTTCACTTCTGCTTGGATACAGCATTATTTTATTAATGCAACCAAGAATATTAGGGGAATGACAATAAAAACATCAGTGCTACCTTATGAGCAATATAGTTAATAACAGAACTTCTGGAAAGTTTCTGGTGTTTAATCATTAAAGCCTCCTTTTAATCATTGTCTGTAGAAACTCTAATTCTCTACCCCATCCAGACAGCTGCTTCAAAACTCTGCAGCTAATACACATCTAAATTTATTAAATGCCTAGAAAATTAGAAGTATAGAAATAATTTTTTCTGTACCCAGTGTCTCCACTGTGAAGATCTTCAATAGACAGAAGAAAAGTGCTTATATTGCTTAGAAGCAGATGGGTGCTATAAATGTAATTAATGGGTCAAAAGATGTTAAAGATGTCACAAGTACTGAAGTTTTCCCTTCAGCAGTTTCAAACCTGTGAAAGTTATGATTATAAATATCATCATGTAGAGAAGTAAAGCATGCCTCATGTGTAGGTAGATATTATTACACTATTGAAATTTGAAGGTCTTTGGATCTCGGGGGTGACAGGGTAAGCCCCAAAGGATGCCAAACACTGAAAAATTTCAGGTGGTAACACAATAAACACCCTGGATTTAACCACATGGCTAGCACACCCAGTCATGTTTCATATTTCTGTTGACTTATTCAATGGGTCAATAAACTCCTGATAAAGACTAAAAGAAGTACCTAGCTTGCACATTTAATTTTTAAGCATATTGAAAATATAATACCTTAAATGTCAAAATTTTTCAGGGAGTCATACAGCATGAACTGCTCTTGCAAATGAAGCGTAGGAACACTTTTAAAGCTGCTGTTGACTAAGCCAGGGAATACAAACCCTTCATTACCACTTAATTCTGTGCAGGGTGTAAACACAACCCCGAGCTCGCTCACCGTTACTTGGGTTGTGCTGGTGACATCAGCCCCTCCTCAAAGCTGAAAGTCTGACAGCACTACTTTACAGAGCCATGAAGAGCTTTTAAACAGATTCTGGGAAAATAATATTAAAACCAAGCAGCAAATATATTGCTTAAGGTAACCAAGGGAAGTTGCCTGGTCCTGTCCCCGGGATCAGCTGGGTACCACAGCACACACACTCAGCAATGTGGGCTCCGCGTTGGAGGCGCTGGGCTGGCTCCCCTTTGAACATATGCCCTTTCAAGTGAAATTAATCACTCTCTTTATCACTCCTGCAGCATCTGGAGCCATAATCATTACCCAACTGCTGGGAAAGAAATGAAACCACTAATCGCATGGGGAGCAGGGCTTAACGTTCAGAGCAGGAAAGTTTTTATTAAGTTCTCATTTGAAAAGTGATTTTTCATGGCTGGCCTTCCAGGACATGCCACGCAAAAGCTGGATCTGCTTCAGCAACCGTCTACAACTCACCCCCAGCATACAGAACCAATGTACTTAGAACCACTATAATGAGGGTTTAACATGCTTTTCCAAACTTAGCTCTATAATCCTAAATCACTATTACACGCAAGTACTACACGGAGACACATTCAACCACGAGCTTTAAAAGGTCTCTGGAAGAACGAACTGCAGAGTTCTACAAAGAGTTAGAGACCAGGCAGTGTCATCAAGAGCAGGGACCAGACAGTGACTCTGGAATCACACCCTGCAATTGGACCGGTCTCAGCAAGAATTCCCCAGGCACACTGAAGCTCCTACACCAAAACTCCAGTATTAAGCAGTCATTCCATCGTATCTATCCTCCAGCTGAAGGCAATTGAATTCAACAATGTCAACACTATGGAAATAACCAGGATTACCATGAAATATCCCTTCTAACTTCTCTATTTCACGTTCCCGGCTTTTGCCATTCAAATTTTTTGAAACTAAGAAAGAACACTAAGAAATTATTTTTTCTTTTTGAAAAGAAAAGAAAAAAAGAATAAAATGATGATGGCAGGACTAGTCTGAAAAATAGCAGAAGAAAAAAAGAAATCTAGGGAATAGGGGTATCAGAGGGCAGACTTCCCAAACCTCATGAAGAGTCCCTAGAAAGAGTCAGCAGGATTACATGCATACTGAGAACAACATCATGTATTTTAGGGATTTCTAATACAATTTTGTTATTTTCACCCATAATTTTGCTCTTCACAAGAGCTGAATGAGGAAGTGATTACCCCTATATACCGAAATCATTCAACTAAGTGGCGAAGTAAAACTCTTAACTTAAGATACACTTATTTAAAAAAAACCTGCAGGGTTCTGAACAAGGGCAGCAGAATAATTAAATCTAGTACTCCACTAAAACAGGCTGAAAATGTGATCATCCATTTTTAATGCTCTGCCTATACGTAACAACAGAAATCTTTCCAACAGCTGCATTCAATTAAAAAAATATTAACCCCAAGGAAAAAATACAAAAACATCCCCATCTGTTTTTCTTGCCACTCACTGAGCTTCTTTTGTGACTGAAATATGTACAACAATACAATCCAACAAAGTTGAATGAAAAGTGCCACAATTCCGATAACAAGCTATCTTTTTATTTTTTAAAATGAACAATTTAAAAGAAACCACTTTTGCAGATTTTCCCCTGTGACCCCTAGCTCTGTTCCCATAGTAACTATTGAGGAAAGAAAAGGATAAGAAGCCTAACATACTTTTCCCAATACCAACAAAAAACAGAAAAAAGCACCTTATTCTCAAAAACTATTATTCTCAAGAAGAGAAGAGGGACATTAAAAGATTAGTGTGAATCTCCTGTGTAATCTAGTTTAAACCACCACCTACTGAACATCTGATGCTGGTTGACAATGTTTGTTAAAGCAGGCAGCCTTATTGTAAAAGAACTGCTGAAATAGTTCTGCAAGCCCAACAATAACAAAATGACCGGGCACACGCCGTAGAAGCGCCCCCCTGAAGGCAGCCAGCCCAGAGCCAGGCTCAGCACTCGCCTCTGCCAAGGAACTCGTATTCCAAGCACATCAAGTGTTAACTTTAGCCTTTACTTCAGGGTTACTTCAGTTCCTCCTCTGCTTGCCTTTTTCACTGGACTGGTACTCAGTGCTGCCCGTACTGCTGGCTGGAGTGCTTTTCTAGGAAAATACACTAAGCCAAGGATTCCTTCTTTAAGCAGCGCCACCAAGAACCTCCCTCTGCTGTCTACAGTTCCCCACAGGAAACCAGAGCTAACAAACATGCCGAGTTTTACAGACAAGGAAAAACAGCACCAGTTTAAGTATTTCTGTGTCTCTAACCAGCATCCCAAACTCCTTCAGGAGCTATTTCAACGTCTCTGATGCTGGCTGACTCTTTGTGTCACAGGTCCTTCAGCCGCGTCCCACACACGGAGCTTTCAGCCCGCTGGGATAAGCACAGGACCCAGGTGGGTGTGCCATGGGCTGCCGTGGCATTCCTCCAACCCAGCGGCAGACCTTAAGCACCTGGAGGAAAGACCAGGCTGGAAAATGATGTTCCAGCATATAAAATCTTCTCCAGCTTTTATGGAGCTCTTCTGGTGTACATTTGTCTCATTCTCTGCCAAACTCTCCAGTATTTCTTGTCTGAGGACACAAGGTCTCCACCAACTTTGAAATGTCTCACCCATCTAAACACGAACTGAACAACCCCTGCAAAGGGCTATAAATTAAGGCAACAGGTGCATCTCCACAATTCCAGGACAAGTTGGATTCAGTTGTTGAGAAAATAAGACCAGATGATGATATCAATATCAGAAGTGAAATAAGACGGGTGAAGTGAAGCAACAGAACCATATGTAATAAAATTTTAAGATTCGTGGAACAGAAGGGTTGAAATGTGGATAGGAAATGGTAAGGAACAAAGACAAAAGAAAACCAAATATTTATCAATCTGAAACAGCTGCACTTCTGTTTGAGGAAAATTAGATTAGCTTTGAAGCCACCCTTAAAGCTTCCCAAATATCAGTGACTAATATCAACCAGCATATTAAATTTTGCTTCTAATTAAATTTTGCAAAACAACTTCCTTTAAATCTTCAAATGCTATTGTTTTCTAAAAATGTTTTGTAGAAATAGAAGCATAATTTATGCTGTCTCATAGAATACTATTTGTAAATAATTATTTTAGACAAATTTAGAACTGAAGTATTATTTTTCATTTAAATCACTTTTTTAATGGCTACATAATGAAACTACGCCAGCATATTAAAACCAACTGCTTCAAATGAAACTGTTCGTTACAAAGTATTTTTTATTAAATGATTCTGAGATATTATAAACCAGACACTTATAATTACAATTGAAAAATGTCGGAAGGTGAAAACTTAATTGAGATTTGATATAATTCTGAGGAGCAATGCTAAGGAAAGATTTCACTTGACCAACCAGTTCTAAGAAAATAAGTTTACTCACAGGGGTCCAGAAGCTTGGTATCCTCAATTCATAAATACATTAGCAGCAATGACCAAAAGAAGAATTACATAAATTAAAGAGTAGTCTGGCTCAGGAAATGAGGCATAAACTGACCATGAACAAAGTTAAAGGTAAAAACACGATTTGTCATTTTAGAACAACTTTTCATTATCAGGTTTATGGCAATGTCCTGGTTAGTTTGAGAACAGAACTTAACAGGTATTTTTTTAAAAACTACTAATTGCTTCTGCTGTCAATACTACAAGATTGCAATCTATAACCCAGGAGCATCACTTCAGTTCCAACCTCCTAGCATAGTGAAGATCCTTTGAATCATACAAAGTTTGATTAAATCAAGGCTAGATTTCCACTGGAAGGTTTCAGCATTTAAAATTCCATCCACCAAGGCAGCATAAGAACAACCCACAATTAGAACATTTACCACACAATGAGAAGTTTGGAAGCATCAGTTAGATTATCATAAACCTTCCAGACACCACAAAAAGATCACTAAAAAGCCATTTGTGCTTCGTTCATGAGCTGCTGTCCTATCAAATAAAGGAACCATTTAATTTAGGACAGATAATCACTCTTCATTTTGTTGAGCTTTCCAAAAAACTTCACTTGTTGCAGAGCTATTTTTGAGTCTGCTTTGAGCAGGTTTGAGCTCTACCATCCTTTGAAGACCTGAACTCCTTTTAACATTTGGTGTACGCAGGTAAAAGCTTGTCTTTTAAGACATAAGGTCAAAGGCACTTCCAAACCAGCACTTGACCTTCCTGAAATTACCATCTTGAGAAAGGGCATTTTTTGGCGGTATTATCTGAGAACAGAGAACAAAAGACCTTTTTCGTTGTACCAGGGCTGGCTCACCCACACTCACGGGTGGTTCAAAGGTTTCTCCACATTAGAAGTTGTTCTCTGCAAAGTTCATTTTGTCCCTTTTCCATTACGGATTGTTTCTGAAGAACAACGAAAGATCCAAACCCATTTGCTAACCCTATTTTAAGGACGACTTTCAAATACAGGTAGTAACTCCCAATTAAGGTTTTTATATGTTCACCTAGGGCAGGAGTACTTATGGCTCACACACCTGGCTCCCAAAAGCCCACAAACTCCAGAGGTTTAATGGTTTCTTCCTCGGGTAAAAATCTCTCTGCTGTGATCAGAATCATTACAAACCCATTTCCCAGTCTGATACCTCACTTTCAGTGCTATTCCACTCATATCAGGGAGCACGTCCCTGCTGGGCTAAACAGCCATCCTGATTTATTTTTTCTAGAGAAGGAGAAGTCACTGGGACACAACACCTGGGTTTCTAACAGTCCCCTTCTTCCCTTCCATAGTAGACAGAGGATTATTTCCATGACAGATAGCATTTTTACCATGCTTAAAGAACCATTTTCCTAAAAATCAGGGCATTTTCATCCTACAAAAAACATTTTTACAATATTTCCCCAATTAGAAAATAAAGTCACGCCATTGCTTTAGCTCTGAGAGCCTTTTATGGGCTATGTCCCTTATATCTTTCATTCTGTTTGTATTTTGGGGGAAACAGCACATGCCTGAGGTATAGTTTACGGAGGAGCTGAAGACATCAGCAGTGAAGGGGAGCCAGAAACCCATCCAGGAGCAAGAGCAAGAATCTCTGGGAAGAGACACTTCAGCACCTTGTAATCCTAATTATCAGCTCCTCTCCTGCAAAGCACCTAAAATATTCCCTGTGTTGCACATATTTTACACTTAATTCTGACTTTGGAACCAAATTTTAGAGCTTCACCAAAAAAAAAAAACCAACTAGAATTAATCTGTGGGCTCATGTGTGTGTGTCAATATTCTATACACAGTTTTAAAAGCCTGGATATTTTAGTGATGGATGGCCATCACTAAAACATAGGCATACTGGCATTGCAGAAATCCCACGAACTCTTAAGATTACTCAAGTGTTGGAGAAAATTAACATGGTGAAATATGCAAATTGCTAATTGGCAACTGCATTAAATACTATTAATTGACAAGAATTTAGGTCCAATTAAATTTAGCAAATGTGAGAAAATTATTCAGCTATTTGATGTCGCTGAGTAATTTAGCTGATATGATTATTGCTTTCATGTTTAGTGGCCACTAAATGAGTATCTGACAAGAAATGTCTGGAAACCAGAAGATACAGTGTACAGATATTAATTTATAACTTCTAGAAGCCAAAAGCTCAAAATAAATGGTTTTAAGACAGGCCACAGATAAGCAACATGCAAGTCATAGCACTCTGAATAGCTGAGGGAAGAGTATGTATCAAATTACCTCTCACGCCAAGTTCTCATGTTTTAGAATTACAGAGCCTGGGGTTTTTTGTAGATGCAGTGATATCAGTGCCATCGTTTTGCCCTAGACCAAGACCACCAGGCCCAGCACGAAAATGTAGGAGTCTTCATTAGACAGTGTCAAGGATTTAGCTGGAAAAAAGTCTGTATTATAAACTCCAGTGATGATATGATTTTTTTTTTCCTTTTTTTTTAGCCCCATGCATATTAAGGATGCCTCCCTGGACTTCCGTGCGCTAGAAAATTTATTTCAGTACATATAAATTCATTTTCATAAAGTCAGAGCTTTCAGTAGCATAATCTTATTTAATTATAAAGCATGACATTTCAATAAGAAGTTGAATTTCTCTCCAGCAGGTAAGTAACTTGCCATGCTAACAACAGACAACACAAGATTTAAAAACAGAACAGATCATCCCCTTTCCCATTATGGATTGCTCATTTCTCATCAGATTGTTTTATTAAAAAAAAAGGACAACAGCTGCAGGTTTTCTTTCTATTGGAATGGATATGCTCAGTTTTTATTTTAAAAGTTACTTAATTTTAGGTTCACTGTGCTGTGCTTCTAGTCACATTTTATTATTTTGTATTGGGCACAAAAGTCCTCAAATTGTGGGATGATTTTTTAACAGGTCAGGATCTCCATGACCTACATCCCAGAGTATTATTGGTATCTTGCCACAAGGGATTATGTTAACCCTTCTACCTCTCCAGATCCACCTATTCCATTTAAGTCACCATCCCTCTCTTCCCAAAACACTTCCTTTTAATCTTCCGAAAGACACACCTTTGTGATTAATCATACCTGAAAAACCTTTTCAGTTCAGGTATGAAAATGCCTGATACAAAATCAAGCCACACCCTGACAGCAGACCACCATTTACTGCCCATTGTGTTATTTCTTAGGGCAACTGCAAAAAAACAATTTTCAGAATTTAGAAATATTGCTGCTTCACTACTACTTCAGAGAAAGCAGGGGCTTCATAAATAATATTTTGTTTCTCAGCACAACATAATGTTTTGGGTGAACATACTATACATTTCAACCCAGAACTAAACATCTGGGGGTTAGATGTAACTAACTTCCAACAAAATACTTCAATGGGAAAAAAAGGGGGGGTGGTAATGTTTACAAATATTGGAGAAAAATCTTTTCTCCTCAATCAGGACAATACATTTGGCTGAAGCTCACAAGTTATTTTCATTTGGAGAACATATCACTCAAAGTTGTTTGCTACCTCATGTCACTCCATCAGCAGAGAAAGTACATCAAAATACTCTTAGGATTTGAAGTTTTTAAAGTTACTCTCGAGAGCTCAGATATTTTTAACCCACTGTGGGAGTCACAAGAACCGGCAATTTCCTCGTGCATCTGAAAGACAAACCTTTACAACAAGCCCATTGTGGGGCTTTCAGAGCATGGTGCCCACACAAACCTGGGCATCAAATTTTCTTAGTTCTAAATACATCTGCCCCAGATGCCTTTGAAGCATTGAAACCTCCTTATTTTCAACGGGAATCATCAAGTCAAATTAAAGTTTTATGACTTCCAATGTACAGCCCTAAAGACTGACAGTACGACATGCTTTGGAACTGAAGAGAAGACAGACAGCACTGAAGGCTCTAATTTGTCTTAAGGAAACAACTCTATCTTTCAAAGCTTGTTCAAAAAATCATGTAAATAACAGAGAAAAGATAGTTGTTGTTTATTTCCTCCTCATCTCACATGCTAGACAGTGTAAAAAAGAAAAGTCTTTAGAAATCTAGTATCATACTGTACTTTACCAGCCCTTCCCCAGCCTCCCATACCAGCAACCAGGCAAGAAGTTTGTGTTCATCGTATCAGAAGGACAGGAGTTCTCCCAGAAAAATTGCCTCATTATTCCACTAATTCAGTATATTACCTTCTACAGAAAGGTAATTAAAAAACAAATAACCAAAATACCAAAGAACCTCTCCAAAAAAAAAGGAGGCAAATCATTTTTCCATCACATTTAATCGCTCTGTTGCTCAGTCACAAAAGCCCAAACCTCAAAGGGATCCTGGGCAATGAAACCCCTGGCTCAGTTGGGTATTTTTGATTAAGCACTTTAAGTAAACATTTCCCAAATTTGACAATATTTCCATTTCATTGAGCATTCTCTGTTGTTGTGTGCTGTGCTACAAAACAAGCATCTGCTGCTTCATGTTTGGTTCTGTGCAGCTGTACCATCCCATCTCCTACCCACCCACTCCAGCACCAAGACTCGTGGTGCTCCCAAAGCATCTTCACAGGTTTCCACACCTTGTGCACATTCAACCACTGCATGTATCCAACCTGACTGATGCAAAGAAATAATTCACTAAATGTACCAATGGAATTATAAACAGATCAACCAAGAGCATGGACTTCTGACTCAGTTCATCTGGAGAGATGCTGGTGTGCACCTTGCATACAAAAATTAAAAGAAAATTATTAAATGTTTCAAAGAAAGTAACATTAGGATGACGATCCAGTAAAAATACACTTAGATGAAAAGCATTAAGAAGTCCAGAATTATGTTCTGGGTGCATAACTGAAACAGACATGTAGATTACTAATGTCAAACACATATTAACTCTTTCTATTTTTCAGATTTTAAAAAAGTTAGAATAGAAGACGTTATCAGAATTTTTTAATTTATCGTTAAGCTAAAACAGAATGGAGAAAGGACAATCACTCCATCCTTGAATACAGCAAATATCTAGTAGAGAAGCCAACATATCTTTTTCCTACCTGTTTTCCAGACAAACTGGTGACCTCTCCTGGCTTCCAGATCAGCTGTTTGCAACATTAAGAAAACAAACAAAAGGAAGGGCTTCCCCAGGCTCTGCCATGCCCAATGAGGAGAAACCCAGTTCTGTTGTAGAAGCATAATTCAGATAATTCAGTCTCTTGTATTCTTTGGTCCTAGAATTAACAAAAAAAAAAGCCAAAAAGAGAAGGCTTGTTAAAATACTTAAACCACCAAGGCAACAGGCTCAGCCTAAGGGTAACCTGGTGGCCACTGTGAATTTCCCAGTCCCTGTGAGCCAGATTTGATGAGGACGAGTCTATTACAGGTGCTTCACTTGGAGAGGGAGAAAAGAAAAGGAGGAGGGGAAGAGAGAGACGAAGGGCCAGCTCCCAGAGGACCTACAGTCCCATCCTACAAAGCCACTGTAAAAGCTTTTAGCAGGTTCTTAAGAAGAAATCTGCCAGTGACAATAAATGGCAAGGGATCCAGTGGCAGTGTGTGGTGTGTCCCTTCTTTTCTCTATTTATCTTCAGCAAGAATGTTATCATGATATAGGCAGACTAAAAAAGTGAGAATGGATTCCATGCACAAAATTCAGCTCCAAATCCAGACCCCACGACCTACATTTAAGATCCAGGCCTGGAAGTGTTTTAGTTCCAAACCCCGTGTAAACATGGGATACACAAGAGCAACATCAGAAATGCAGCAGGAAAAGCAGGGTAACAGGGGTTGCTCATTAGCACATGATGGACCAGCTTGAAAGGGAAAAACAGACACTACACAGGCATTTCTATGGAATTTGGGACACTCATTCAAGTCCCTTGGAATCTTTGAGCTCCAGATCAGCAATCAGTTACTCCAGAGAGGTCTCTCTGACTAAGGGATTTTAATTAAGCTCCCCAATACTTCAGACAAATACCAGAGGCACACTGTGAATGAGACAGGAATGGATCGAGTCCTGCTGCTGCAGCAGTTTTAGACCACACAATTCATTAAAATAATCACTGAGTGGTGCTGGAAGCAAGGAGGAGTGTTTCTCTGGTCTCCATACAAAGCAGGACACCAGCTCCTAAATGCCAGCTTCAGCAAACACCCACATTGTTTATATACTACAGAAAAGCTCCAAACAACAGAGATTCAGAAACTCACACAACAAAATAAAATCTTAAAAATTCCACTTCAGTCTAGTAATTCCAATCTCTGTGTCTCTCATTCCACAAGATGACCAACTAGATACTTAGTAAGGCAGATTTTACATGAGTTTCAAGATATTTTGGATTCATCCATATTCAGGTGGGAACAATTTGGAAATCTCAAAAAACATTCATGTTACTTCCACATCAAACAAGTTTCTGATGTAAATTTACATATTAATTTTTCTGACACAGCAGCTTTTGTATTTATGCCGTGTATTTATACCAAGCTTCAATTCTCCACAGAGTTCTACTTATTAGCGATTAATCCTACTTTTATAGGTAAAAATGTCACATCCGTACTTGTGTAAGGATGGAGATAACACCTGTCTTCAAGATTTGTCTTCACTGGCATAATCTTGTTGATTTTCATTAAAATTATCAGCTATTAGAAGTTCAGTCCAGAAAATTCTATTACATTCCTAACCTTATGAAAAGCGACATTGTCATAGCACATAATACACAGCATCATTCTTGATAAGAAACTGAAGATAAATCTGGAAATTGTACACACTGAATATACAGTAGAGCTTTTAATTTCAGGCTGTATTCAAATTGCTTTGAAACAGTTTCTATCATGATAAATTCATGCAATTACATTTAATCAGATCTTGACTAACTACAGTGGGAGATACAACGTAATATCTGTTATCTGCTTTAGCTCATTCTTGTGTTTCAGATGAACAGCATCTCATGTACAACCTAAAAACCCACCAACCTGACCAAACACAGTAATGTAGGCAAGGACCAGATTTATGCTTTGCTCATGTCTTCTGGGTTAATTTTATTCAGAATTCACATTTAATTCAGAAGGCAACCCAAGCCCCAACACCCAGGTAACGTAACACAGACCACAAGTGGCCTCGTAGGAAGCACACAAGCTCAGAAATCTTGAGCATCATTGAGAAATCCGATGCAGCAGCAAGGTCCTGGGATGTGGAGAAGAAGGGCCCTCAGACATCCTGCAATTCAGCATTTTTTGCCCATCAGGGTGGCTGCTCACCTCACACAGAAGAGCTGAGGAGGAGCGACTCGCCCAGTGCCTTCAGCATCGCAGTCACCATCTATGACGGTCGGAAACCAGAGTCACTGACTTTCTGTCAAGGGAAAGAGAAGGAATCAGTGACACTGGCTCCAACACCATCCGCACACAGAGACACAAAGCCAGGAAAGGAATTATTCAGATGCTCAGATTTCAGTACTGGAGGGGAGCCACACGCCCAGCCCTGCACAGACAGCACTCACTGGACTTGCAGGGCAGCTCTCCAGGGCCAGCAAATGCCACAAAAACAACACAAACAGGCAGGGGCGTGAAATGGGCGAATCCAAGGAAACCTCAGATAACAGCTGATAAAAATGCTGAGATTTTTAATGAAGCACCAGTAGTGCTCACAAGCTGCTTTCTCGACACAGTGCCTTCATCTCAGCATTCAAAGGGTCAGCAAACAGCAGCACAGCCCTGGAAGCAGCAGCCTCCTCCCCAAAACAAGGGTTTCACATGTGTTCATTCTTTGGGCAGGACTACAAAGATAACTGGCTGCTGCTCCCCACGGAGCAAGAACAGAGATTACATTAAGTCAGAAAAAACAGAAATAAATTAGACACCAAGACATTGATTCTAATCTCCCCCACCCCAGCAGAGCTCAATAGATTCCACTGATTTACACCCCAGCAAAGCACAATAAAAATTTGTCTGTGTATCTAGGTTTGTGTAACACAGTTTGGAACAGTAGCTGTTCTGTCCTGATACGATAAAAAATTATTGCACAGGCAACATATGCTATCTACAGAAACATGAATAAATTACATTATGAAGGCCACCAACACTTCACATCAAATTTAGTTACATGATATCTCAGCTCCCAAATGTGTCAGCATGGCTAGCTGTAAACTGGCAAATACAGACAAAAAAGGAGAAAAAAAAGAAATTAAATTTTTAAAAATTGATTTCATCGACACTAGTCATTAAATTGATGGAATTGCTTAAATATCATAAAACCATAAAATGGTTTAGGTTGGAAGAGACCCTAAAGATCATCTCATTCCAAACCCCTGCTACGGGCAAGGATACCTTCCGCTATCCCAGGCTGCTCCAAGCGCCATCCAACCTGGCCTTGGACACTTCCAGGGATGGGGCATCCACAGCTTCTCTGGGCAACCTGTGCCAGGGCCTCACCACCTTCATATTAACATATTATTTCCTAAATATGTTCAAGATATGAGCTTTAATATGAAAAAATGTTTAGTCAATATCCTTTATAATCCAGGCCTGGCCAATTAATAGTTTGCACTAATGAATTCTCTTGAAATTAAATAATGAGGTGCTGCTTCGATATTTGGAGGACTAGTCACAAGTATCTTTGTCATTTTGCTTGGTTTGTATGGAATCTTGTTTAGGAAAACAAGGATATCATGCATTAGCTGTAATGGCTGGGAATATACAGGCAGTCTTGAAAAAGCCATTGCAAGTTTTCTAATGGTCATAACAACGCATTTACATTTTCTAATCCACTGCTAATTCTCTTAATGACAGGATTGAATAAAACTAGTTTTGAAAAGCAAACTTATTTAAGAAACCTGCATTTCTGCTGAAAGCATGGCATTCCAGTGACAAAATGTTAGAAATAAATAAACATGCATACAGCTGACAAGAATCTGATTTCTGATCAAAATTCAATTTAATTCTCAGCCTCAATGAAATATCCAGCAGTCAAATCCTGGTCTAATCCATGCTTAGCTAGGGAGAGGAAAAAGTCTCCGGGAAACTTTTCCCATTTTCCAGCCACTGCTGAGCAGTCAGAGGCAGGTTTTTCCAAGTGACAGGCACTGTGCTAGTCCAAGACACATTAGAGGCTTCGAAATCATCCAACAGTGAAAAATGAAAGACTCATGGCCCAATTTTGACTCTCCACTCTCACATAATGCATTGTTAGAGAAGGGACCAGTTGCTCTTTCTCCAAGTTTCCACAGGGGTTTTTCCAGTCCTTCCGCTCCATTTCTGTGGTTCAGCCTGACTCTGCTCCAACATGGATTTACAACATTTTTAATACTGAATTTAGAAAAAGATCATCTTAAACTGTTCCAAACCTGAGACACGATTTCAGCCTTGTCATACATCAGTTCAATTCCCCCTGACTTCACTGGGAGTTGTGACCTTTCCCATCATGGGTAAATCTGACCTACTTTTTGGTATGAGATGGGAATGCTGACAAGAACACCTGGGTAGCTCTCTCCATTTAAAACACATGATGCAATTAGAATAATCCCAAACACTTTAAATAGCAACAACTAAAAAGAAGAGCCATTACAGATGATATGTGTGGCTATAAATCATTTGCCAGGTGTCTAGCACAAAGATAAGCATCATTAATCATGAATAAATTTTCTTAATACAAATGTAAGCAGTAACTGTGCAACTGTTTGCCTATTACACACAAACCCATTGCGTGTGATATTCCAAGATAATCTGGATGTTTATATCATACTCTTTATCCTCAGAAAAAGTCTGCCTTGCCTGCTCAGAAAGCTGTTACCCAAAAAGCTAATTCTATTCTGTCCTACAGCAGCAGAACTCTGGACTTGTAGCAGCAAAGGCTGATCACCACAGGCAAGAACTGTCGACCATCCCTGCGGGAGAGATTTCAAAAAAACCACTAATGCTAGTGCTACAGGCACGGAGTTTAACAAAATGAAAGTGTTTGGAGTCACATTAGTCAAACCAGGAACAGGTATTCAAATGTAAGTACCTATGTGCCCAGTCTTTTATTTAATGATGAACATAGCTACACTAAACTTCCCTTACACTTTCACACCTAAAACAAACGCTATACATTTTTCCCCTTACACATTCGAAGGGAGACAGTCTTCTGGTTAAGGCAGAGGCACCCAAAGTTCACTCCACTTCCAACTCTGTCAGAAACTTCCTGTGCAAAAAGTCACCTAAGGTCACGCTCTGACACTAATACTTGATTCTGCAAGCGCTCCCCGTGATTTCAGCAGAGTGACTTTGCATATATGAGAATGGCAGCTTGATTTTCTATACCTCCACTACCTCACCTCCAAACCTTAACTGAGAATATTTGCTCTTCTTCCGGGAGCATTTCAGAAAATCCTGGATAAAACTGAGCGAATGAGCGAGATTTACACATCACGTTGACAGCTGCCTGACAACATTTTTATCCTAAGTGGTCACTTATTGGGAATCCAAACATTAATCTCCACATGAATCTCTGGTAATTTGCTACAATAACTGTGAGGGTAAATAATGCCTGAAAAAGTATTTGGTGTTCACACATCTTCACAGAGAAGGTAATTCCAAACAATGAGCAGACAGTCTCAACCAGCCTGCTTTGGGTGCGAGGAAGCCTGCACAACCTCCAAATCAACAAAGCTCAACAGACATTTCATGGTCCATCTTCAGCTATAAACTTCAACAACCTTTCTCAGCTCTCCAGTGCTGGAAAGCTCAGTAAGTCATCACTATCATCACCACTTATATCTGAAAGTTTGGGTATTTTGGAGATGTTTATAATCAAAACAGTAAGAATCTATTACTTTCCCTTTTTTCTTCTATTCAATTGTATCCAATTCTTGTTCCAAAGCTGTAGAAGATCCTGGGAATTAAAAACAAGAATATGCAATTACTGTAGTGCCAGTGAATTGCTTCTTAACTTACATCAACTTGTCTGGGGTAAAAAACACGAATCCTAAGTTTTCCTGCTTCTGTACATCCTAAAAATGTAACAAAAGCAGGTTTGAATTTAGAAGCTTAATTATAAACTTAGCTAAGTGGATTATAATGAAAGATGTTCCAGCAAGGGAACTCAGACTGATGCATTATGACTACATTAAAGAAAACACCAGAGAATAGACTTTCCATCAGTAGAACGACTTTAATTACAACAATGCTGGAGCAGAACTGTTCTGTTAAACAATGGTGCTCTTACTTCTCCTTCACTCTGAGTACTTCCAATGGACTCCACAGGAACACACTTGACTTTCAAGAATATAAAGTGAATGGGATTTTCAGACTATTACGAGAAACCCAGTTCAGGAGATCAGTGAAATACAGATGAAGCAAAATTTACTTCATTTGCACACAAACATGGATGGTTTACACTCCCTCAGAAGGGCAGGAGACTTCCAAGTCAAGGATTCAGGAGTCTGTGCAAGGCACCATCCTGATAGTTCTGTCCATGACACAGCCACCTACAGCCCCCAGGCACACTGAGAGCAGAACAAACGATGCTCAACAACCAAGAGCTCCCCAACATCTCCCTCCACAAACTGCATTCAGCGTGACCAAGTGTGCAAGTGCCCAGGTGAAATCCAAGCCCTGGGCTTCTCAATGGGATTTAACAGCCATGGACATTTTGGTGCTTTTGGTGTTGTATCTTAGCACTCAAAGAAGGGTAATTTACCTTCACAAATGTTCTTCAAGCCATTATCATACCCCTTGCAGCAGGAAAAAGTACAGAGCAATTAAGATCAAAATGCTCAAGATTGTCAATAGGCTTCTCTCGTGAACTCAGGCATTGATTTTTTTCTGAGCAGCAGAACATAGAAAGTGTCCAACAACTTTTAAGTAACCTTTTCAGGCTGCTCGTGCAGTTTTATATATTTAATTAAATACAAAAACAAAGGCTGCAGAAACTCAAACCACCCATCTCGTCAACACAACAGCAGTCACCTAATAAACTAACAGAGTCCCATTTTTACCCTACATAATTTGGGGGGGTTATTTTATCTAGGTTATGTCTATAACCCTTATACACTACAGCTAAATGCCTCACGCCAGGGTTCTCAGCCAGCACAGCAGAACACAGCCCGGAATAAGCTCAGCGATTTCTTCACATTATAGCACATCCTTTCTGTAACAACAAAACTTTATAGCTTTGAGGGACAAAAAAGTTTCTTTTTGTTTATTTTTCAATGGATAGAGAAAAGTTTGAGTCTATTATCAATACACTGCTCTGCTGTAGCTTTTATCATTGGCAATGGATGAACTGAAGGTCCTTTGAAACTCAGCTATATCTAAGAATTGCTGTCACAGTTGCACAGATCTTGGATTACTGTTAAATTGCAATTAAACAAAGGCAAAGGGAGCTGGCACTACTTCCAACACCATTTCAGTAAATGCTATTGCAAGTTTTTGTTCAAAGAGGATTACTCTCACTTCACTGGCAAAGCACTGCATATAATGCACATTCAGCAGTATAATACCATTTAAAAACTAGTATTTGAAATTATTTTCCTTCAAAAGGCAAACCTGGAAATCAAACTCAGTAGAGAGCAAAGCCCCTACTTTAGCAGCAGGACCATTCACACAGAAAACAGCAGAAAGGTTCAAAGTCACCAATTACAAGGCAGCAGAGTTTCAAAAAAAGAATAAACAACCTCATAACCTCTGCTGCTGGAACAACGGCAGATTTCCTGAGCATTCCCATTAAAGTGCTTTCAGTTCGGAAATTAAATTGCTTTACTGCAGTGATTTTCTTCTGCATTCTGATATTACTTTATATTATTTGACATTAGTACAGCATCACGGGCTGTAGGTCGGGGTTTTTTTCTCTCCTCACTGGGATATGGCCACCACGTAGAGTTTATCAATCTTAAACACAAGGTCAAAATAATACAATCAAGTACCACCAGGCACATGAGCTCAGCAAAGACCTGGGCTCTGCTTAGCAGGGAAGGACCATCTGCTTCCCTGCCACAGGACTGGCGTAGCTGAAGCTTATCTCCAATTTAAATTGTTATATTCTACACTTCTACACATCGACCAGAGCAACTGGGTGCATGCACACACCCAAACCCCTGACCAAAGAAACAACTGCAAACAGTCAGGAAAATCTTACCGTTTTAGCCTGTTAATCAGTTCTGGGGAGAGTATGTGGGCTTCCATTTTGAACTTCTAAACGCTGGTGACTTTGGCTAAAATAGCCAGCCAAACATGCAGAAGCCACTTTCAACACTTCTTAAATGTATAATTTTCCTTCTGCTGTAACACACAGACTATGAATAATTTCTTTTCCACAAGATCTGTACCTCTATTTGTAGACAGTCATTACTATTTTGCCATTTGCACTACCTAGCTGTAGCCCATACCCAAATGACCTAATAAGAAGAGACACACACATACATCCACAAGATAGATCCCATTTCAAAAAACCTCATTTCCAAAGTGCTGAAATAAACATTTATTCCAATGCATCCTCTGCCATCAGCTGTTTATTTCAGTGCACCAAAGAATAAACTTGTAGGAAAGGAGAAAATAAAGAGCACAACACACAGCAAACACTGAAGCACTCCAGAAACACACAGGCTCTACAGAGTTCATCAAGCACTGACTCTGTACCTCTTCATTTCCTATCAAACATCGTCCATGAAGTCTTGTGATGAAGTCTCCTACAACAAAGGCTTCATAATTTCCACAGAATAAATCCTGTATAAGTCAGGTCCCATGTCAGAATATGTATTTTAAATACTTATAGCTAGATTTGTCAAAACAAATTAATCAAAAATATTTTGTGATTCCTTAATACTCATTCATTGATTTTCCTTCTATTTACTTTGCAACATTGATGTTAAGTGGCCCAGGCAGACAGTATAACAAAAGGGTTACGAAAACTATATTGTTTAAATAAAAAAATAAAGATACAGCGAAGGCTAAAAACACAGGGGGAAAAAACCCAAATATTGGTATACAGAACCTCTAAAAACTGCTTCCTGAGCACACACACAGATGTCAATGTGCCCACACTGCACTCTGAATTCAGCTTTCACTAACTGCCACACAGACTTCAACTCACCTAGAGCAACACAGTGCAGTGGGACGGGATTGTACTGAAGAGCAGCATCTGCTTTTTAGGTGGAATTCATTTTCAGAAATGCACGAGCTGCTCCTCCTACCAAACTTCCTCACGCTGCCAAGCAAGGGACTCCAGGGAAGGTATCCAGACCCCCTTTCTCCTGCCAGGGCAGTATCCAGGAAGAATGTGCCTCTCCAGAAGATGCACACAGCAGCCAAGTGCCACACCAGCACATCCCATCTCTTCCTCCAGAGTGTGAAAAGCGCCAGGCAGGCACTCCAGCTCAGTACCTGGCTTTAGGATGTGTGCCTGAAACTCAGGCATTCCCAGGCACTTGGCAAGAGCCACAGAACCAGGTGTAAAAATGTGGTTTTTCGTACCAAAACCCACTCATAATACCTGCACATTTATTTAAAAGTGATCTTGCTTTCATAGATTAACTATGCATGGCAGCAACAAAAACTCCAAATTGCCATACAGGCAGTTAGAAAGAATGACACTACCCTTTAAAGCAGTTGGAGCAACCAGCTGAGTAAAACCATACACCCAGTCAAGAGTTCTGTGATTCTGTTACCTTTTCCATTCCCATTTCTTTTCCCCTGTTGCCAGCTACAGTTCCTCACTCTATTTTATTACGTTGGAAAGTGTAATCTCTTTAGGGTGAAAAATATATTTGCCCTGAACACAATATAATATGATTCACACAGGGGTCCCTGACACTGTTGCAGTGTTGATACAAAAAATAATCATAATTATATGAACTGATAAAAGGCCTCATTGTAATATTATTTAAGCAAGGTCAATCGCCCATGCAGGTTGCTCTTACCGGAGTTCACGTTACATCACTGGTCCCATCATCCTGACCTTCCCTGCTGTCATCCCCATCACAGTTCAATTAACAGAGGAGTCCTGCAGTGGCTTGATGAGCATCTGCTGCCTCTACCCGGCAGTAATTCAATAAGGATACGCCATAGGAAGAGATAATGAGAAGTCAGCCCAGTTGTTCTGTCTCCCTCCAGGAGAGCAGATCAGTTTGGTTTGTGGGAAAGAGCATGACCTATGAAAATTATCAGTTAATTTTGTATTTCAGAGCTCCAACATGCAACTTAAAGTGTTATCTGGTTTCTCTGGTGGTGCTGCCCACAAGGATCCAGAACCATTTTTCCTGGTGAGTCCCTGATTAACAACCCTTCCCACACCAAAAGAATTCACCTTTTCAAATTTTCTCTCTGCCAGTTCCACCAAAGGAATGGTTTCTATTCATGCATTCAGCAGTGGTTGGTCTGAATTAAAAAATTAAACACCTGAGCAGAGAAAACAGGCCAAAACTGCTACTGAAGTAATTCAGGCAGAATGAAATTCACACACACATCAAACCTGGATGAAACACTTCCACAAAACCAAAATCTCCTACACTGCAGATAGTGTCAGCCTGGGTCTTCTCTCCCTGCCCCACAGAACATTGTCCTCAATGGTGCCCAAATTTTGTTTCTTTCTCCATTTCCTTCTGCACCTTTCCAGCAGAGACTTCCCTTAACTTCCACCTATCATCTGACTCTCTACTGTTGCTTTAGGAACATTTATTCCATCTGTAAAAACTCAGAGCCACCTACAGTCCCTTCATCTTCCACCACTGGATGTCACAGGGACTGGGGCTGAGGGATATGGCTCTGTGTGGAGTCTTGCCTTGTGTTTGTAGTGTCCTTATGAGTTTTGCCGCTTTATTTCAACAATCTTATTCACTGAAATAAGACATTAACTTGATTTCAGATACAATTTTCTATTTTACATCTCCTTAATATCTTTAAGGCACAGATTTACTGAAGATGATAGGCATGAGAGGAGAAAAAAGAAAGATATATTTCCTCCCTGAGTTCTGCGAGGTGATCAGTGAACCATAGTGAATTTACACAGCTGCTCATTCCCACAGCTCCACATTCACGGCTTCATTTCTCTCAAGATCAGCTTCATTTGAGCCATGTCCTTTCCCATCACACAATTATCTGCATTGCCCCAAAGACTGCCTCCCTGCTCTGACCACTCTTTCTGCTGAGTACAGTCATCAGGGCAGCTCATTCCTCACTCATGGGACAAGACAGCTTGGCATGTCCCTACTTCAGTCCACCCTTCTGCTCAAAGTAGGGCCAGACAGCCGTGAATCACACAAGATACTCCACACTGTCCCCAATTGTTTTAATTTTGCTTCTGTTCCCACCAAAGAGCTCAGCCTGCCAAGCTCACACAAACTGACATGAGATCTGAAGTTGTGCTTCACCTTGTCCAAGTCCCACAGCCAGGACCTTCCCCCATCTCAATACCATTCTCTTTTCTCCATTCAGTTCTGCCATCTCTTTACTCACCAGTTTCATCACCTGCTGCACATCTCCTCCTGGGTACCTTGTCCTTAATCCTCAGATCCTTCCTATCCTTTGCCCCTAATCCTCTTCTATACTAAACTAGTTGATTTCTTCCAAAAGGCAACAGATGAAATTTTATTACATCTACCACCTTTTCTCAGCTTGGTTTCTTATCCCTTTTCTCACCCTACAGTATTTTGTTCCTTCTAACTAACCCTTTGCTCACTTGTATTTCCCTTCTATTTTCTGATTCTCTGGGGGTCATTTCTCCCACATATTCTCCCCTCTATTGTTTTTTGCCTTTTTTTTCTCTTGTAGAAGCTTGGAGAGGAAACACTAGACATACTACATTTACATCCAAAAGAGGATACTATAAGAATTTTAGAGTTACAAATAATCAGCATTTAAGAAATCCTAGAATTAAGGTTGCCTCGCAGGAATGTATTAAGATAGTCAGGTTTCACAATAACATCTATTTTTACCATATTACTTAAGTCTATAATAAAATGCAATTTAAATCTATCTTTGACTTCTTTTGCTTTTATCTATTCATCACATTTGCTTTCAACCCTCTCTTAAAGCCTTACTCATACTTCTCTTTGAAACAGGCAGAAAGTACCTGTAAATCCAATAACTGCAATTGCAGAAAATGTTATTTACTTCACTCTTAGCAATTAGCATTAAAAAAAAAATTATTTAAATATATTAGGTTAAATAACTCAAAATTTAATAACCACAGCTTCCATTTGGTTAAAGAGAGATTCGACATAGCCTATGCAACAAATGCTACCAGAGAAGTTAGTCATGTTCACTGGCTACTTTTGATTTAAAGCTGCATCTCAGCATTAATAGCAAAGCAAAACATATATATAACATATTTATAACAACACATACATTCGGTCATACAGGGAACACCTGTAAGCTGCAAGCAAGGAATATAAAACACTATTTCAGGACAAGGATGGAAAACAACTCAAGTGCCAAGACAGGCATAGAGGGATATTTTAGGAACACAGCAGTAGGAGGAGGCTGCCCAAATTCCACTGAAGTTTCAATCATCCATACTTAACTTGTATTTTGTCCACTGAAGTTTGGGATGGTTACAGTAGAAAACATACAAAAACACATTTGTCATACTAGCCAAGGTAAACTCATCAGACTTTTGCAGGTTAATGTATTTCCCTGCTCATTTCTTCCACTTTTCCTGATTAGCTGAATTAATAAGTCAATTAATGCATAAAGCCTTCTGTAAAAGCACACCCAGATGGATGTTTACCAGACTTCAGCCTTCTTCTCCATGTGTTTCAGAATTTAAATAAAAATTGAGCCAACCTTCAGGAGAAATCAGTGCTGGCAGAAGCTCTCTTTGTGGGTTCACACTAAGAGAGATTAGCAGCTTCTGCAGTGAAAAAGCTGTGCTTGAACCTGAATAAAATCTTCTTGCTAACTGAAAGTATTTATGACTTCTTTTACAAATACTCTCAGTATTAAAACCTGCATCCACTCCCAGAGGCTTGTATTCCACATTATTTGAACTATTTTACATTCCTCCAGCATTTTCTTCCTTCAGAAAGATGGGAATCTGAACTAAATACCGGACTTGATAGCAGCAGTAATCCAATATATCTGATTATGTTAAAAAAATCTAAAATTAAATTAGAACTTAAATGGCAGAAATAAATATATTGCAAGCCCTAGGCATTCCTTTAAAAATTGGCCTACCAGGCAATAATATTTGGCAGAGGCAGTACAAGAGCTGGGTCATAATTCCATGGATACTTTTTTCTTTATGTGGTAAAACTAGCAGGGAAGTGGGTTACAACTGGAGTTAAAACTCCATTTACTATGTAATTTTTACTCAGTACATGAGCCCTTTTCTAAAGGACTGCAATCGCTTGGCGTTATACAAAAAGATCAATATGTAGAAAGTGGAAAATGTCTCCTGTCCTACTTTCAAGAGTGGGATTTAGTCATGCCAGCAATTGTTTCATATGATCATTCCAACTCTGAGATAAAGGGAAGAACAAACTGGAGAATTTTTGGTGCCGTGAGAAGTCTCTCCTCTGAATTACGGGAAAACACACATTTGCAAATATAAATACGCTTAAAATCATGGGCTCTGCTTTTCCTCTATTTGTTACTCTTCCCACTAAACAAATTTAGCAGTGATTTGGATTTGGTGTTAATGAATGCCGAAAGCAACTTGGCATTCCCTTGCCAAGGACTTCCATAAACTGCAGTTCAGCAAAACAAGACAATCTTCTTATCGTGTGTAAGAGCTCAATTAAATCATCCTTTTAATGTAATCCTATTTAGTGGCTCTCACATTTTCTGTCCTGATGCTAGTGATGTTAATGGCTTAAAAAAAACCACGGAATACAAATATACAGAGGTGGAAGGGAAGGACAGAAGACAGGAAAATGCAGCTTCTGTTTCACTGAAGATCATCTGACGGGGGAAAAAACAAAACAGCAAACCAGAACCAAAGAACCCCAAACTCAGAAGCATGGAAACAGCTTGCACAGAACATAAAATCCAACAGTTTTCCTGGACCCCAGTCCAATCTTTCAAACACAATACAAATCTGAGTTGAGAAAAACTGCTCCAATCAAAGACTTCCAAGCAATTTTCCGAAGTTTGCCTGCTTCAATCTGCAATACTTACTTAGAGGTCAACACCTTGCTAAGGAAATCAATGATTATTACAACAAACATTCAAAAAACCACAGGAGAGGGCTCTAGAACAGCCCTGAAAGGCACACAACTCTTTATGCAGAAGCGACTAATCTCCCAGAGTACTATGTAAATTGGCTAAGCTTAAAAGTTGCATTTAAAATTATCCTCAATATCCATTACAAAAGAGAGGTACCTACCCACTGATAAATTAGCAATTGTAATAAGGGACTGTAAGGCTAAGGGTAAATTGATTGTTGTTCCTGATTTTCCCTTTATTTTAATCCAAAACTCTCCAAATTGCAAGAAATAAAAGTACAGGCGAGAGGGTGAGCAAAAAGCTTTTGACTGCATATAAAACATATAAAAATAGTGCTTCAGTGTATTTCCATATGCTGGAAGCAGCAGTGAATATCATCTGTATAAATCTATTCCTAGCACAGGTTTTCAGCAGCATCCAAGACTTGAGAATCAATTGTAAATTTGTATTTTGGATTAATCAATAAGAAAAAGCACGAGACACACTTTAAACAATATGCAGCATTTAGCAGGCAGATACAGCTATGCATCACCTCATACAAAATAGATAGAGACATTATTACAAGCCATATATTTTTAATCTTAAGGAATTTATTTGGGAAGAACTTTAAAAACTGCTTTTAGAGAATCACTTGACGGGGTCTGTTAGTGGTGTAAGACACTGCCAAGGCTGTGGGTGCAGAATCTAGTTGGTGCCGGTGGCTCCGTGGGCAAGGCTGGAACCCACACACACACAAAAGGGAGCGTTTCCCGCAGCTCCCTGTGATGTTCCAACACCTCCAGCAGCTGAAGAGCTGCACTGGAATATCAATGCATACCCTACCTTCAGATGAACGAGCTGTCAGCACAAGGCAGAAAAAAGGCAGGTTCATAACTACATAGAACATAGAGAAGCTGCAGATTCCCTTGCCAAGCCCACCTTGAGAGAAGGTGACCCCACCAAAGCCATGAGGACTCTCCAAGCTCAGGTCAATGCTGTCAGACTCACTGAAGCAGCTGTCACTCTCAACACTCAATAGTCCACAAATCCCACATGAATAAGTGACAGATGTCACATCTCCCAAGAGTGAAATGATGATAGTATACACTCAGGAACTGATGGCCAGCTCAGAGGTGCTTCTCTTCTTTGCTGGCAAGATTGATGTCTGGTGTATCAACAGGGGAACAGCACTTAATCCATGAGGGAACATCATACAGACACTGATAGACTATCCTACACCAGTAAGAGAAAGAAAAAAGGAGTTTTTCTCCTTCTCTATTTCTGGATTAGGCCAATTACTATCAGATATTTGAATGATGACCCTGGGAAATGATTCCATCTCAAACAAAACTTGTACCAGCATCAGAACTAGGTTGAGCAAAACCATCTCATTCCAATGCCAGTTTGTCAGATTGTTGAAGCAGTACAGAAGGATCAGGGAACCACCAAGACCCCAAAACAGGACAGCAGCAGTGCTCCAGGCAAGGGAAGATCTTTGGGTCAGAGGCAGCAGGACTCTTGACTCTCTCTAAGGTGCATTGCTTGAGATGAAACCTCTCGAGGCCTCTCAGGGATGGATGTGCCAGTAAATAGTCATGTACCAGCTCCACTAAATCTCCTAAACATTTACCTGCATCGTTTTGTTATCTCTTGGCAGCCTAACACAATCTTGCCATGCCATGCACACTCCACCAGCAAACAGTGAACCTTTACATTATCAGTGATTTGAGACAGAACAAATGCTTCCATTTTTGTGGTATTTCAGTGGACACTTTATGCACCCAAACTGATATACAGACACTGGAACACAGGGAAAACTCTGCTCATTTCCCCACTTCAATTATTTGCTGTATTAAATATCATTTATTAATGCAAAACAACTTGTAGAGAGAAATAAGTCAAAAGTACTGACTTTCCCTTTTTTCTCACATAGCATTTCTCATCAGAGAAGACCCAGGAGTTGCTCTCAGAGCTAAAAATAAACATATTATTCTATGAAAACAGGTTAATTAGGAATGCAGTTACAGAAGTAAAATTCTTTCTGCTTTTGTACATATACACTTCTCTAAGTGTCCTCATGCAAGTCTATACCTTAACAGCTCTCCAGACACACCCACCAGAATCTGCTCAGCATCCATGCTTGTTTCCATCCTAATACAGAGAAGTTTCTGTAAATTCAAAATCTATTCAAAGGTTGTTTGCTACTGTTTAATTAACTTCTGAACAAATAGAGATACCTGTTTTCATCCAAAATTTGTAATTTTATTTTCTCTAATGAATACTGCCACTGTTTAAGGAGATCACTGTGCACATCCAGTCTCACTTCCCACATTAAACAGACCAAAGACCCATCCTGAAAACACATGTATCCAGGCCATAACTTTCACTGAAGCTATGATACATACTTTAAATATGGATATCACCTTGCTTTGAAAGTGTTAAGAGTTGGGAAATAAGGAATTGTGTATTTATGTAAATTCTTCTTGCAGTTAAGCACCATTTACAGCTATAAATTTGAATTTTAAAGTACCAAATTAAGAAACAAACAGGTATGTAAGCAGTGAACCCTGTCTCTTCTGTACCCTTCCATTCCAATACAGCAGTACGAGTCTGACTGATGGAAAAAAAAAATTACTGAGGGGAAAAAAAACATCACTGCTTTTTAGCAAATACCCTCAAATGTGACCAGTGATTTCAGGTGCCCCTTACAGGACACAGCAAATGGGCTGGGATTGCAGAAAGCAGGTGATGAGACACTCCAGAAGCCAGACTCTTTTACAGGCATCTTAGAGAAATGACAAAGAAATGTATCCAAAATTATTCACATTACATACACCATTGCAAGTTCTCTTCTGATTGCCTTAGGGGGGTTAGAACAGCAGCCTGTGAAAAATAAGCGTCCATCAGGCTCCTTGTGATTTCCGGACACGCTCAAAAAAAGGGTTGTGCTTCTACATAATCCTGACATGCTAGGTGTTATTTGGGGATTTAAAAAGACATTGTAAGGATCCTAATAAAATCTATTATATATTGCTATAGGATATGAAAAATACTAAGATAGATTTAAAAAAACCCAGCTTTCAAAAAAGGTTTTAAAAAACCCAGCTTGTCTAAGCTTTTGTAAAGAAGTGACTCCCTTCTGAAAGGATCCAGTTCAAAAAGTCTGTACTAGAGGAAAGAGAAGCCGAAGAGAAAGGAGAAAAAACATCCAAAAAAATTATGTCTAGACAAATCTGGTGCATACACTTCTTAATTAGTGTAATATATATGAATTTTTCATGACAAAAAATTTGATTTCTTCTTCTGAAGAAAATCAGTATGAATTTAAAGCTTTCTCTAAATCTTTCTTTAAAAGACTGCAAGAAGCGCTAGATAAACCCTCTATCAAAGGAATTTATGCCATTTGATATGAAGTATTACAATACTGGACCTGAGTCTGCCGTCACTGAACTCAAATGAAATTTGTTAGCAACCTAATCCACTTCAGAAAAAAGCTGCTTGGTTAAAACTTGTTTTACTTTATTTCCAGAAGGAATACTGCCTTTCTGGATAAAGCCCTGGACCATGTAATGTATTCAGATGAGCAGTCATATACATAAAATACACTCATTAATGTACTTACTGAATGTGTTTATTAATAACTCCATTTCCCACAGCCTCTTAGAAATACCATAACAAGAAAACACGTATATATTGCAGCAAAGTGCAAAGATGGAAGAAAAAAATCCATCAGAAATCAAGTTCACTCGTTTGTTTAGCATGACTCCTCAGTCATGACTGCTTCAGTGCCTCAAACGGAATCCAAGTGGCCTCTTGTATATCAAGCTGGGTTTCTGATGCAAAACAAAATATTTAAAAAATTATCAAAATGAAATCTGAACAGTAGCTACCCCTTCTCCTTGCTAAAAGTTATGATCTCATTTTAAAAGCAATTAACTCATGTACTATCCCATCAGTGTGAAAAATGTAAATCTTTATTTCCTTTATGGTTTTACCTGATTAAGAAGGTGTCTCATGGATGTACCGAACCCTGGATTCGTACAGATGCTCCCTAGACACTTCCCTCCAGTTTCCAACACAACCTCAGCTGTTTCATCAGCTCACCAGTGCTTCCAAGTCCTTCTCACGCCCCCCCTCTGCACACAGGTAGCAGCAATAGATGGGATGCCCACCACACATGGAAGGCTCACCGCACACAGGATGCTGCAGCCTTCCCATTCGTGGGAGCACTCAGTTTGTGTCTGCTCCAGGCAGACACCAGCTCCTATTCCACAAACAGAAATGTAATTGCCTTGGACACACCTACCACCATGAAATCTGGTTCAGACCATGCAGCAGAACTGAGGCACGCACAGTCCAGGCTAAAAATAAAATTTAATAATACATTACACACAAGCTCATAATCAATTAGCATATATAATTTGGCAACACATCCTATATTATTTGATACGAAATTGATTGTCTGCAACTGGCATGGTACAAGACCTACAATTAAAATTAATCACTCCTACTACAACAGGAAAAAAAATTCCTCCATAAATATTCCTCTTACAGTGTACCACTACTTTGTTTCTTTTCCTTAAGGACCAGATGTATACATTGTGCTATTATATCAGAATCTGCTTTATCTCAGAAGAGGAAGTTTTGTGTCTTTCATGGTGGCAACATAAAATCTGCAGACATCACCTTGAATGCATTCTAAGGGATGCTCAGAAAACCAACAGAAAATTAAAAGCACCTCAACACATCTTAATGCTTTAAAAGAGCACACTGTGGGGAGAGGGGGCAAATCCCCTGATGTTTTGCATTAAAACATCCAGTACAAAACTGCAACACAGGACTACGGCAATGAACCCTGAATGAGCATCCAGGCCAAGGTCTAGAGCCCCACAGAGCCACGTGGGCACAGATGGTTCGAAGTAACATCCACTTCCAGATCTGCTGGTAGAGGTGAAGCTCAGCAGACAAAAACCAAGCCTGGGTACTGCTGGGGTACTGAGGGAGGCAGCAGCAAGAGCCCTGTCCTTGGACACCTGCAGTTATGGCATGGATGGTGGAGCTGTCACCTGGATGCCCTGGAGCCTCCTCGCTAATGGGACCACACGGATCCTGCTGCCACCCCAGAGCAGGAGCTCCACGTGTGAGCAAAACCCAGGGTTTGTCTCCACCAGCCCCGACTGGCACTCCTGGAGCGCCCAAGCACAACCTGCTCTGCAGCTGCTCTCCTGCACAGCCGCACCAAATCGCTTTCCCTTTCTGCTCACAGCAGTTAAGCAGCACACAGAAAATTGAATCATAAGGGCAGACAAACAATGCATCACACACCACAGCACTAGGAAATCTTCCTGTCTTCTGAAAGAAACCTACTGCTGAAGCCTTAATTTGAAGGAATTGAAAGCCTCATAACAATTTACGTTGGATTAAGGTTCCTGCCCAATTAAATGCCAATACTGACAGTCCTAGATGAGTTCCCATCTTTTGAACAACCATCAGCCACATGCTTACAGGCAACAACATGTCAGAGCACACTGCACTTTATCTGCCTTCCCTCACTGCAGATTATGTTCCTCGGGGATGCAAAATCTCACAATCCAACTACACCAGCTGAGAACTACACTAAATATTTCAAGCACCTCCAGTAGCTGATGGGCACCTCCACTCCTCTCAAAGTCTAAGAGCACACCAGTTTCTTCAACTTGTAGGTGACATGCACAGGAAAAATCAGCATCTCTCTGGAGTCATTCTTGAGATATCCAGCTAAGCCACTGGCCACTTTCCCACCAGCCAGTCCAACCAATTGCTGGAAGGCCACTGGCTCACATCAGCTGGAGCAGGCGTCCTTCGGTCTCATCCATCCTCCCAAGTTCATAGAAATGTTCTTCCAACTTTTGAGAGGCCATAGCCCTGGTGTGAGACCATAGCCCTGGTGTGAGATGGCATTCTCTGTGAAGGAAGAGTCCCCCTACTCCCTGAGCAATGAGCCATCCCTTGCAGCAGGATCTGCCCATCACCACTTCATCAGCAGCCTCAGGCAGGGAACAAGGTGTCAGGCTGACACTAGTAAAGGTTTCCTGCTTAATGGTCATATTTGAAATGTGTCACAAAGGGAAAATATCAAAGTGTACCTGAAATTTTAGTCCATCTTTAGCTGCAGATTCCTTTCACAGCATCTTGGAGCTACCAGCTGCGAAGATGAATTCAGCAGCGCTTCTGCCCTGCAGAGTTCCATTACCAAACCAATCCCTTCCCACCACCGTCCCATCACGCACTATGTCTGAGCTGGAGACCAGGACATGGGGTAGTGTCAGGCTGGGCAGCTGATGCTTCTTTCCTGGGGATGGAGCTGCTCAGAAAAGTTCTGGCTTTTATCTCCACTGCCTCTCTCTGATCAAAGCAAGGCTCTTCATCCTCACCTGAGCCTGCTGCCGAGACAGCTGTGCCGATTAGGAATACCTCCCATCCCCCATTCACAGAGCTGGATTACACAAATGCAAATGTTACACAAGAACAGCCTCTTCTCACACACTCTCACAAACGTAGGTATCTCTCCCTTCCCTTCCAGCCTTCTTAATTTCCATTTCATTTTTAATTTGCATACTCCTTCCAGCCTGGTTTTAGCCCATTTACCACACTACAAATGATTTATAAAGCTTAACAGCAATCATGTATCATTGTCGACATACATATGTTTGACTAGACTCACAGCAGAGAGCTTGTTTTAGCTACTCAAAAACTATTTGCTATATAACAACACAGATGATTCACTTGATACCAGTGTTTCTGATAATGTATTTTCTGCACTGAGAGCAAGGAACCACAAAACAAATCTGAAGAAAGATCTTGGCCACTTTCAGTGATAATTCACTGCTTCTCTTTCTTGCAGAAGCCCTGATGCATTTCATGTTCCAACCTCTGTGACACCTCTCAGATGTTCTGTCTGAGAAAGCCTGGATGGGCAGAACCTATCCTCAAGAGTTCTCACTGTGTTCTCCTTTCTGTAACTAAGCAATATAGACCATCTAAATGGGCACGGCCAAACTGTGACACAAGTTTGCCAAAAACAATCAGTTAGTCCTTGAGGAGACTCAGGCTGCTCCTGGGATAAAATTCCACTCCTGAAAATCAGCTTGATTTCATGATCAAGAGCCATCACCTGCGCTCCTGCAATTCACATGTGTTACCACCTATCACTCCTCAGCACGGAGCAACCATCTCCTGTGACCTTGAAGTTACCTCTTCCTCCTGAGAGACACAGAGCAACAATTTCATAAAGTGGTGGCAACTTCTGGAAACCCAAATCATATTGATTTTTTCATGTCTGTCTTCATACATCTGTAATCCCCAATGACTCCAACATCAGTATCAGACAGCATAAGCATTCATCTTTCAGTTTGCTGTTGAGTGAAATGCCAGCAGCTGACAGCCCCTGCTTCATGGGCATTTATCTGCAGTGTAACACTGCTAAATAGAATCTGATTCTGAAGCTGTCTCAGCTGGAATTTTTTTATTTCAACATCTTTTTCATTACTTTATTGGTTTAAAAATACTGGTGACTACCAACAACATGTTTGAGCTCACACTTGTCTACAACATCCTTTAGTCCATCTCTAAAACCGTGTCATACTGCTGGATGTTCCTGTGTTGGCTGCACCTGGGGATCAGAAGCATTTTTGTCCCTACAACCCCCTGGTTAGCTACAGTATAACCCAAGCTGTCTGGGGGAAATGAGAGCAATACCACAGAACATGTACAAAACTTTCCCAGCCTTTTCATTTGCTTAAGGTTACCAGTCCCTCCAGTACCATTACCAGGGCTCTTGGCAGTACTGGACCTGCATTTCTCACATCTGGAAAAGCACCAACAGCCTCTGCAGTCACTGAGCATCTGAGGCAGCATAGAACATTTAAGGCTTTTCCTTTTCTTGTTCTGGGCCCTTTAATGACAATCCTGACACATACTATGTATACACTGATAAGAAGAACTTGGTACCTCTATGCTCTCCTATTTTTGGCAGTCTTTTTCTAAAGTACAGGTCTACCAGCCACCATTCCTTTCCCTGTCATGGCTCCAAACTTCCTAATCTAACAAAAATAAAATAAAATAAAATAAAGTAAAATAAAAATAAAATAAAAATAAAATAAAAATAAAATAAAATAAAAATAAAATAAAGCCAACCCCCAAACCCGTATTTAATACAGACTGAAGAACCAGCTGCTTGCACAGTCATGGACAGGAGCAGTTTGCATATCAGAGCTTGAGAAGCACTTTTCAAGGAGACTCCATCTGCAGTAACTAACTCATTTAGAGCTCTAAAGCAGCTTTTTCCTTCACAGGAATGCAGGGAAGGGAAATTCAGCCTGATGGGCTTACTACCAGTTTTTGTTCAACATGTGCATAACACACCACTGGTGGCCATGGTGCAGTTGTAGGTGTGTATCACCCCTATTTATGTGATAGGATGTGGCTCTAACACCCAGTTCCTCAGAAAAAAACCACACACAGCTCTTCTGCTCCAGGATGGAGGGGAAGAGGGCCAGGAGGAAGGACATACCTTTCTCACCTCTTACTCAGCCCACAGCTCAAAACCTTCTCTTCAGCAAAACCAGTTCTTTTTACACAGGTTTGACAGCAGCAGCCTGAAGGCAGGGTATCCATAATCCACTGTGCTCAGATCCGTGTTTCAGTGCCCAGCCAACACACGGACCCACCCATCATCTGGGCTTCCCAGAGCTGCCACGAGTGCTGGGACACTGCTCCACAATTTCAAGGAGCTAACGTAAAAATTGATTCAGCAGAAGCACAGATATCTGTGTTTGTGCTGTCTATAAAAGATAAGCTGAATGATTTCTGATGACCATCTGTTAGGAATGGCTATTTAACATTCCCATTTCGACTGTTGTTTCCATCCATTATTTACCAGACCCTGAGCTGTATTTGCCAATGGTTAGAAACATTATTTAAATTACAATACAGCATCACAACCACTTCATTACAATGTGGCATTTTGTAATTTGCAGATATGATAGGAGAAGACAAATTCAAGCTTAAAAGCTATTTTGTACTGAGGTACAGCATTAAGCATCTGACTCAGGGAGTAGAGACTGAGAAGTACATGGGTGAACAACGATTTCCAAAGGGATAAGAAACTGACCAGCATCCAAACAGCTGATGGCAAAATAAAATTCCAACATCCTTCTCTTTTTTTTTCTCATTTGTTGGCTCTCGTCTAATATTCCTCAAAATCCCATTCATAAAGGTTTAAGTTCTGTTGCATTGCTTCTTTTTTGTCTCAGTATATGTATTACAGCTTGCTCAGTATCTTCTACTCTCTTTCTTCCTAATTTCTTTGTAAAAATATTAGCAAATTTTCCAGGAAGAGGAATAACTGTCAGAACTGGAGTGTAATCCAACGTATTTCCACCTATGAGGATTAAACTATGTTTGACCCCCATGTGGTGGGCTTGATGTGGTTAAGATTAATGAGACGATTATTTCTAGCCGAGGTACAAGGCCCCCAGTTGTTTCACTATTTCAGCACTAACCACCACACTCCTTCTGCAGTGTTTGATACCCACAAAATAATTGTGAGCAATTTTTCAGGAAGACATCATGAGTATTACGCTTATTAAAAAAAAAAAAAAAACACAGAAATCACTGAGATGAAAAGGAAATGGGATAAGTTAGAGCCACTGGCCTTAAAGCTTTTCATTTGACAAATTTATATTCCCACAAGATATTGTGCAGTACAGCACCATCAATTGCTGCTGTTCAGCTGCCCTCCCCCAGGGATCTGGGCTTACAGCTCCAAACACCGGCACGTTAAGGCACAGACAGTCCCCACGGATCCTCACAGGGAAGAGAAAACCCACACACGTAGACAGGCTGCTACACAACGAGCTCTTCCAAGGTGTGTAGGTCTCTATCCCAACAGACTTCTCACAGCATCATTCGGTACTTGCTAATATTGAACACAGACATGGCTATTTTAGAGCAGCTGCAGCCTCACAGAAGTGCACAGTGAGGGACCGGATGATGCTCTGCTCCACCACTCTTGACCAAAGCCTAACAACTGGTCAAGGAGCTGTGTACGCGCTGTGACACCTATGCTCAGCAGAACAGGGAATGCAAGACTCCTGACAGAGCCCAGCTGGAGGAAGTCAACCACTTGCTTAAGCTGAAACCAGTTTTTTAAAGCATTTCAAAGCAGGGACAGCGGCGAGTTCCTCTGAGTAATGTGTGTCCAGGAAACTTCATGTGAAACCTCTACCTATGCAATAAAGGGTTCATACCATGTAAAAACCTTGTACCCCCGTGTTCCTTAGGAGTTATTTAAGGGACAGGACTTCTGGTCTACAAAGACACTTGAAAGAAAGAGGAGATACACATCTTTGGAATCTCCACATCCTAAAAACCCAGAGTGTAATCTCACTTTAAGAGCTGGTACAAATTTATACTGAAAAGATCTTTTAAGTTCTCAATATATAAGCTTATATAAGATGGACTTTAAAACAGCAGCTTTTATAATACGCACTTCAGTTCACCAGAGGTAATGAGTAGACATTTTTAACAAAGTTCATTATAAACCCTTTTAAACATGAACTACATTTGAACTTCCACATCTTATATGGCAATGATTCGCTTCAGTTATTCTCTTAATCCAAACAAAGAAAACGGATCAGCCATAAAGACCTCCAAACCAGGTAATTAGAGCAAATGCTTTAAATTGAGGTAGAGCTGCGGAAGTCAAACTTTAGGCTTTGGTCTGATTTGAGGAAGTTGGTTTTGCTGTTTTGTTATATATTTGCTGAAAATGTATAACGCAGAAGCATGACTTTCTCTAGTTCTGGTCCCCAGCCCTGGAGCTGGTTGTCTGAGCTTCACTGATGGACATCACCAGCCCAGGAGCAGGACTCCCACATCATGGGAGCACATGCCTCCAGAGGAATGTGTTTTTCCACCTCCCCAACCATGCGTGCACTCACCTTCTGCTCAGTTCACCAACAAAAGTACTCAGGGGAGATGCTGCACACCTGGCATGAGACTCACAGCAGAGGCAAAGGACCACCTCCCCAGGATGAGCCAGGCACACAGGTACAGCATCACCAGCTGCTGCACAGGGGCTCCCCTGGCCCTCTTTTATTTTTATGGCAAGTGAAAAGCAGCTTAGTGTCCTACAAACCTCTGCCACATTCGCCAGAGCACAAGGGTGATAAAAATGACAGAGTTACTCTTGGGGAAAAAGATTCAGAGAAGCCACAAACTGCTAAGGGCTTCTGGGCATTAGTGTGTGGGAGAAGGAATACAGCTCAAATTCAACAAACCACACCCTCCCTCACAATCCTCTCCCCCCTGATTTTGGGAGGAGAGGCCTCAGTTCCCTATATGCCAGCAATTAGAGCAAATATCACCTGTCCCAACTACAAGAACTGTCTGGAAAGGTTTTGCTGTCACCTTCAACAGAGCAGGATCAATCTTATCAGATGTAAATTCCCTGGCTGAGTGGTAACCACAAGGTGACATTCCCTAACTGAAGTTGCACAAAGCACTTTGCAGTAATCAAACTGTGAAAGTAAATAAAAATACTTTCAAAAGTTAACAACTTTTTCCTTTGACATCAGCACTCTTCAGAAATGCTATGATTATTTTTTTAACATTAAGAGCCAATCAGACAGATATTACAAGAAGAACAGACTTGGAATTTAGCTATGAAATTTCCTTGAGGGAAAGAGTTAGAGACTTTAATATGAATTTATCTCTTAGCATTGAATTCAAGGTTCAATCAAACAGAAAATAAAAAGCAAGTTTCCTATTACTTTCATAGAGCCTTTAGTTAAAAGAAACAATCTTTAACATTTAACAGAATATAAAACTAGCCAAGCTAGAAACACATCTTGCCAGTGCTCCAGCAAGTGGTAGTTTCCCTCATTAAGCACAGTAATGACACATTTGTGAGGTCTCTATGCCCACCACGAAGTATGCAGCAAGTTAATGAGACTCTGCTGGGGGCTCACAGCCTCTGTGTGTGAGATGTGGCTGATGCTGAGCTTGACACCTTAGCCCTTACTGCAGAAACACCCATCAGGGAAACGGAAGGGAAGATGTATAAAAACTTCCCACAGCCACCTTTAGCTATCAGGAACAAGGTAGAAGACACTACATTAGAGATACTGATCAATTCTGCAGAATTGATATTTAATCAGTCAGGAAGTGATTGCACTTGGTGCAACTGGGAGGCCAAAGCCTGTCTGTAAATGATTTTGTCAACAACAAGGAAGAGTCTTTAGGAAAATTTCTTAAATTTTATCCCCTTGCTTAGACTAACCAAAAGAATGCATTTATATGTTCTTTTGGATCGAAGGCAGAGGAGGAAGGGGAAACACAGCGAGCAGAGGTGGGATGGTATGGATTGTGCAGGGGCAGGAATACAGCCTCACAGGCCACAGTCCTGAGCTCTTGGCAGTCACCCCCAGAGCAACCAACAACTGCAATTAAAATACCCATATCAATGAAAACTTAAATGTATTTGCATCTATTCATACCTGTTATCTGCAAAATCTACTGCAAGTGTTTAACTTACTGCCCTGTTTATAACACGGCTTAATTAGGCCCCAAGGGTGACTTTTAATCTAGTTTACACCAAATAAATCCTAAATCACCAGCATTAGCTCAAATATACTCCAGAGTAAACAAGGTAGGAAGTTATACAAAATGCCTAACACAAACATTTTTGTTCCTGGGTTTGTAGTTGCCAAAATCTTCTATAGATTCCTCTCAAGCAAAGTTTTAAATCGTTTTTTCTCTACAGACTCGATTCGCCACATTGCAGTGCAGTCTATAACCTGCTGGTTTAACCTACAAAAACTGCAGGTACAGGGCACTGCGGCTCTACAATCACAGAACTACTGACAAGAGGGAAAAATTAATCCACACTGAGTGCCATACTGCTGCTGACAGACTCCTAATGGTTTAGTTGGCTTAGGTTAAAGTTTGTGTAGCTGTTTCTGTGACTCAGTGCAGGTGAACCAGCGCTGTCCCCCAGGACACCTCCAACACAGCCACTGCTCAGGTGCACAGGGCAGGGGCTTCCTCCTGGTGAGGGTCCATTCAAGAAATCAGCTCTGATATGAGCTCCCTTTAGGAATGATTCCCAGCTGCAAGTGAGATCAGAGCGCTGTTTGCATTTTGCTTGGGGCAGATAAAGGCAGGGGACACATAGGGATCCACAAGTTCCCTTCATCCCCGCTGTGCTTCCCCAAGATGTGCCAGCAAAGCCACGGCCTCCTCCAGTCCTGCTGCCAGCAGCACTGCCTATCACCTGGAAAGGCAGGAGAAGGTGTCTGACATGCTCTTTTCCTGTGCCCCAGAGAAATTGGGCATCATCTGCCCAATAAACCTGGTTATCTATTGAACAGACAAGCCAGAGTCCTGCAAGCCTCTTCAAAATCAGGTTGGGTACATCCCGACAATTGTATTACACAACACTGCCCGATTCATCTTTTTATTCAAAACCACTCTTTACAGAAGACAAATGAAAAGCTGAAACAACAGAATCCCTCATTGCTCCCAGCATTCTTCATTGCTAGCAAAACTGTTCCGGTAACAGTGGAAGACAAATGAGATTATTTCAAGGCTGCAGGCATAAATTATGAATATAAATGCTACGGAACAAGTTCCTTCACGCTGCCCCTTCTCACACGCGGCCAAGGAAGCAAAATGCGGGCAGGAAGATGAACAGGATAAAGCCAAACAGCATTTTAAGTTTTGCCCTCAGCAACTAACACTTGGTGCATATATATATATATATATATATGTGTGTGTATTTCTATATTATTGTATTTTTTTTTATTTATTTTTAAGATTGTGCCCAGGCAAAACCCCTGCTTTCAAATTTTTCCTCATTTTTCAATATCTGGGCAATTAAAATTAAAGCAGAGGTTCACTTTACAGCACTATAGCCCTGGAGTCCCTCATTTTTCAAAAAGTTTGCTCTGTAAAGCCTGAAACACACAGTGCTCTGAGGTTTTTTCCCATTATCGTTTTTCAAAGCTTGGCTCTGGGTTTGGTTTGGAGGGGTTTATTTCTCTTTAATTTCTATGCTGAAGTGCTGAGAGGTACAGTAAGGATAGGTGCACACTGTTAATATTGCTACTTCTCTGTGGATTTATTTGAAAAACAGTAGAAAGGCTAAAATGACTAAAGACTGTAGTTTTCCTCTTCATTAAACTTCTCCTCATCCATGCATAAACACCTAATTCTCCACTGAGCTTCCCAGAGTATTAAAGTCATTTGAGAAAAAACGCAGACAGCATCTTACTTACATTTTGTTTTACAAAAACAGTTACAGCTCTGCAGCAGGACAGCAGCAGCAACAGGCACTGCCACCACCCTGCTTGGAAAGGAAGGCTACCCAGCTGACAAACAGGCTGGAAGTGCTCCAGCAGAGAAGACAAGACAACACATGACCTTCTCCCAAGAAATCCAATCACAGACTCACAGCAGGGTTTGGGTTGGAAGGGACCTTAACATTCATTTGTTCCAACCCCCTGCCATGGGCAGGGACACCTTCCTCTAGACCAAGTTGCTCCAAACCTCATCCAACCTGGCCTTGAACATTTCCAGGGATGGGGCAGCCACAGCTTCTCTGGGCAATGTCTTCCAGTGACCTTTGTCCTGTCACTCCAGGCCCTTGTCCCAAGTCCCTCTCCAGCTCTCTTGGAGCCCCTTTAGGCACTGGAAGGTGCTTTAAGGTCTCCCTGGAGCCTTTTCTTCTCCAGGCTGAAAAGTCCCAGCTCTTCCAGCCTGTCTCCAGAGCAGAGGAGTCTCCTCTTGACTTGCCCCTTGGCCTTGGACTCGTTCCATAACCCCTGCACTCCCTCCAGGAAAAAGCAGCAGGCAAGGAAGTTAATGAACTCTTGTTAGGACAGCACACCCAGCCCTTTTGTAGGGCAGCTTCTGAATACTGAGCACACAGGGGAAGCTGGAGGAAACACAAAACACTCCAATGAGCACAAGGACACCAAGCCAAGGCACCAGGACAGAAATGTACACACAGCACTAAGGCTCTCCAGAGTTAACTCATGAACCCATCCCAGGGGATGTCCTACTGCAGGAGGGGGGGCTCCAAAAAAGAAATTGTTTTATGGTTGCCAGTGCTTAAGTATAAGCTTCCACTGTTTTTTTTTTTAACTTCCACGGACCTGCTGTCAAGTTTTCCCCTCTCACAGATGAACAGCAAAATCACTGCTATTATAAAGTTGTTTTAAAGTTGTAGCTCACTTTGGAACGCACATGCTACTTTGATTCTGACAACCACCGTAATCACAACTTTCTGCACTTAAAATGTATCCCTGGATTTAACGTTGTATCTAGAAAAATAAAGCAATAGCTTAGAATTAGGTTTAATCCATCAGCCCTTTAGTTCAAGGCTGGCTGAACAAAATAATGAACATGTGGTTATGGAAAAAACAATGCACTGAATGATTATGGATTGGAACCTGAAAAATGCAGTACTTTCAATAAAATGTTACTTCTTAAAATCTATCAGTTGCATTGATTATACAATCTTACAGCATTTTTTCCTACTTAAATATTAAAAATCATATTAAAAAGTTGAGGCATTAGTTATGGATGTTGATTGCTCTGTTCTAAAGTCAGCAACAGTTGCTCTGTTAAGTTTCCTCAGCCTCAGGAAACGTTTACCCATTTGACTTTCACCACGCCATTTGCACAGAAAATAACAACTGCCACAGAAACAAATCTAGAAAAATAAATTCTAAGAAATATTATGTTTGAGAATTTTATATTTTATGCGACAGCTGGAGCACAGCAGTGTTTTGAATGGAAGCAACAGTCAGTGCCTTTATGCAGATATTGTGCTCATGGATCCCAGCCTTTACTCAGATAAAAGGATTCCTGTGATTATGTTAAGCATGGACTATCATTAAGATAAACCAATAAAAGCCAATTAATGCCACAACATACCACACGTGGTTTCTATACAACATTTCTTTGATGGCTACACACAAAGGTAAACTGCTAGTTCTAGCAATTAGCAGTTTTCATGCTTTGTTAAGGTAATGGAACTCATCCAGAGAGAGAAAGGTAATTGATGAAGGAAGATCCCACCATGGCCATTAGCAATCCAGCCAACAAATTGCTGCTCTCCTAAGAAATCCACTGTAGCAGTGCACAATCCAGGGATGCTTTTTCAGGTAAAATTTAAGTATCACCCATCATATCTAAGGCCATCTCTACCATCCCACACCTCCTCCAGCTTCCAATAACCACATGAACTACTCAACCTTTGCTGTTATAGTTCATGGTATTACCCCAGCTAAAATAGCTTGCTAAAATCACACCTCTGTAACTCTGAGTGGACCATTTATCTAAATTTAATAATTTCAGTGCAGGTTCTGTCACCAAGATTTTGATGTTGTTTTAGACCAAAAGTTAAAAGCAGTGAAAATCCAACAGTCTCCAACTCACACTGGGATCTGTATTTAAATCATGAGAGATCAACTTAGAATCACAAAATGGTTTGGGTTCAAAGGGACCTTAAAGATCATGTCATTTCAAATCCCCTGCCATCAGGTGGGACACCTTCAAATAGACCAAGTTGCTCCAAGCCCCCTCCAGTTTGGCCTTGAACACTTCCAGGATATCCAGGGCTTCTCTAGGAAACCTGTGCCAGGGCCTCACCACCCTCACAGGGAAGAATTTATTCCCAATATCCCATCTAACCCTGCCCTCTGCCAGTATGAAGCCATTCCCTCTTGTCCTACCACAGCATGCTCTTGTCCAAAGTCCCTCTCCAGCTCTCTTGGAGCCCCTTCAGGCACTGGAAAGAGCTCCAAAGTCTTCCCAGAGCCTGAGGATCAGTCATTAACCTTCTTCCCAACAGTTGAGCACTGGCTCAGCACAGCTACCATATGAGATGTTAACAGTCATGGTATCTTTGCTAAAGGTTAATCACATCAATTACTTTTTTCTAAAGCAGAGATAAAGATCTATTGGACTGTTCATTGCTCCTCTCTCAAAACAGAGGGGAGATTGCTGAGAAAAATCTTCAGTTTTCATTCCTGGAGGAATGAAAAAGCAGAGAATTTTACATTATTAATGAAAATCCAGGCAATTAGATAAGTAATAGCCTCCTTCCATTGCACAATACAGTTAAAGTTGCTTATAAGGCTTCCCGACAGACCACATTTCAAGCCAAATTAAAGCAGCTTTCCCAGTTATAAGTCTTGTCTTATGCACTCGGGAGCTGCAGGGTTCATCTGTGACTGTCATTAAAACTGAACTGGAGTGGTTTATTTCATCCTGCAACTTTTTAATGTTCTGGCAGATTATGAAGGTTATCCTTCCCACTTATATTTTACATCAAAAACATGAGAGAGATGCACCTCACCGCAGCTCCTTATTCAAAATACTCAACTGAATCCCTAAATATTAATCCAAGTCCTAGATCTGAATGAAGCCAAGAAGGGTTGATATGAATGCAGGCATCCCTCATCCTAAGTAAATCTAAATCTCCACCCCCATCCTACCAGCTACAGACTCTCCAGTGAATTACCAGAAATTCCGCTGGGAACATGAAAAAATTATTGAAGAACTTCAATCAAGCCCAGAATATTTCATTAAGCTGTCTCAGTTGCAATTAGAGTTTTCAGATAAAAAAGTACTTTACATAAGGATGTTGGAAAAAGTTTTAGACATTTAAAAGATGGAATGTGTCCCTATGGGTGTACATATGCAATTCAGAAACTGGGAGGAAGGATTCATCTGTTGTAAAATCAGAGGAAGAACTGAAACTCACTCTGCAGTACAAACAATCTTCACAAAGTGAAAGATCTCTTAACATAGTATTATGAAAACAAATATGAATCTTGGGTAGCCTTTCCCACCCAGTGGACTTCAGTTTCCCATATGAGGAATGAGCACAAGTTCAGTTGGCTGTGTTAAACAATTCCTCTTCTATCTGGCACACAATAGTCTTCACTGAATATTCCTGGGTCTGTGCTATGCAGCCTTGTTCACTTGTGACAAAATTTAAGATAATTTAAAATATAAAAACAATTATCGCACACACACTGATAATATTCAGAGGAAATACACGATGCCTGGTGAAAAAAGAAAACCTAACAAAAAAGAGTGTGCAAATCCTGTACGTGAAGTGCACTCTAACTCACTGGTCTTTAACAAAAAGCATTTTATGTAGATCTGATGCTCTTCGCTCAAAAACGACCAACAAACAGAATAATGTAACTACTAAATGTCAGGATGTGACATACTGGCAGAATTTATAGCATGCTAGCACACTTGCACAGCACTATGTTCATTTTTAGTAAGTCTTGCTACTTTTTACAGTAACTCACACTTATTAAAAGATGTAGCTTTATGACATCCCAATTAAATCAGGAATTCTTTTTAGATTTCATTAACTCAACAACAATGTATATTATAATAATAATAAACAACAGCTCCACTTTTGAAAAAAAAACCAGCTAATATATTCAACATAAGGAACATAACAAAGGCAGAACTGCCTCCATCACTGAGCTCAGCCCCACAGCCACAAAAAGGTGTGGTGGAAGTTTAACCTACAGTTAAACATCTCTGTGTGTCTCCTCAAGCACTACCAGCAATTTCGAACACCCAGCAGCAAACCAAGCCTAGAGTAAAACACAGCAGTCAGGACAGCAGAGTGAAACAGAAATACATAACAAATTGTGGGCACCACCATCCTTTAGGTCAAACACCCAGATGATCCAGAAACATGCATGACCCCATGTGCTACAGAAGAAAGCCAAAAATCTCATCTTTGCTCAAGATGAGCATGCTTTCCATTCCTGAAGTCTCATAATCCAATTAACCCAAGCCCACACCTGCTGTGACCTAACTTTAACACACTGTAGACAACATAACCAAATTCCACAAAAATCTGTATACTCAAAGTTATATGCCAAAGAGTGAAACTCCCTTGAGTACAGCAGCAGACAGAGAGAGATTTCAGATATAAAATTTCTCAGACTGAGATGCCATTCCAGGACATCTCTCATTATTGTTTAAACCCTCAGTTTCCAGGCTAAAATAATTTTTGACAAATGTGTGTCCAGGTCAGCTGTTGTCACATCACTCATCCTGAGATGTGGAGTTGATCTTTCCTTCACCCTATCAGTTATTTATGGAGGGGTAGGAGACAGGATGGAAGAGGGACGATAAGCAAACAGGGCAGAACCATCACATCGCCTCTCACGATGTCTGAAATGACACATACACAACATATTCCCAACACACACATTCCTCAGAGCATCTTAGGAACAACTGCTACAGTTCAAAACAAAGTTTTTGTCCCTGCCCACAACAGGTGGGATTGGACCCAGGTGGTCTTTAAGCTCCCTTCCAACCCAAACTACTCTGTGACTCTGTGATTACTGGGACATAGAACTTAAGCTCGAGAAAACAACCCCACACCCCAGGGCGTTGGACCAATCGATAGCACAACACAGCCTCACACCACACATACATTTTGATTTTCCCGAGGCTTTGTGGACCTGTGACAATATCACAGGTGAACTCCAACATTTCCACATCTAAAGCTCTGCCTCAGCATCCTTTACAGTGCAGTTACCTGTTCTGAACTAAATCTATGGAGTGTTCAAAACAGACCTGAGTGTTTTGTCTGATACATCCCTTTTACTTTTACACTTTCTCCTCAACATGCAAGGACTTCTTCACACATTGTGAAAGAGCATCTTCACTTCTTCTGGTAACTATCTGCTTTAAAGTTGTCTGTAAAACTGACAAAGATTTATCACCCTGAACCATTTCAGTTTGCATGGGTTTAATACCAATTTTCATACAGACTTATCACACAGAAGGAGTTATTTCCTGCTTTCCTCCACGTGTTCTACAGACTTCCCAAACTTCCAGGACTCTTTCAGAAAACAGAAGTCAGAAACAGGTCATCAATGCACTTATACATAAAATGGCTCAGAAGAGCCTGGTGTAGCCACGTGATTATCAAGGGCCCTTTCCCCGGACCAGCAGTGGTGGGAAACACACTAAAAGTATTTTTATTTAAGTCTCTTCCTTCCTTCCAATTCGTTTAGCAACAGGTCACTCAACTGGCCAAAAACAAGTCTTTAAGTGCAAATACAGAGTTTTATCATTTCTTCACCACTCCACTGCAGTACAGCTGGCCAATTAAATATTTAGTACAAAAGTCCTCAATATTTAATTAGGGACAAATAGCATTCTTTTGCACTTTCCCTGAATTTGAAAACAACCTTTCCTATTCTACCTACACATGAACATTTAATATGACAAAGATGTATTTAAAGTTATTAGAAGTCTGTTGATAACAATATTACAATGAATTAACATCTTGTCAGACTGCTGCACATTACAGTCTTACTACTTTATCCAAAAATAGATTAAAATAATAATTTTGCTGGTTTCAATCAAGTAACAAGGAAAATACACTTGACTATTCAGGAAAATATGGAAGAATTTTGAAACAAAACGTTAAAGATGGCATTTATTCTCTCACAGCATGTTTATAGTGAAAGGTATCATTGAAAATACTTCAAATACTTACTAAATAACTAAATCTGGCATAGCACATTTATAGTGAAAGGTATTATTTAAAATACTTTAAATACTGATTTAATAACAAAACATCATACAAACTTTTTTTATATGTCATGGCTAGTATTATTTAGAGATTCCTACTTATTTTGATGACAGTGCCAGGTGCTGTAACATCAGGAGGCAATTCACCATTGAAAATGGTAGCTTCCACCACACAAAGCTTTAACAAGAGAGATTGGACCTGTTAGTGTCAGAATTCTTTGCTATTGGGCAAAAAACTTCCAATAATATTGATTATGCAACTAACACAATCAGACAGCAATCCATGATATTTCCACCCAGAATCAGAGGATAAAGGAGTCATTTCAGGGCTGCTTCACCTCCCTGACATGTATTTCCAAGGACGAGTACCTGAACCTTCACTATCTTTATAAAATCAAATTCAAAAGAGTTTCTGGAGGCAACCTTTTTTATTCTAAAATGACAATCCTACACACTGGAAAACACAAGTAATTAGTAAATTATCTAGTACTAGTTGCAAATCCGTTATCTATTTTTCCCACACATATTTTAATTTACATAGGTCTAAATGAAAACAGATTATACAGGCACTTTACAACTCTTAAGAAACCTTGGGGGTTTTAGTATAAAGGCAAAAAACCTCCCAAACCACTCAGTTTTTGCTGTTTCTCTGTGTTCATGTGATAGGTGCAGTTTTGGTACTTCACCCACCAGGTATCCAGGATGGTCTGCAATTGGAATGACAGCCAGGACACACCTTCAGCCTGAACTACCAGGAACTGCCAAGAATTTTGAAGACATCTTTTCAGCTCAAGAATCAATTATCTTCTCTGAATTCAACCTTCACAACATCAAAGACGACATTAATTTTAACATGAAATACACGTCAAATAACATTAGTGCATCCATCATCATCATCATCGTCATCGAGCAGTGTATTCTCCTCGCTCAATGTCAGCCTGTTTTGAGGGAAGGATCCCTGTCGGAGGTTACCAGGATGGAGCTGTGACAGAGTAATGAGGGAACTGATTAAGAAACACTTGAAGGTAGCACTAGGTCCTTGCCAGCAGCTCTTTGAGGTGGCTTCTCCTCACAACAAACCCTTGGGCAGTCAAAAAAACGCACGTTTGGCAGCAGCACTTTGTAGGCAGAAGAAACCAGGGCAGAAGCAGTTTGTCACCAAAGCCCCAGGAGAGGGATGCACCCTCAAATGCATCTCCTGCACCTGTTCAGCACTGCCTCCAGCACAGTGCTCACCTAAGACATTTCTGCTGGTACTGAGCCCCAACTCCCTTAAGCTCAGTTGCTCCTCTTGGCTCTGTAATTCATGTTTTTCTTTTCACCCTACTACTTACTACATTATTCCAAATAAGAACAATCTTGAAATAATGTCTGTAAAAACAAACAGCTTAAATATGAGGTGACGGGACATGGGACATGATTTCCCAGGCCAAAGCAGACAGCTATCTGGGTCATTTATTTTCAGGGGATTTTTTTTGGTTTGGGATTTGTTGGGGGGAATTGAGGGGTTTGTTTGTTTGTGTTTTTGTTTTCATTTGGTTTTCATTACATGTATGAAGTAGAAAGTGTACTCATGCCTTAATACATTTGAACAGAAATTGCCTTATAAGCCAACATATTGTTTATACTGTAAATTACTAACCTCTTCTTCCCCTTTCTCCCCTTAACAGTGAAATTACAGAAAGAAAAACTTCGATTTTATTAAGTGTAAACATTTACACAGGGATTTCTGCCACCTGCCTTACTGGAGTTGAAGACCAATCTTCCACACTGCTGAGTAGCTCTTGTTTTCGTCCATATAATCAAAAACCATTATTTAATCTCCCAAGTCCTATCATACAACCATTTACTTCTTCTGTTAAAGAAGGCAAGGCCGAACAAATATTCCCAACACTTGGTGGAGAGGTTTGCAATAATCCTGAGCTCCCCACGGGATCTATTCTAGGGGTAGCTCACTAAAACACTGCTCTCCCACACTGACAAATCTCTCACAGAAGATGCTCCAATTCTCAAGTTCCAAGTCATGCGGGGCTTTTAAATTCTGTTTACTACCTCAAAAGATTTCTCTGAACAATTTTACAACCTGCTTCAAGATCTGTGATGGCATTTAGCTCATTCTGGACTTTTACAGCAATTTTCCACTTGTTTTTAAACAGCCTGGCATTACCTATACCTACAGCACAGTGTGTGATGCTTGTTGCCATGTAATTGTATGTGCAATCGCTTCTGCAGAGCTGAAGTTTCTTTCCTGTAAATACCTTATACATTATTTAATAGTATATATTGATACCAAAGTACCTATATATAGTATCCTTATAAATATATTATTAACTCCCTGCTTTACAAGGGCTGGCTTCAGTTCATTCTCATCTCTACAACTGCTGCCACCCAAGCATTGCCATGGTCAAACTCTAAAGTAGCAAGAAGGAACCAGGAAGGAGAAGGTGAGGTGGAAACATGAGCAGACACATTCCAGAGTCAGGCAACCAACTCCTTTACAGATATCATTAAGCCTCTGTAGAAGAGTAAGTATTTAGACATCTATTTTTTTGCATCCAAAACAATAGTAAAGCAGGGCAAATGATGACAGATTAAACTAAACACAGTAACAATTCGTATCTATTAGACAGATTATGCAAATTCAGTTGTATTTAATGTTATCACACCTCATTTGTTTTAGTTACTTCAAATATTCATGTTTTAACAGAATAATTACTCAGAAATTCTGGCACAAATACAGGCATATATTTAAAGAAGCTAAAGATGCACAGAAAGAACCTTTTTGGACTAATGTGCAGCTCGCCACAGTCTCTGCTCGTGCTCCTGCAGGAGAGCCGAGGATGTGGCTGCGTGCGCCGTGTCAGCTTGGCACGGGAGCAGAGCTCCTCCAGGGAGCACCGATTTATCAATCCAGCCGCTTGTGACACCAGCAGCAATCCCAGCACACAACAGCAGCCATCACTCCTCTGCAAATACGGAATATTGAGACATAAAAGAGCTAAATAAGTTAGAGATGCTCTGTTGAACACTGAGGGCAGTCTGCCTTGCAGGATCCTCTTCGCTACCTACAGCATCCCTCACTGCTCTGGAATTGTTCCAAGTATATTCCACAGATCAGACAGAATTGTTCACTTTTTTTTTTTCCTAACCAGAAGTACTTCCTCATTGTTATTTCAAGAGAACAGAATTTTAGAGTCATCCTGAAAAACCAAAAAATACCATATACTGTCAGAAAATCTATTTTAGATTTCCTTACTTTCCCTCACTGTGATGTTGGCTGTATTTTTGGAACTACTACTGAAAAAAAAAAAAACCACCTTCCAAGGCTAGTCAAATGAAACACCCTTGTAATGTAAAAAACATTTCCCTCATAGCAACAATAACTTCAGACCAACCTAACTGGGGCAATTTCAAAGTAGAACACCGCAGCGGAAGACCCACAGACTGCAAGAGGGGAAATAGGAAGATGAAAGTCTTTTCCTACTTTCCTTAGATTTGCTATCAGTTGTCCTTGTAGTTTCAACTGCCTCAGGAAAAAGGATTTCATTTGTTATTACTTGTAAAGCATACTAAATTTTGAAACAATTACAGAAGTCTGAACATTATTGCATTTTAAAAAGTGGATGTTTTTCAAGGGACTTTTCTCTTTTTACTAATAAGCTGAAATGTTTAGCATCTTCGCACCAGCAGTGCTTTCCCATTTTCTGAGATTATGGAAAGGTTACAGAACATACACATGAAAAAACTTTGAAACCCAGAGAGGAACAAGTATATACACACAGCTCTTCCCTCCACAGGAATACCAACATGCGAGAGTCATTCCTTATACAGTATGAGGCACAGAAATTAAAACTGCTCATCAGAGAACTTGGTCCCTCCCACGTACTTTTTAATATTATCACATAGAGTTCAGTCCCATCATGATGCACTTGTTATCCACTACTCAGTACTACAAAGGATTTCAGGGTTTCCAATATTTGGGCTGTGGTGTAGACAGAGCATGGCATGGAATGAAGGCTTTCCATACCTTCAAAAGAAATTAAAAATTCCATTTAGCTTTATTTTCAATTATTCTGCAAAAGTGTTAAAGGCCTTTGCAAATATAGCCTTTTCTGTTTTTTAAAGCTCCATTAGCACAAATGTCTCCATCTGAGACACACACCAGCGTGAATGGTTTTCCATCTCTAAGTACTTGCAGGTAACTAGGGAAGCTACGTAACTCTGAACACTTCAGCTCCAGGGCCTTAAAGAACTCAAGGTAACACCAGAGGTGGGGGGAAAGAGACAAAGACTGAAGCACAGCAAGTATTTCTACATTAAATCATAAAATTATTTGCCTGTGCCCACACTGCAAACCAGTAAAAAACCAATCTAGGCTCCAGAACCCAGAAGCTCCCAGCGATGTGCTCAACCCTGTTAGGCCACATTAACTCAGTTTTAAACCAGAAATGACTGCCTCTGAGTGCTGCAAAACTAAATCAATCACTGATTGACTAGTGAGAAGGTCCTTGATTTATAGTGTGCCTGAACTGACCTGAAGTAAGTGGCAGCTCTGACTAAAAGAGAGGATCAGTGAAGCCAGAGATTAAGCTCTGTTTCAATAGAAACAGCCTACCAGGATACCTTTCACAAATGAGCAGATGTTTTAAAAACTTTTTTAAAGGCTGTGATCTTGTGAATTACTTAAGAAAAGGATGGTATGAAAATCTGGAATACCAAAATAATAATACAAGCTGGAAAAAGACTCTACTCTTGCTTTTTCATTTTTGCTTAAATTCTTTCAAGGCACATTGATAGTCTATTTCCAGCCAGTGCTTCTATACAGGGGGAAATTTATTTAGAGCTTAGGACAGGACCACTAGCTTTTGCATTCCCATTTATATCAACAAGAAACCTCATACTGACTTCAGTGGGTTTCCCAGCATTTTCCCATTTTGCATTTCTTCTTTTGGACGTATCCATGAAAAAAAGCAATGAGAGCAAAAAGGGGCACAGAGAATGCGAACAGAGCAGAGAAGCTGTCAGCCCACTGAAAGGTCTTATCTTGTGGTTATACTTCATACACATTTGTCTTACAGAAACTAAACTTTATTACCATAATTTTTCATTAGAATAAGGATACCCATGTGTTACAACTTCTCACAGGTTATATGGACTGGGTCAGTCATACCACACCAGGTACCTGTCATTGTGACATGGTCTTAACCAAGGACCAGTAGTTAGCAATGAGTATTTTAAGTATTTGTGTCTGGAATCACAGTTTCTACACAACAGGGTACAAGATTCAGTAGAGGAGACCCCTTAGACGGAGACAGTCAAGTCATCAAAGAGATGCAGGAGAAAGGTTTTATCCTTCATTGAGGCAAGGAATAATTAAGTTATCAACTAAATATAGAAAATTATACACATTTGAATCTACACAGAATTGTAGAATTGTCAAGGTTGGAAGAGACCTTTAAGATCAGCCAGTCCACCTGTCAGCCCAGCACTGCCACTGTAACCACTAAACCTCATCATCCAGCTGCACTAGAACATCTCCACAGATGGTGATTCCACTGCCTCCCTGGGCAGCCTCTTCCAATGCCTCACCACCCTAACAGCGAAAAATGTTGTTCTTATATCTAATCTGATTTCCCCTATCTCAGTTTAAGGCCATTTCCTCGAGCCCTCTCACCTGCATAAATAAAAAGAAAAAGCATCATCTGTTTTAGTTGACTGATCACACTAACCCCCGGATAAGAAAATAAACTCGATTATAGTTAAAAGGTTAAATTTGTCTGCATTTTTCATCATACTGGCCATAAACACCAGCATACTCACCAATATTCTCCAGTGAACACCATGGGAAGCATTAAGAACGCAAGAGGAACACTTGACACCCATCACATTTAAAGAGGCTCCAACACATCACACAGACAAACCTTTGCAGTTTAACCTTTGCAAATGAACAAGGAAGTGAAGATTTTTCTCATTTCTCCATCCAGGATTTTACTATTTCAGATCTTGTCAATAAATGACTGTTTGCATTTTGCCTTAACTCTTTTGAACTAAGCATGATATCTAGCTCATGTATTTCTCTGTCAGCATGGCAAATCTACTGAGTGAGGGCAGCCAAGACCTGGCAGTGGGTGCCCTTGCTCGTGACCCAAGTTTTCCAGAGTGTGCAAAGGCTAAACATATTCCCCTGCTGGTGCTGCCAAGGTTAGGGGATTCCTCCCAACTTAACGATCAGGATGAATAAAAAAACGTTGGTAATAAGAAATGCTCTCTCCATTATAGAAAACAAAATACTGGAAAGCATATTTGACTCTAGCATCCCTAGGGAATTTATTTATAGCATCTTGTCAAAATGAAACATCAACAGTGGCATCCTGAAAACATTTTTTTTTCCCCAATCTCTTTAGACATTTCTTGTACATCTCTCACACTGTTTTCCTATTGGAAGCCCCACTTCACTGAGTGACTCAAAGCCATCATCATCCCTTATTCAAGTATCTTCACAAACTGCTTGTTCTCACGGCATCTATCAAGTGTAATGTTAATGATTATGGAGACATTGAGTTTATCTTTTGTAGTTCATCATTCAAACTTTGCACTATTGGACTATAGCTAAATGTTATCTGAAGTCCATAGTTCTCTAATTTACTTTCTTTCCTCTCTCTCCTCTTTCCCTCTGCATGGTTGTCTCTTAGAAAAATGGAAACTCTTACAGATTAGGCTTCCCTACTTAAAACTGAAAACAGTATGTTATGCTCTGGGCACTGCTCAAAGGCATAGCAAATCTTCAAAAAAAAAAAAAAAAAAAAAGGAAGCAAGCTTTAAATTATTTTTAATTTGTATTTTTGGGCCTGGATCCTTCTGGAGGGAAAATATTTCACCTCTCCTACAGAGTGATTGCAGAAAGCTAGAGACCATTGATAGTGCAATTTTCCCTCACAGCAACACATCAGTGTATCTAAAGTCAAGGTTTCCCAACAACAGCTTTTTGTGAGAATTAAGATATTTTGGGATGTGAACTATGTCTGCTGGTTAGGACTCATCTTCCACAGGGATATACAATGGAAGTTATTAGACTCCATATATCTTAAGCTGCCTCATACAAGCTATTTTTTCTCAGTCACAACCTTCTAGCATTTTTAAGCATGTGTTCCCCCACACCAAACTCTATGGAAAAATGCAACATAGCCCATTCATGTATGTCAGGAGATCACAATCTACGCTTTTCCCAAATACTCAAGGACACTACACGCCACTCATTGTAACACAGACTTTCTGCTCTTCATTCCTCTTTCCCAAACTGCCCTTACCCCAGACTCTCAGTTGCAGTAATTCCCAAAGCTTCCCAAACCCTGCAGGCCCACACAGACTCCATGCTGGAGTTCAAACTCAGCTCCCAGCCTTTCAAGCACTAGACACCAATCTGCTCTGTTGTTCAGCAATCTGTGCTTCCCTCAAGGCTGAATGCAGAAAAAAGCTACATCCATAATCCTTCCTTGCCGAAGCAGATGCCTCGGCACCTCAAAGCACAGAGGATTACATCAAGTGCACGACTCTCCACTGAAAAGCAAATGTACATACAACTCAAAATATTCTGGTACAGGTTTTAGGGAGATCAAGAGCAACTGTGAAGACGGGAAAGAACCAAAAATCCCTGATATCTTCTTTTCCATTTTTGTAACTGGATTTTTTTTTTGTGAACCTACTTTCTTAGTACTGCTCTACAACTAATGAGAATCTATCAAAATCTTTCATAAAACCATGCAAAGCATAAAAAAACATTGTATAAAAATAGCAAACATGCCTTACAAATAAAACCAGTACCAACTTCCTCCATTACAGCATAGTCATTCAAAACTCAACTACAGTAACCTTCATGTCATGCAAGAAAATTCCACCTGGAGAAGCCTGAATGCTCCCTTCTATTTCTGATGGCCCATGGACTACTGTGAGATATACACAGAATTATTTAGGTTGGAAAAGTCCTTTAATTAAACTCAAGATCAAGAATTTACAAAGTAATTGGAATATGGAAGCCAGAAATGAGCATTTGTCATCTCAGTAGGATAAACAGGTACATTTTATAAACATTTGTAAACTAATGACTGGAGATTCTGTAGTCTCTCTCTACTTCCTCAGAAAGTTTCACATCTTTGAAAAACGTAAGTCAGGTTTCACTCATTACTCCAACTTACCAGTTAGACAGGAAACTGAAGTCTATTTTTTAAAGTTCCTTTTCTTGATCTCAGAAGGACTTATAAATGTAGCTTTACTAGAAGAATTTTGGGTTTAATCTCACATCAGATAAAACCTTTCCCTATTTCTCTCTGTACAATTTTGAGGAACAAAGACAAAAAGAGCATGGTCAAATCAAAAATAATGCTGTCACAGCAAAAATAAAAAAATTCATAATGAACTGTAAAGACCTATTGTGGCTCTTGGTGCTTAAACCCAGAAGGATTTTTTCATTTATTAACACCCTGTCCTTGTTCAACAGCATACTAATGAAGTTAATCTAAAGGCTAAATTTCAATTATGAATCACAGAACCGCATCTCTGCTCCCTGATTGCTCAGATAATCTGAATTAAGCCTTCTCCTCTACAAAGCACAATGGCTGACTGCAGATAAAAGTTCCTAAACATCAAAAATATTCAGTCCAGAAGGTAAAAATCTGACAAACACCTGTTTTCACATCCATTCGATAACTCTCTGGCAAAGTAATGATTTCTAGTAACTTGACAGACTGCTCACTCACTTAAAATATGCTGCACAGGTTTGAACAATAAAAGGAACTGCAAATATTTAAATCTCTCAGGCTTGCAGCCAATACAAGGTCTTCAGGCAGAGTAAAAAAGGGTTTCCATTTGCTAAAATAATTTAGGAGAAAATGTTTTCCTCTTGAGTACCTACAATGTATTTGTCCTGGAACAAAACCCGGGAGAGCCACTGTGGAAAACCAAGATCAGTGAGAGGCTGTGCAGCACTTGACTATTATATGCACGACTACAGACCAAAATGTGGTGTTTCATGACGAGTCAACGCAGCTCAAATAAGGAGCTGAAGCTGCAGAACTGGAAAAAAACAAAATAGGAGTAATAACAACGACCTGGATCATTTGCTTCCAATTGCTTCTGCAAACAGAAGAGTGATGATGCTCACAAGAACACCAAACCGTGCTGCTCCCCCATCTGAAAGACTGATAGGGAGGAAACACTGCATTTGCTTTTTAACAAGACAATAAAAGAAGCTGAAGAGCCAGCCTTTAGTTTTTAGCTGAGAGGATGAAGCAGTGAAGGACTGCTCGTTTTTGGTGGGAGCCAAAGGAACAAGAGGGAACCAGAACAGGGAAAGCCATGAGTTCTAACTCAGAGCAAACCCAGGTCAAAGAAACCAGAGCCTTCCAAACGATCTCTTGGAAGTGTTCTCACCATAAAGTGCATGTGATTTCCAGACAACACAGCAACATTCACCTACAATATCATCATCAACATCTACAGTCAATTCCTCCATTTCTCATGGGGAGGGAAACCTAGAAAGAGACAATGCACCATAACCAAACACTATCTGACCATCTTTAGGAGTAAAAACTTCTGAGATTTTCTTCCAAACCTAGGACATGATGAACTCCTGCTTCACACACACCCGTCACCTCCTTCCCACACTCCAAAAGTCGAGCTCCCAGACAGGGAGAAGACTGTCCAGACTCGGTGCCATTTCACAGCACTAAAAACACAGGTCAGGTGTAGTCAACTGCTTCTTTACTGAGTAGTAAACACTTTTTTTCATCTTTCAAGTTAGATGAAGTCAAACACACACACACACACCTTCACAGCAGCCACTGCACTGTTGAAGGTTTCTACTGTCCTAAACACAAATATTAATCCCTGCAATTCTTCAATTCTAGTTTTCTTCAGGATAAGAGCACAAATAGCATATATTCTACCTCCAGCCTCAGTCTACTCGTACCCCATTGACTACTAAAACACTGATACATACCTGGAAAATCATTTGGCAATTACATCCTTCCCAAGCCTAAAATCTTCCTGCTGTCAGATACCAAATGGGCACTTTGCTTTGGTGTTTGACCAGATCCTGTGCAAGTTTTCCTCCAAGCCTTAGCCCTTAAATGAGCTGTTTCTCAGCAACACACTCAGAGTTGTCAGCCTGAGCAATAGGCACAGATGTATATGCTTAGCAATATGCTTGGTGGACGTTGTCATTCATGGTTTTCACCGAAATACATCTTAATTGAGCAGCAGCATTACACCACAAATGAGCCAGAAAAGAAGGCCAACAATAACAGCAGACCACTAGAAATAATCTGTTGCCTTCTGGGTAAACTGCTCAATGCTAAAACTTATTATCTGTAAAAGCACCTTTTGAATCACTTTTGTTTTGCCCTGTGGAATACCTTAATGTTTCCACTGGTAATAAAATTTCTGGCTTGCAATACTGCCCTGGTCTATAAGACCACAAGAGAAAGGAAGGGAAACAATGAAAGCAGGGAAACGCAGAAGCGCTGTTATTATTAAACCTTTAAGTTACAGAGTTAATTCCAGCTAAACACTTTTATCTGCTGCACTGCTTATATGAAGTGGATGGTTTTTTCTAGAAGGAAATCTAATTTTAGCACCCGGGCGTCAAACAACTCCGTGGTCATCCATATCTGCACTGACTCCACTTCTGCTACAAGTAATCTGTTAAGCAGCACATCCCCAGCTGGGGACTGTAATTAGGGTGCAAACTGCCATACAATCCCCTTGCCAGATTGATGAAGGAGACCTCTTACAAGGTGATCCAGAAGGCAGTGTTGAGATCATTAATCATTTATCCATCGAGGAGAATACAAAAAGCTCTGCCACCAAGAGCATTACACTGCAGAAGTATCTTGACAAAACTAACACCTAAAAAACTAGTGAACTTTTAATTAAAAGGTCAGACATTAATTACTGTATTATTTTTTGAAGTTTTAGGTAGGTTCACTTTAAAAAAAACCTTTATTCAGATGTCACACAGAATTTGACACTCCTCCTTTGCTTTTAAAAGCTTGATAATGATCAGCTTAGAGGGTTTTTAGCTCTGCAAGCAGCATCCCCAGATAGTAAACAAATGTAATAGTTATCTACAGGGCAAGCTTAAATACACTGCCAGGCTGCCAATATTTCAACCTGCAACTATTTATTTTCAGGGATCTGAATCCACAGAAAATACAAGTATTTTCAATAATGCATAATTGCAGACATTGTTAGTACAAAAATTCAGTCTACAGGGAGAACACCAGCTCTTGAAGACCTGCCTAACGGAGGCTTCACTGTCCATCCTAAGCACGTAAGTCTTGGCTCTGCCAAATGTCAGCTAAACTTTTTTAAACACCCTTACTATAATGAAATACTTATGCATTTAAAGTTTAAGTGTTTCCCTTCTTCACTGTTATTTGATCCAACAGGCAAGCCCACACCATCCTCAGAGAACTCATGAATCTACAGAGATGAAAATGCAAGAATCAAGAACACTTAGGTACTCTAAGAGTGTATTGAAAGAGCTTGAAGTATTGGATACAACTTTTTAACCATCTTTTGTATGCAACCTTATGTTTTACTTACCACACTCCATTCCAGATCATCAGCATCAGAAGTTTCTTAGCTACGACCATCAGCTTCACATGCATTTCATTTGAGCCCAGGCTCAGGAGAGCCGATCTGGCAGGGAAAGGGGAGGAGGTGAACTTCTTTCCCTCCCCTCCCTTGAATTACCTGGAATTTAATAGAATTGCCTAGGAGACTTCTGCTGTTTCAGAAGCAATCAAAATCTATCCTATACAACCATCTACCAGACTAACAGAAAATACATTTTCCTGTAGAATGTGCAATAGGGAGGAAACTTAATCCAAGCACATCATTACATAGTCCAACAGGATTTGCTTACAAAATCTAAAATCTATCCCAGTGAAGGCAACTTCCTAGAAGTCAAACAAAAAATAGTCAGCAGGCAAGTACCTTTTCTTACTTTAACTGAAAAAGCCAAATCTAAATCCTTTTACAGATCATCAAGAAGCATATATGAAATCAAGAGAAGAAGAAAAAATCTGCTACCCATGGCTATGAAGTTAAACAAACTTAAATATTTAAAAAGCATTCTTGTTTGCAAATTGTGATAATTCCCCTCAACTCTCCTCATTCCCTAGAGACAAGAGGGTTTTTCCTAAAGGATGCAGCGAGGGATGCAAAGAATTGGGAAGGCATCTCAGGAGTAAGGAAAACCCAACAACGTTTTTAGTATCCAGTGCTTTTACAACACGGACTCTTTTGCAAATCTAACTGTAGATACAACAAAGGTTTTTATTTGTTTCTTCGACACTGGGAAGAAACCAAAACCCTTCCTTGCATGAATAAGCATGTAAGTAATCTTCTGAATATGAGTGAGAGAAGGAAAGCAGAAAAAGCTTCATTATCATCTTACAGGCAGCTGTGGAAACCTAAGTTCCTTTAAAATTATTGCCATGATGAAAAAGCATAATCCATTTCAACAGCAAGTTCTATCACATACCACTGATTCCCTCAATATTTACATTTTTCTGATGTAGCCTGAACTAATGATAAGAGGTCAGCAACAGTAGGAGTATGCATAAGATAATTCATTTATTCTAAGGTACCCCATCTTTTTTAATCAGTCAGCAACATTAAAACATCACCTAAGAGAATGGAGCACAACTTGCAAAGACAACGGTTCAAACCTGAAGATTACAAAAGGAAAATCAAGGGTGGCATCATTTGCTGAAAGGCTGTGATAACAATCTTAGCAAAGACTTAAAAATTTTAAAAAATAAGGAAAGAAGTTCTCTGCGCTGGATGGGCCAAGGCAATCCTGTGTGCACTGCAGCATCTAATCCTGCTGGTAATATTTCTTGCAATTTGATCCTGCTCAATGGAATAAAAAGTATTAAACACAACACACAACTGAAGCAACACTGCAATACTTCAGACTCCGAGGTTACACCAAAGTTAATTGTATGTTCATCTTATTTTGGAGTAACAAGGGAAAAAACCTGCCCCACCTCCCCTTTTTCAGTCTTGCTGTATCATCCTTTACTGACATTAATATTGCTCTCCTCCTTAGGCAAGCCCTGAAAGACTCTGATCCTTTATATCCTTTAAAGGGAGCAATTAATGCTGCTATTCAGAGTTTCTGACCTTTAACTCTCAGTCCCAGTAGTGTTATTCGGATTTTTCTTTTCAAGTTTAGCAGAAAATAGTAACTATTTGTATCTTCCTAAAGGCAGACAGGCCTTAATCCTAACCTCAAATTGGAGTCCATTTTGGAAAAGTAATTTCCAAGTTTTTCTCTTCCAAATGTGCCCCTCTGCAGGATCACATGCTTCCCGAACTACTGTAGTTTAGGTTCTGCCTTCCAGCGGTATTTTGGCAAAACACTTCAAAAATGTTTTCATAGCTGTATAAAGTCCTGCATCCCATACTGCATTCCCCCTCACCATCCTCTGCAGGAGGATGACTATTGCTATGATTATTTTCAGTGAAGCTACAGTGCCAAGTTCCATTTTCTTTATTCTTGCTAACACCACTCCCCACTCAAATCTTCCTGCCTCACATTTTTCCCCACACCTCCTTACTCAGCTGCCCTGTTGCTTCTCTCAGGAATATCCATATAGAGCATCCCAGAATCAAAATAATATCTCTACTATTTACTGTCTTCATCTAATTCGTATTTTTAAACTGTCAAACACAGAGGCTGATTTGATGCCCTGAAAAACCAAGAGAGCATGTTATGCTCAGAACTGCCCCACAAAACATCTCGCATTTTCTTTTCAAAGAGTAATTAACATATGTGGTCTTTTACAAGGTCCCAAACACCTCACACACATATCCCAAAAAGAAAAAAAAAAAAAAAATATCCTATCCATCCCAACCCCTTCTCAAATAAAAAAAAAAAATGAAATCTAATAATTCTAGACCATCAATACCTTTCTGCTTTAAACCTTTCCTGACAAGAAAGTTGTTACAGCTCCTCTGGAAGACTGACAAGCTGATATTTCTCTAGACCCAGAGAAAGTGTATTCCACAGTCAAGACTCTTCCAAATAGCCAGGGAAAAAAAGTTATACCTATTTAAACGGAGAGGAAAACAGGCTCAGCTAGAGCTGCACGGGGAAGGGGCAATCAACTTGACAGCAAATGCAATTAGTGTTATAATTCCTGCCAAAATTAGACATGATATAAGCAGATATAACAAATGAATTTGACATGATATATTACCATGTTCCTAAACATATAAAAGCTTTTTGAAGGATGGGAATAGGGTTTTACAGATTTTAAGGGAAAAAACAAATCCTGACAAGCCTCCATCATGTCTGTCTCCATCTTCTTATTCGTTAAAGTTTCTCCTCTCCTTTCTGGCTCCTATTTCCATCACAGAGTGGCATAAAACATCCTTTTTTTTGTTGCAGCTAAATAAAATCGAAGTTGCATCATGTCTCCTTTTCATGTCTTTTCTTCTCTCCCTGCCAATCAGAGGCTTCAAGCCATTTGATTTCTGAACACATTTACAGTCCAAATCCATTCCTGAACACCAGCTCACTTGCTTACCTCTCCTGTTTCCACTGGCACTCCCCAAAACTCCTTCCCATCATACCACAGCTCCATTCCAATTTGCCATCTTCTCCTGGTTGTCACTCACACATCATCCTTCCCTGGCCCTAATACCAAATTTCAGTAGAATCATAGAAACACGGAATGGTCTGAGTTGAAATGGACCTTAAAGATGATCTCATTCCAACCCCCTGACGTGGGCAGAGAGCCCTTCCACTTGACCAGATTGCTCAGAGCCCCATCCAGCCTGGGCGTAAAATCTAATTTACACCGGATACCGAAGAAGAATCACTCCCAGCTCTGCCCCAAAGAAGCAACAGGAAGACAGAAATCCTTAGTGCTCTCAGAGCTGGATATGATTTGGCTTCCCTGTTAATGAAAAAAAAATTTTTAAAAAGGAAAAAAAAAAAAGCACCACACACCCCACACCTCCCTTCCCAAAAGCAAAAAGAACTGAACTAGAACCGAATGCTTATTTTCTTTTTGCCTCTGCTAGAAAACAACACTAAAGCTTTCATTTAGTCAGCCAAGTTTTATTACAGAAAGATTATGGCTTCGTTTCAGGGAAATTTAACCTTTTGCTTATTTTGTTTCAATTCCCATTTTAAATCAGAGTTTTACTTAAAAATACATTGCAATGTCTAGACAAATTTTCCAAGTTCCCAAATCATCGGACTTCTGAGACAGTGACCTTTCACAAGCAATGTGCTCTCCAGGGACCAAACTTGTGTCCTCCCCAACTGGAAGCTCTGGGCTGTTCCGTTTTCTGCACAGCTGAACTTGCCACCAAAGTACTTGAAATGTAAAAAAAAAAATTAGGCCAGGCAGAGGTATTTATGACTTTTTTATGATGGAAAGTTTAAAAATTACTTTACCCCAAGAAATAAGTCTTTAACTGGACTTGTCTTTGCTATTGCAGCAAACACCGAGCATATTGCTGTTCATCTCCTGACAAATTACTCTCCAGGAGAATACAAATCATCAGTGCTGAGCTTCAGAAAGGCTGCGGAAGAGAGCTCTGTTTCAACCCACGAGAGACAAAAAGGCAGCCACAAAACAGACTCCATCCCAGTGGAGAGCCTCCCTCGCTCATAAACACGAGTTTTAATCCCATTCATTAACGGCGGGATTGCGCTCACCATTGTGCTGCATCCTCAGGTTGCTCTTCCATCCATTACAGTTGGTGCTGTGGGTGTATTCTCTTGTTTTATTAACAGTAATTTAATTAAATAGATATTCCTACACAGGACAGGTGTAATTTTTCTGTTTCAAAACATTTCACAAAGTGGAACATAGACAAATTTTTAAATAGCAAAACAAGACACACGCAGATTTAAAAAAAAAAAGAAACACCCGAAGAAATCCTATTGTGTGTTTCTGTTAGGACAGTTTTGTAAAATAAAGTTTGCCGTGACTGCCAAGCCTCCCACCACCTAAGTTTTCTTTCCTGAATGAATACCACACACTAAAAATTGATGCTCCATAAACTGCACACCGTTGCTGGAGAAAACAGCAATCACAGAGACTGCTGCTCCCTCCTTTACCAAAGGTGTATATTGTGTTTACTACAGATAACTGAAATCAATTACAGAATCATAAATATTTGCAGCCTACAGTTCTCAGAAGTGTCTCAGAAGGCATATGTTAATGCCCAGGAGTCATTTCCCCCACACTGCAGTGCCCTCAGGCTCTCTGCTCTGTTCTCTGCTATCTGCCAACATCAATTTTGCAATGAAAACCCAGCAAATCAGTTAAAATAGGTGCTTCAGCAAGAAGAAAACATCTATCTAAAGACTCAATACCACTGTCCCATTGTACTTGTACAAAAAATTATATATTTTTAAATATATACAAATTTATATAGCCCACTATGTGCTACAGCAACTTATGCTCTCCACAAATCCCTATTGAACACGCAGCAGACAGAATTCCACACTGCTGTCACCATGTGCTGAAACAATGCCAATGTGAATTACAAGTTATTGTGGGAGATGGATCAGAAACAGCCACAATTATACCTAATGAGTGAAGAGATTGTTTCATTTATCTTTCTTTTGGAAGGCTACGCCAGTCTGACAGAGCCAAATGGCACATAGTGTCTTTCTGTCCATTCCTGGCAACCTCAAGACACATAAGGAATCCCCCCTCACTCCTAACAAGGCTGGGATCAGAAGTTTGCCACATTAAGTTATCCTATCTCCAACCTTTCAAAAATTCCCACTATTCACTACCAGAATATCTCTTTCTTGCACATTTTCTGTTTAAGCAACTGAGTCAGGAGGGTGACTATTTCTCCACTTTCTAGTAGTTTTTAAGTAGCTTTAAAAGTTCATTTCCCTTGTAAAATCCTTTTCCCTCTCTCCTGGGTCATACTACCCCTTCAGGTCACAATGAGATACCTCATTGCACTGCAACTGTGTTTGCACATTCTGCCTTTACCAACAGGGAGTCTACACAACCAAGGGACATGGGAGCCACCACAGGGATCGGACAGCAGCTTATCTTGCGTGTGATTCCTTCTCCACCTGCCTGGGACATGCACAGACACCACACATCACACACACATTCTGGCCCTACATCACTAATACAGCTTTTGTTTGCTTTCTTGGTGGGCCTTGAACCTCTTTCCTTACCCATTCCCTACACTCTCTCAAAACAGCTGCCTCTTCTGTGAGTGCGGGTGATGTAGAAAAAGAAAACCAACCCTTTCACAGCAGTTACCTTATTTTCAGACACAAAAATGAGTATCAGCTAGATGAGACTGAAAAGAAAAACCAAGATGCTTTTCCAAAAAATAATTTAAAAAAAAAAACCTAGCAGAAGATTTTGTTTCAATCAGAACAAAGGCTTAACAAATAAAAATCACAATAGAAAGGAAGCGCAACTAAAAGCATTCCCAACAAAAATGATGCAGCATGTCCTTAATACTCAAGTGTTTTAACTAAATACAACAGAAATACAAAAGAATGCCTAAAGATGACTCAATAAGGAAGCATTCAAAGCAGAAAGAGCATTACCAGCATGTTTTTGATAAGCTTGCTAGTCCAAAGCACAGTATTTTTTTGCTCTCATGTTCCAAACCAGACTGCAGACAGTGGGCGTTTGCGCTTAGACACAGAAGTAAGGTAGGACAGATCACCAGTGACTCAGAAGCTGGACCTCTGCAGCCTCAGAGAGCAAGCAGAGAAACCTGCCTTCCTTGCAGAGTTTCTGGTTCTAAATGACCCACACAACTCTCATCCTCTGGCACAAACTCCTGGCCTTTTTTTTTTTTTTCCCCCTCAAATAAACAGCACTTATTTTGCCTGTGGTGCTTTATCTGTTTCCCCTACCACAGCATCCACTTCATCACCACCCTGGAAGCAGCTTTGGATGAGGTGGGATGTCCAGCTTCCAGAAGGAGCACGGCATGGTTCAGCTCCATCTTGGTCTCACCCGGCAATCACACTCCCATTTCATACCACACCTTCACACTGACTTTACTTTACATTATCCTGGGGCACATAACAGAAAAGCTGGAATGAGATCTCAGTTAAAAAAAAAAAAAAAAAAAAAAATCAACATTTTCAAAGTTCAGGTAAAGAACTGAAGTGATGTGTGGGCAAAAACTCAACAGTGTGGAAGGATTCAGAGACACAGAAACACACCACAACTGCACAGAGTCTGGCCATGAAGTATGATGACATCATATCATAGAACTCAGTTATAATGAGGCACGACAGCCCATCCACAGCTTCTCAGCTTCTCTGGTTTAGAGAAAAACCACACCCACCCCTAGACAGCCCCAGCAGGACTCCCAATCCTCAGCCACATCAGTAACATCGGAGCCTGTGAACTGCTGCCAGAACCAGACAAATTTTCATTTTCTATTGTTTTAACAAACCACAGAGCAGCTCTGCCTTGTGAAAACAGTGCTTTTGTCTCACCATGTAGGAACAAGGCCCCCCAGAATTCAACAAAGTTCCTGAAAACTGACAACCCAGACTTGTACTTTTTGAACACACTTTGAGGCAGTCCATCGGAGCAATTTCCCTCACCTACAAAAATGCCTCGAGAAGTTTCCAAAACCGGTTCTGTGTCAGGTGGCTCAAGCAGACAGGTCTCTCTGCTTTCCCCCATCCAGCCCATCCACAGCATTGAGCCCAGCACAGCACAACCCGTTAAAGCACAGCATACACTTCTAATGGAGAATAAAGAACTTACCTCCCTGAACAACAGCCTGGGGGCATTTCCATCACCTCTTTAATCTGGATCAGCATCCCTGTTGCTCAGCTTTCATAACCCACTTCAGTTAAGGTATGGGGGTGCCAGCAGCAGTGCAGGGCAGGGAAGCACAGCACACACAGGTACTTGTGGTGTCAGTCTAGCACTGTCAACTCAGTAATTTATTTTTTGGTATTTTCTTATCCCACTCTTTGCTTACAGCCTGCAAAGCCAGACAAGCTTAGTTGCCTTGGACACCTGGATGAAACCACAGCACATCTTCCACCACAACCCCCCTGCTCACCTACCAACAGGGAATCAAGAGCTTCCAAAGTACAACTACCACCTGGGTTTTCCACTGCCCAAAACCACTCTTACATTGCTACCTTTGTGCTATTATTCAGCACTGAGCTTGGCACAGGGTACCTGCAGAATCTGGCATGTTTCTCCTGCTCCAGCTCAAGCTCCTCACGTGCTCTCCTCTGCTCCCAGCCACTGGGGTAGTTGCTGCTGTGCCCAAACACAAAAGGAGAAAGCATCTAAACAGGCACAAGAGCTCAGCTCATCCGAAGGCATGTAAGACACCAAATACTGGTTAGGTAAAAAAAAATTATAGTAAGGAGACCCGTGGGAATCCCATTTCTCACTCACAAACCCCAGAACTTCCGTGCCACTCAAGGCAGCAGCCCAAGTGCCTCCACCAGTGCAGCACGTCAGCAAACACGCAGCGTGCGATCTTATCGGTGAGGCTTTCTAGTGAACAGGCGTCCCTAGAAAGCAGTCACTACAAATACAGTTTTCCTGAATATCATTACTGATCCAGAAGTAATGAAATAGCAGATAATACGGCCCCAGGGTACAAATCAACCACCTACCCTAATGCATACAGATGGAGCTTAACAGCTCTTTTGGTCTTCCATTACCAGAGTGAAATAGGATCTTTGAAACACTACTGAGGCAAAGCAGAAGAGGAAGTTTACCAATGAGTGATGTCTACTTCTGATTCTTCAGAAAATGCTTTCCAGTGCTGTAATCTGAAAAAAATCCCGTTTTCATGTACAAAGATGAGTAGACACAGCTTCCCCTCACAGAACCAAGATAAAAAAAGCAGAGTGTACAATCTCCTGCTCTCCCCTCTTGTTGCAGAAAAGACTGCTGAGAACAGCATCTCGATAATTTTTGCAATAATTAACAATGAAAATTTTATCCAATCACACCAAAGCAAGCAGCAAAACCGTCACAACTTACAGCAGGGTCATGCTCTCCTTGCTGATGATCGCAGCAGTTAAAGCAGCAACTTCCACAATGCTCTAAAACCATATCGGCACTATGGAAGGCACAGGCAGGCACAGAATCCCCCTGCTTCCATCCTTAGGGAAATTCAGCACATAACACCTCGAGCCCGCCCCACAAAGACACAGTGTTGTGCATTCTGAGCTGGTCTCAGCCCCGCGAACCAGCCAAGAACCAGCAAAGCCCACGCACGGCTCCAAACACACCTCACACACCCTGACACAGCCATACCTGCCTTCCTTGGGAAGTATCCCTGGACTCCAGCACCTCACTTTAATGCCATCTCTTTCACCTCTGACATGGCATTAGCTAAATTCCACTGGAATCTTTTCAGAAACTAAAGAGTTCACTACTTTTTTCAATCAGTTTCCTTAAAGTTTGAAGATTTTACAATGCAAGTTGAGCAGCCATGCAAGGCACCTGTGTGACACGAGGCACAAACAACAGCAGCTCTCTGTCACCACATCCTCTCACAGGTACTTTCAGTGGCACCCAGTTCTAACAGGTACATTATCCCACTCGCCTGTGCACACACAGACATCCCCCATACAACTTCTTCCAAAAATTACATTCCCAGGCAATCAATTCTTTGAGCTGATGTTCTGTTTTCATTAGAGGAATTAACCAATACATTTCAATTATACAAAAGAGCTGGAGGCAGTGGTCAGCAAATACTTTTTATGACCCTCATCTATTCTTTTAAAAGCCTACAAAAACGCTCAGGCAGGCACAAGAGTGGGAGGGAGAGGAGGAGGAAAGGAACAGCACTACAGAGTCCTCATCATATCTTCTCATAAATAAAGTCCAAACTCTGTACGGTTTGACCTTGAATGAATAATAATACACAAAATAAATACAAGGATGAGTACAAATTAAGAATGAACGTTCAAAGTAATGAGTGGTTAATGGAGAAGCATATAAGCGTGCCTTGTTTAAAAACACTGATTGAAGAATCGACGGAGGGAAAAAGACAACCCAAACACATTGCGATGCTGTGACTGGGGGGTGGGCGGGTAGGTAAAAAAAGTAGGGGATTAGAAGCGAACCTGCGCGTCGAAGAGCCCCGACCCAGCCGCGATCGCCCTGCCCGCGGCGGCTGCGCTACTTTCAGCGCTGCTCGGCGGAGCGGAGTTGGCGGCGGCGACCGCTCCGAGCCCGCCGGCGGCCGCGGCTGGCGCTGCCCGTCCCCATCCCAACTTCACCTGTCTCACGGGGCTGACGGCGCTCCGCGCCCTGCCCCGCTCCTCCCGCGGGGGCTGGAGCCGGGGCGCTCGGAGGAGCCGGACCGGCGCAGGGAGATGTGGACAGGCTCCCGCCCAGTAGCGAGACGGGAGATCCCGGCCGGAGCGGTCCCAGAACCGCGGCAACTTCTCCCGCGCGGCGCGACCCGGCGGGTCCGTCCATCCATCCATGCACCCACACCCCCGCCCGCGGAGCCGAGCCCCCGGACCCACCCTCTCCCCCGCCAGCGGGGCGGCCGCACCTCCTCGCATCCCGG